>NC_063161.1:20357908-20662581 GCF_023159225.1 Perognathus longimembris pacificus | reverse complement strand
GGCCCAAACACACACTTTGCTCTCCTCATATCCTGGCAGACTCCTGCTTTCAAGTTTAAGAACACCTCAAAAGATAGATACCTTCCCTTGACCCTAAGACCACAGTAAATTTTCTGGATTCCCTGTTGCATAACAAACTTTATAGTAATTTACAATTAGATGGTGATGCTTATCCTATTTACCTACCTTAATGCTGAACCCATTCAACAAATGTCCAAGTAAGCTGAAACATCTTATGAGTAGATGACAAATGGTAGACAAATCACAAAGCTATCAAAGACTGAAATTTTGCCTTTGGGTTTTACTAGCTCACCTAAGCCACTTTACCTCTGGATTTAAGAGTGGGATTGTGATTGTGTGTGTGTGTGTGTGTGTGTGTGTGTGTGGCATAGACATAGAGACACAAAGTGTCAACTATAAGGGAATCCTAAAACTTGTAGGGGAAAAAAATCATGCATAGTATAAGGACAAATAGCATTTGTTACCTACCTTTCTAGTAATTTCTTAACTACAATGACTTTAATCCCTAGATTTATAAATTTAAAGACTTTGAAAATACAAATAAACTTGTGTAAAAGTAACCAATTAAAACCAAGTAATGGGGGCTGGAGATATGGCCTAGTGGCAAGAGTGCTTGCCTCGTATACATGAGGCCCTGGGTTCAATTCCCCAGCACCACATATACAGAAAACGGCCAGAAGTGGCGCTGTGGCTCAAGTGGCAGAGTGCTAGCCTTGAGCAAAACAGAAGCCAGGGACAGTGCTCAGGCCCTGAGTCCAAGGCCCAGGACTGGCGCAAAAAAAAAAACAAAAAAACAAGTAATGGTATTTGAAAACTAAAGGAGTTTGTAAATCCAAAGAAGAAACGGACAACTTTTTTTTTAAGCAATGTTTGAAACCAGTGTTCTAAAGTACCTTGGGGCCTAGGGATGGATGTAGCTCAGTGGCAGCCTATGCTTATAAGGCATGTGTGAAACACTGGGGAAAGGGAGGAGGAGGGAGAGCAGGAAAGGGAAGAAGATTCAATTACAGCATAATTCTAATTATAAAACATCCAAATAAGAAACATCTGAGTTACAAATCAATTCAAAACTATAAAAATGTACTCAAGAGAATTTTTAGAACAGCTTTACCCAGGATTTTAACAAAAAAAAAAAATTATCCTAATGGTGTTATGCAGTGCTTAGGAGCAACAAAAAAATATTTCTAAGCTGGGCACCGGTGGCTCACACCTGTAATCCTAGCTACTCAGGAGGCTGAGATCTGAGATGTTCACCAACAGAGACAGAAGTCTGTGAGACTCTTCTCTCCAATAAACTACTGGGGGGGGGGGGGGGAAGCAGGAAGTAGTGCTGTGACTCAAGTGGCAGAGTGCAAGCCTTGAGCGAAAGAAGTTCAGGGACAGTATCCCCGGCCCAGAGTTCAAGCCCCAGGCCCAGCAAACAAACTATATTTTCATTGATTCTGAAGGCTTTTAATTAGGACAATGGTCCTGGATCTACGGGACTACTGTTGTTATTCAATATAACACACAGATTAAAGATGACAGTGCCGAACACAACTGGGGGGGGGGGGTAAATGATGACAGGGAAGCAGTACTATGGCACTCTGCCACTTGAACTGAACTTCCAGTCCAGCATTTTGCTAGTTAACTGGAGATGAAATCTTGAGGCCTTTTCTGGCAGGGTTGGCTTTGAACCCAGTCTCTGGTCTCAGCCTCTCAAGTACCCAGGATTACAGGTATAAACTGCTAAAGCTTGGCTTAAGAATATTTTTTTAAAAGCATCACTTAAGAATTTTTAAGTTAAAAGTTTTAGCTGAGGGCTGGGAATATGGCCTAGTGGCAAGAGTGCTTGCCTCATATACATGAAGCCCTGGGTTCGATTCCCCAGCACCACATATATAGAAAACGACCAGAAGTGGCGCTGTGGCTAAAGTGGCAGAGTGCTAGCCTTGAGCAAAAGGAAGCCAGGGACAGCACTCAGGCCCTAAGTCCAAGGCCCAGGACTGGCAAAAAAAAAAAGTTTTAGCTGACACTATTTCTCCTAATTCGTGTTTCTCTGGCCATATTCATATAATACATTGCAAAAATTTGCAACTTACTTTTTACATACGTAAAAATTATCTCGATTGGGGCTGGGGATATGGCCTAGTGGCAAGAGTGCCTGCCTCGTATACATGAGGCCCTGGGTTCGATTCCCCAGCACCACATATACAGAAAATGGCCAGAACTGGCCCTGTGGCTCAAGTGGCAGAGTGCTAGCCTTGAGCAAAAAAGAAGCCAGGGACAGTGCTCAGGCCATGAGTCCAAGACCCAGGACTGGCCAAAAAAAAAAAAAAAAAAAAAAAAATTATCTCGATTTAACATTATAACTACATATAATATTTCTTTCAGATTTGTTTCTACAAAGTAATAGTACATAAAGCAATAATTAAGCAGCAACATTAGAATTGTGATAACTATAATTGTAATGTCCAAAGCCATTGCAGTTGTTTCTGGCATTTATTTCTATAGTGCATATACATCCAAGATTCATTATAACAAACAATTATTTTCTTTTTAAATCCATTCACGTAAAGAAATCCTACAGAATATATGGGGGGAGGAATGAATTACAAGTCAGAAATACTAGTCATTGATGAAACTACTTTTGCCCACAAATTCCTTACTCCTTACCAGAGGGAAAAAAGTATAAAAATAATGTTCACTTATTGTGGAAATCTCTACAGCCATAGCAAGTGGTCAAAAGGCAGCCACTTAATCCTAGCTACTCAGGAGACTGAGATATGAGGATCACAGTTTGAAGCCAGCATAGGCAGGTGGGGGGGGGGGGGAGGAACCATTCATCTCCAATTAACCACCAAGAAGCCAGAAGTGCAGCTATGGCTCAAGAGGTAGAGCACTAGCATTGAGCAAAAAAGCTAAGAGACAGTGCTCAGGCTCTGAGTTCAAGCTCCAGGATTGGCATTTAAAACAAAAAAGTCACAACACATGTAGAAAAAACTTCTAAAGTTCAACAAAGCAAATACATAACATTTCTGATGTCGCTAACATGTAGTATGGTGGACACTCAGAAAGTGCTTGGTAATTTTACAAAACTCAGTAACTAATGTGTGAGGGTTGATCAATCTGCTACACAAGAAAAACGTAAAATTCTATATATATTGAAAAATCTCTCAAGTTTATACGAGGGGAGTAGCATGATCTGTATTTTTTAAATAACATGAGCTGCTCCTTAGAAGCAGGCTATAAAATAGTAGGCCAGGCAACTTATGATAAAACTGAACAGGGGTTTCAGGGAAGTGGGACAATGTACCTGATTTGGAATGTATTTTGAAAGTAGATCTTACAGAATTTGTTACTGTACTGAAAAACGGAATCTAAGCAAGAATGCCATATGAATATTAGCTTTATCTTGCTCATGCCTATAATCCTAGCTATTCAGGAGGCTAAGATCTGAGGATAACGGTTCAAAGCCAGCCCTGTCTATGAGATTTCCAGCTCCAATAAACCATCAAAATGCCAGAAGGAGAGCTGTGGCTCAAGTGGTAGAGCACTAGACTTAATCACAAAAAGCTTAAGACAGGGCTGGGAATATGGCTAAGTGGTAGGGTGCTTGCCTAGCATGCACAAAGCCCTGGGTTCAATTCCCCAGCACCACATAAAAGAGCTGGAAGTGGCATTGTGGCTCTGGAGGAAGAGCGCTGGCCTTGAGCAAAAAAAAGCTAGGGACAATGCTCAGGCCCTGAGTCCCAAGCTCCAGGACTGGCAAAAAAAAAAAAAAAACTTTTAATCCAGGGATTAGGAAAAAAGTGTTCTTTAAAGCTATAAGTGACATTAAACTAAAACTACCTAACATTAAATAAAACTCAAGGCACACTCATTAGAGATGTCCTCTCTAATATATACAGTAAGATACTGTGAAATTAAGATTATGTATCACAACATGAGAACTGTTCTGGTTTAAACAGAAGAATATTAATGCTTAGTGTAAAAATATTGTGTGCCAAGTGAATTGAATTATAAGGATGTCAACTTAATGTTTTAAATCATTTCTGTAAAATCTGATAGGGCTTTCATATTACTGCAGAAAATCTTCAGCATTAGCAGCCAAAGAAAAATACATGTGAAATTAGCCTTCTATTTTAGAACTGTCTTCAGTGTCACCTTGTACTATGTAATTCTGTGTATTTTAGAAAAATTCCCTCCATGTCAATTAACTATGCAATTAGTCCATAATCCCAGCAACAATAAATAGACAATATTTAGTGTGAAGTTTTTATTTTTCAAAAAGGACATGGATAAATGGGATCACTAGCTGGGCGCTGGTGGCTCATGCCTGTAATCCTAGCTACTTAGGAGGCTGAGATCTGAGGATGGAGATTCAAAGCCAGCTGGGGCAGGAAAGTCCGTGAGACTCTTAACCACCAGAAAACTGGAAGTGGCTCTGTGGCTCAAGTAGCCTTGAAAAGCTCAGAGGCAGTTACTAGGCTCAGAGTTCAAGCACCAAGACCAACCAAAAAGAAAAACACAAAAAAAGTGGTTGCTGGTACTATGTGACTGTACTATAACACCACACTGTAATGACCTTCCAATATATATGACAACATCTTTTGAGAGAATCTGAAACAAATACATAATACAACATAAAGGTTTACATTATTAAGACTCCTGTGTTCACTGATAATCTGTTCTACCCTCATTTCTAAGAACTTCTACTTTACAGAGGGTCCTGTTTCTCGAATCAAGCTTTCTGCAGGTGACACTCCCCATTTCAGATACATCTGTGATTGCATAAAAAAGCTCCTCGAAGGCCTAACGGGTCTTCTATTCAGTATACTGCTCCCTTAAAGCTTTAAAAGAACGAATAAGACTAAATACGTGTTCGACCCGGTTATACCAAGCAGAATGAACCTGTAATTTAATTACTTTAAATGGCATTGAGGAGTGTAAATAAACTAATATTCATAAAAAAAACTAACCTCCCCAAGTAAGTTTTCATTCGAACGCAGGAAACCTATCGTGTTTGAGGCTTCAATATTATGTAGACTACAAAACCAAGACACCGAGTTTTTCGCGGCTCCAAACGTACTTGTATATATAAGAATACCAGGAAAAGGTTTCACAGCCCCCGCCCCACCTTCAACTGTGACCGACCGCAGAATTGGTATTAAATTATTTCCTCAGAACGGAGGCAGCTCTGAAAGAGTTTGTTAATCGTTGTAAAATCACTTCGCGGACATGACGAGCTGAAATGTTCTCTAAGGCAAGAAGATCGCGGGTGAGGAGCCCCCAGCAGCCGGGACGAGCATGTGCCCACGACGGCGGCAGGACGCGCAGCTCTCCAGGAGCCGCCTCCCGGGGCGCAGGGCCCCGCCTGGCCTCACTTGGCCGATTCATTCATTCTGCACTCCAGGCTGCCGCACCCCCACGCTCCTGCCCGCGGACCAGAGGGGGGCTCCGGGACCGAGGGCCCGCGCTGGGCCGCAACCCCTGGGCCCAGAGTCCGGGCCGGCCGCGATTCCCGCGCGCCCGCGGCCTCCATCCCAGGGGTGGTCTGAGAGACCGCGGACGGAGGCCCGCGCGCGACAGCCGATCTCCCACTGCCCCGCCGCCCCACCCTCTGCCCCGCGCGGACCCGGCCTTCCCCTACGAGCGTCGCGGTCACCGGGAAGCCCCGCTTCCCCGTCGTCCGGCTGGCCCACCGCGGCCGGAAGTCTTCCCAGCGCCCCCTCCCCAGCGCCCGACGTCCCTCGCCACCACCGCCACAGCTCCCTCTCCGCGCTGCCTCAGGCCTCCCGTGGCGGGCCGCGGACCCGAGGAAACCCACCCAGGGTCGCGCGCAGCCCGCCCCGCCCCGCCCCGCCAGCAAAGGAGGAACAGAGTTAGGAGCCGGAGGCCAATTTGAGCGGTTACCTTAATGATCCTGCGGGGCAGCCCGGCCATCTTGTCAAATCCCGAGTTCGGCCTCAGCTCTCGTCTCCGGCTCCGCTCGCCTCACGCACGAGTGGAAGTCCCGAGCTCCACTTCCGGGGGACGTTGCCGCGCCCGCCGCCGCCGCCGCCGCTGCAGCTGCCGAGGCCCCTTGGGAAATGTAGTCCCTGCTTTGCGCGTTGGTTCGGACGGGTTTCCCTCAGACCTGGCCCCCTCCCCCGCGCTCCCCGCTCCCACCCCAGCCAAGGATTGGCGGAAGTGACGCGCCGCGGCGGGGCAGGGACTTGGCCGGGAGGGAGGGAGGGGGGAGGGGGGAGGGAGGTGGCGCCGGGTGGAGCACGCTCCGGCGCTCGGGGCCGAGCGTGCGCGCCAAGGTGGGACTGGCCGGCCCGTGCCCGTTGGTCCCTTATTAAGTGCGGCCACGCCCGCGTGCTTGCGTGACGTCACAGAGGCCGAGCCTTGGACGCTCATTCATTGGTTAGTTGGTTCATTCAACTGAGCCTGCCTGGCGCGGACTGGCCCTACGTTTTCGAGAACCCGCTGCACGTTGCTGCTGCCGCGGGCGCTTTACCTCCAAGCCCAGCCTAGCCTGGACCTCGGGGCGGAAGCTTCCAACTGTGGGTCTCGTTCGTTACCCTGAGCTTAAGCGAGGGAGGCTTGGTGTGTACATTGCACATAAGTCGAGCCTCTCTGGCATACCCTAGACCTAGGGTAGACTGAAGAAAAAGGATTTGAAGCGAGTAAGGGTCCCCATTAGAAGTTGAGACGCAAGAGTTGCTGGAGAAGATTAGAGAACGCAGAGTAATCCCTTCAAGTGGGTTTACCCACAGGCTGTGGGGGTTGAGAGGACTAAAGGATTAGAGTAGGGATGTCCAGTGATGGGAAAACATTTCATTCTCAGAGTTGATTGTGAGACGTTTTGCTTTTTACAGGCATTTTACTTCACCTTCACAACAATCTTATAAAGTGTTGCTTCTACTATTAACATGATGCTTGAGAGTTCTGAGCCTTTCCCGGGCTGTAGCAGAAGAAAATAGAGCTTGTTAACCCTGACAGGTCTGCCAAGACATAGACCTTAACTACTTAACCAAAGTGTCCTAGTTAGAGGGTAGGAAGGAGACAATTATAAGCCATTGTGTTAAGGGCCATAATAGAGGCTCTTTCAAGGAGCAATTTAAACTGAGAGGCATTAAACTGCTTTAGAATTCATTCATAAAGAAATCCTAAATGTTAAAGGGCTACTGGATGGTAGGGAGCAGCCTAGCAAGCATAAGAAATAGCCTGTGAAATGACATTGCACTGTGAAAAATGGGGAAGTCCTGGGGCTTGAACTCAGGGCCTGAGCACTATCCCTGGCTTCTTTTTGCTCAAGACTACCACTCTACCACTTGAGCCACAGTACCACTCTGGCCTTTTCTGTATATGTGGTACTGAGGATTCGAACCTAGGGCTTCATGTATAGGAGGCAAGCACTCTTGCCACTAGGCCATATTCCCAGCCCCCAGCAGCCAAATCTTTGAAACCCTAAACTACATATAGTTAGCAAAAAGACAGAAATAGAGTATGGCTCAAGAGGTTGAGGGCCAAGTGAGGATCTGAGTTTAAGCCACAAGACTGGGGGCAGGGAGAAACTAGGAACATGAATGTATGAATTCAGGAAACCTAAGAATGGTGAAAAACATCCGCTGCTGTGAACATTACTAAATGACTACATGGATTATCCTATTTGATTATAAACATAAGAGCTTACATCTATTCCCAGTTCCTTTAAAATTAAAAAACTAAGGCTCGGGGGCTGGGGATATGGCCTAGTGGCAAGAGCGCTTGCCTCGTCTACATGAAGCCCTGGGTTCAATTCCCCAGTACCACATATACAGAAAACGGCCAGAAGTGGCGCTGTGGCTCAAGTGGCAGTGTTAGCCTTGAGCAAAAAGAAGCCAGGGACAGTGCTCAGGCCCTGAGCCCAGGTCCCAGGACTGGCCAAAAAAAAAAAAAGAACTGCAAATCACTGGAAGTCTGGAATGAGTGGTTCAGTAACTAGAAGAACCTAGAAAAAAAAAAAAGAAAAAAGAAAGATAAGTGAGCTGGACAAAGATACTTTCAGGATATTTAGGGGTCAGGAGACACAGTGACTGTTGGGTTAGAAGCATTCAAACTTGCAATTTGGGCATGTCTTGGCAATGAAGACACATCTCTGCTCCATGTCTTAGTCTGGGCTGCTTGACTCAGGCCAAAATGTCTCAAGCTGGTCCTGGCTGTTATCTCCAAGTGGGTTTTACCCTGGGGCACCATGGCCTTCCCACTGCATGATTCCAAGAGTGAGTGTTCTAATAGCCTGAGTAGATGCTGAATTGCCTTTTGATCTGTGGACACTACATAACATCATATTAAACTCTATACCCAGACTCTGGGAATTGCATGTGTCTGTTCTGGCCACTTACTCCAACATGCCAAATAGAGATGCATGGTGAGGGGCTGGGAATATAGTCTAGTGACAAGAATGCTTGGCTCATATACATGAAGCCCTGGGTTTGATTCCTCAGCACCACATATATAGAAAATGGCCAGAAGTGGCGGTGTGGCTCACATAGCAGAATGCTAGCCTTGAGCAAAAAGAAGCCAGGGACAGTGCTCAGACCCTGAGTTCAAGGCCCAGGACTGGCAAAAAAAAAACAAAAACAAAAACAAAAGATGCATGGTGAGGGGCAAAGATAGGACATTAAAAGGCTCAGGCATGCCATGGGCAGACAGTACTTTAACCCCTCTTCAACTGTCTCCATCAGCTGTCTTCAAGCTGTAAACATAGCTTTAGGTTTTATAGACAACTGAGGGCAGGGAGGAAAAGGTATACCTAATGACTAAATACTTCCAGTCCCAGGTATGGCAGAGTTGATCATAATTTTAGTTCTTATTTTGGGAGGGGTTCAGGAGAACTTGTTATCCTGTCATCCCTGGCCAGGAGTCATCAGTGCCTGGCAGATGTTCTGTCCTGAGGAAACTCTATTCCTTAAGAGTAGTTCATAGTCACAAACATGTTACTACCATTCTTGGAACCCAGGGTGTTTCAATGACTTAGAGCAAAGACATATAAAAGTAGATATGCCAAGCTATTCTCCTGTTTTTTATTAATTCATGAGTTTAATAGCAGTTTATAAATGTGTGTGTGTGTGTGTGTGTGTGTGTGTACCAGTATTGGGCCTTGTTTACTCATGTCTGGCTCTCTACCACTTGAACCAAACCTTCAGTTCTGGCATTTTGCTGGTTATTTGGAGATGAAATCTTCTGACTTGTCTGCTTGGACTGGCTTTAAACCATGATCCTAGGATCTCAGCCTCCTGAGTTGGTAGAATTACAGGCATGAGCCACCAGTGTCCTGCTTTTTAAGCACTTTACATCATAATCTATTAGTCAACCAGCCACAAAAGCCCACCCAGTTTCAAGTACAAAGGTCATTGATGGAGTCCACCTCTTGAAAGAATGGCAACATTCTCAAAACTAGCAAAGTATGTATGATGGAAATTTTGGTTGTGGCCAACTTCAGAAAACACACAACTGTCAAAGTTACAATATTTGTCAAAGTGCCACCTGCCTTCAAATCACCTTGAATGCTGGCTAAAAGATTAAAAGAAGGGGGAAAAAGCATTCCTGAAGCCCTTTCCCTAGAGATGCAATCTAAATTGGTGCTAGGAATTGGGAATCTACATTTAGATGTCAAGCAAATTTTTTATGAAACCTAATATTTTTTTGTTTTGTTTTTTTTTGCCAGTCCTAGGGCTTGAACTCAGGGCCTGGGCACTGTCCCTGAACTTCTTTTGCTCAAGAGACTAGCACTCTACCACTTGAGCCACAGTGCCACTTCCGGCTTTTTCTGTTTATGTGGTGCTGAAGAATCGAACCCAGGACTTCTTGCATGCTAGGCAAGCACTCTACCACTAAGCCACATTCCCAGCCTGGAACCTAAACTTTTAGAGCAAAAGATCCTGAACAACAAGAATTTAGAAACATAAACAGGAAGAGTTGCTGGCTGCTTTGTTTTGACTATTGTTTTTTGTGGTGTTGGGGACTAACCCCAGAGTTTTGCCCTTAAGAGGTGTAAACCTCAACTACAGACCTATTTCCCCAACCCTTTGTTTTGCCTGTTAATAATAAATACTTTGGAGACTAAAGGAGCAGATTTGAAACTTAACTTTTGCTTATCCGCTCTGTTCTTAATTTTCTCCACCTAAACAATATACTACCTTTCTGTTGTTGTAAAGTTTAAATGACATAACATATAAATTACTAAGAACAGTACCTGGCCTTTAGTCAGTGCTTTAAAAAAAAAAAAAAGTTGGCTGGGGATATGGCCTAGTGGCAAGAGTGCTTGCCTCGTATACATGAGGCCCTGGGTTCAAATCCCCAGCACCACATATACAGAAAATGGCCAGAAGTGGTGCTGTGGCTCAAGTGGCAGAGTGCTAGCCTTGAGCAAGAAGAAGCCAGGGACAGTGCTCAGGCCCTGAGTCCAAGCCCCAGAACTGGCCCCCCCAAAAAAAGTTGACAAGAGCAGGTATCGTTGTCTTTCAAGAAATCAAACTTTTGGGCTGGGAATATGGCCTAGTGGCAAGAGTGCTTGTCTTGTATACTTGAAGCCCTGGGTTCAACTCCCCAGCACCACATATACAGAAAGTGGCCAGAAGTGGTGCTGTGGCCCAAGTGGTAGAGTGCTAGCCTTGAGCAAAAAGAAGCCAGGGACAGTGCTCAGGCCCTGAGTCCAAGCCCCAGGACTGACAAAAAAAAAAAAAAAAAATCAGGCTTTTTAGAACTCAGCAGAAAAAAAACAACATCTCAGCTATATGAACTTGTTTGGCAGAGATTGATCAGATCATATAAAATTCTCTTAGAACATTGACCCTTGGGACTGGGGATATAGCCTAGTGGCAAGAACGCTTTCCTCATATACATGAAGCCCTGGGTTTGATTCCCCAGCACCACATATACAAAAAATGGCCAGAAGTGGCACTGTGACTCAAGTGGCAGAGTGCTAGCCTTGAGCAAAAAGAAGCCAAGGACAGTGCTCAGGCCCTGAGTCCAAGGCCCAGGACTGGCAAAAAAAAAGAACATTGACCCTTTAAATGGTATTTTGTTTAGATTGAGGGGAGAGTGAAATGTAGCTCACTAGTACAGCACTTGTCTAGCATATATGGGACCCTGCACTGCAAAATTTAAGTTAAAATATTTTTAAATATCTCTCCTGATTGTTTTTATCTGGTTTCTTCCTCCCTTGTGAGCAGCCCCCACTATACTCATGTGAAAATAAAATCTAAATGTCTGATCAAAACAGGCTTATATAGAGGACGGGCTATAGTCACAGGACTGAGATGGGATTTATTCTCACTTTAGCAGGCTGATACAGAATCGTATTTACTACATGTAATGGAGAGATGGAAAACAAAGTGTGTGTGTGTGTGTGTGTGTGAGTGTGTGTGTGTGTGTGTGTGTGTGTGTGTAGAGGGTCAGAGGAGATAAAAGTAGATTTGTAGGAAAAGTCTTGAAACTTGAAACATGAGCTGGGAGCCTGTGTTTCACATCTGTAATCCTAGCTACTCTGGAGGCTGACATGAGAAGACTATAGCCAGCGAGGGCAAGAAAGTCTGCCAGATTCTTATCTCTAATTAACCATCCAAAAGCTGGCTGTGGAGGTGTGGTTCAAGTAGTAGAGAGCCAGCCTGGAGTGAAAAAGCTAAAGGACAGAACCCTGGCCATAACTTCAAGCACCAGGACCAGCCACAAAAAGAAAAAAGAAAAGAAAAAAATGAGTCAGTAAATAGGGAGAGTTAATAAACACCTGCTTGAGAGTGTTGACATAGAGATCTAGAAGTAGATGCTTACAGAAAGCACAGAATATTTGCTCATCCCTAATCTTTTCACCTTGACATCCTAGGGAACCAGACAGACATTTGTTTTTTGACTGAGAAAAGGTTTTGCTAACCTTCAAACTAACCTCAAACAAACAAACAAACAAAATCCTCCTCTGTCAAGGTCAAGGATTGAGATTACAGAAGTGCACCACTATGTTTGGCATGGCAGCCCTTTTCCACAAACTGTCTCATACTTTGCAAAGACAAAATAGGGCAATGTAATAGGGAGGTCAGATCTGGCCAGTGCCATCATTAACTGTGGAGGGGCGTCAGATTGACTCCAGGTCAGATTAGAGCAGAAGCCAACTCGATCTTCACTAAGATCTCCCCCACCCTATCCAGGGAAGTTCCCCTTGGCTGTGAGAAGATTGTGTAAACTGCTTGACCACCTGAAGCATGGAAGTTTCAAGGAACGTTCAAGGTTAAACCTGTGCCCTCTCATGAGTAGGTGTATCCACCTGCATCATGTGAGCCCCCCCAAATCCATGCATCAAGCCTAACTAAAATAATAGGTTGGTTCAAACAGATACTATGAGACAGACTGTAACTCCATTGGCCACCTGCGTGTGACCTGGCATGCTCTGTAAGTGTTGTAACCTCATTGGCCACCTGTGTGTGGCAGGCTTGACCATGTGGTGTTTGCCTTTATAACCCGACCCTGAGCGTAGCCCAGGACGCGCGGTCCCAGCTGTGGGCTGTGGGCTGTGGCCCTGGCCGGCCAGCCTGCTTTTTACGGTTGGGGTTCCAGCTCCTGAGTCTGGGCCGTTACGACCATGGCCAGTCAGTATACTTTTTACTTCCCCCAATAAATCCATCTTTTTACTTGAGACTGTCTCTGAGTGGTGGACTCTTGGAAGGATGAGGGATTCCCCCCACCCTCGGACCCTGTTACATTGTGGTCCCCTCCCTTGGGGGGTCCCCATTACAGGCAAATCTGAAGCTAGGAATGGTGATACGTGTCTCTAATCCCAGCACTCAAGCTGAGTGAGGCAGGAGGATTATGAGATTGAGGTCAGTCTAGGCTAGATAACAAGATCCTGACTTAAAAAAAAAAAGAGAGAGCTGTTTAGAAAATGGTATGTGTCACCTTTAATAGAGGCCCTGTTTCAATTCATAAGCAAGAGTCACCAGCAGAAGTATTTGTTTGAGTTCCCTTTATTGTTTCCTTGCAGTGTAGGGAAACTTTTGTGGGTGATCAAGACAGAAATATCTGTGAGAGGAAGGTTCATGTACACTGATTCAGGCAGTGGGCGGGGAGAAAGAAAAGGCTGACGGCTGATTTAAAACAAAGGAACAGCTTGGGTTGGCTGGCATTCATATCTCTACCACTTGTTGCTGAGCACTTAGAAACTGTTAACTAACACTGATAAGTACTTGTAAGAAGATCTTAAAGGGTTGTACAGGGGCAGTCCCTACTGGCATTATCTCAAGGTGAGAGAAGGAGGAGATAAAAGGAAACCAAGCTGATTCCAAAACATAAGGCCTACCTTTGGGAGTAATATGTGCTTTTTAAACATTTTTAAATATAACTCCAAGGAGAGTCTCTAAGTGCATACCACTGATGTAGGTCATAGAGCCCCTCATTGATTTTACAATGCTCCTAAAAATAAACAAAACAAACAAATAAATAAATAAAATAGTAAACAGGGGGCCAAGAGCTAGTGGCTCAGACTTATAATCCTAACTACTAAGGAGATTGAGATCTGAGGTTGAGATCCAAGTTCAAACCAGCCCAAGGCATACAAAACCCAGACACTCTTAGTTCCAGTTAACCAGTAGAAAGCCCCAAATGGAGGCATAGCTTCAAGATGTCCCTTGAGCACCAGCCTTGAGTAAAAAGTCTAAAGGACAAGTCCCAGGCTCTGAGTTTAAGCCATAGTATAAGAAAAGAAAAAAAGTAGAGGTGTTCCACATACATTCCGAGTCTCCTCTTTTCTCTGAGCCAATTCCCAATGGAAGCAGGATTCCAGACTATTAGCTCTGGACACTTGGCCCGAATACTATCAGAAACAAACAGAAACAAGGTTGTTTTCCCCTGCCTCTGTGTACCACCCTCTCAGGTTCCCAGAATTATTGTGTTCCTGTCCTGGGGCTTCTATGACTGCATGCTCATCCAGCCCAGCCTAAACTGTTCTCCATTTCCTCTCACCTGGTGTACCCCACCCAAATGTTTTCTGTATAGCTTGTAACAAAGTCCCGGGCCAAGGGAGGGGGGGGGGGGGATTCCTGGCTCCTCCAAGAGTCCACCACTCAGTCTCCATCAAAAAGATGATAAAAGGATGGATTTATTGGGGAACTAAAAAGCAAGCCCACAGGCCAGGGTCGCAGCCCAGACTCAGGAGCTGAACCTGCGACCATGAGCAGCCTTCCAGGCCCGGTTATAAAGGCAAACCTGCCACATGCAGGTGGCCAATGGTGTTGCAACACTTACAGAGCATGCTAGGTCACATGCAGGTGGCCAATGGAGTTACAGTCTGTCTCATAGTATCTGTTTGAACCAACCTATCATTCTAGTTAGAATTGGCACATGGATTTGGTGGTGCTCACATGATGCAGGTGGATACACCTACTCATGGGGAGGTCACAGGTTTAACCTTGAACATTCCTTGAACTTTCCACAACTCAGGTGGTCAAGCAGTTTACACAATCTTGTCATAGTGAAGGGGAGCTTCCCTGGATTCTGAGCAGACAGGGCACACTCCAAACCCTGAGGCTCAGGGGCGGAGGAGAGCTTAGTAAAGATGGACTCAGCTTCTGCGCTCTTTAACTGAGTTGGAGTCATTCTGACACCCCTCAACAGCCAATGAAGGCACTGGCCAGATCTGACCTCCATATTACGTAGCTCATCACTTTATTCTTCCTTACCTCACATATCTATCTCAAATCTTACTTCTCAATGTGCCCATTGGTTATAGAATGTTAGAGATGTTTCTGAGATCTTTGTTTTTCTTCTGTGTACAATGACTTGGGACCAAATATATTCTGGAACAGAGATTTTCAGTCTTTATGGTGCTTTTTCTTCTGAGAGTTTGGTGAAACATGCGGGTAAAGTGACCCTATTTTAAGCCTTCATACAGTGAAATGCTCGAGTTCTGATCCCCCGAAAGACCTCCAGAGACCAAGACCAATGCAAGCAGCAAAAAGGGCGTTTATTTCGAGCTAGCTCAGCTCTTTGCGCACTCAGCACGCTGGTGACGCTAAGAGGCCCTGAGCCTTGGGCTCCCAGCTGTTTTATACATTCTTTGGGGAAGGCAGGGACTTAGCATACATCATAGCATCTTTTAACAAATCAACACACACCGCCGGAAAATTAAAAAATAATCCTAAAGCATGTTTGGTGCATTTGGTGGCAGGAAGGAATCTGGAAAGGGTCATTGGTCAGATCAAGGGACTGATGCATTTAAAATTGATTGGTTAAGCCATAGGGGTGTAGCAAGGGGGTACGTGCACAGCTGCAGGGTTTTGATTAGATATTGGAAATTGCACTCACAATTGGATATTGGAAATCCCTCTCACAAATACTGGAAATCACACTCACAATTAGATACTGAAAATTCCACTCATAACTCACGGTTGGATATGGTCTTTACTGGGAAGCGAGGGGTGTGGGGGGTTAGGACTTACAGTAAGTTCTGGTCCTTATGGCTCTACAACAGGCCTTGTGAATCTGGGTTTTTAACAGGCTCCAGGAATACCTAAGAACCCAGCGTTGTTCCTTCTTCCTCCACCTTCACACCTCTCTCTCTCTCTCTCTCTCTCTCAGTTTTGGGGCTCGAATTCAGGGCTAGGCAATGTCCCTGAGTTCTTTTTTTTTTTTTTTTGCCAGTCCTGGGGCTTGCACTGTAATATGGAGGTCAGATCTGGACAGCACCACCATTATTGGCTACATGGCAAGTTGTACTATCTAGCATCTTGTCTTGCTGTGTGTGCCTGGATTCCTACAGGAAGGGAAGTCCCATTCCCAGGTAATGGGAGTTCCTGAATCCCAAGAGAGAGGGGCGGGCACATGGCCTATAGGTTACTGAACCTGTCAGTCAAGTGCTTGGGACTGGGAGTTTCCTGTGACCCAACCCCTTGACTTGAGGGGTCAAGGCCAGCTCAGGTGCCATTACTCCATGCCACTTGTCTCCATGTTTGCGTCCTGTGTCCTGTCTCATCTCTCGTCCCCATGGTGTCCCAAGTCAGCTCTCCATCAGAGCTGAATTGGTTTGTTGGTATCATTTTTGTTCTTTCCTCTCTCTCTGTTTCTCTTTCTGTTTCTCTCTCTCTCCTGTTTCTTGATAGTGTTAAGGGCATGTGTGGGCTGCAGGAGTTACTTAGAAATCTTCCAGAAGTAAGCCTCTGTGTCTCTGTCCTGTTTCATGTTATGTGTTTTTCTGAAATCTGGGACCGGTCCATCTGGAACTTACCCAATAAATTCATCTTTTTGCTTGAGACTGTCTCCGAGTGGTGGAATCTTGGATGGACAGGGGGTCCCCTCCCTCGAACCCCATAACCCATAACAGAACTCAGGGCCTGAGTGAAAGGATATGTCCTGGCCATCCCAGGGGACCATGCAGAGATAATCACAGACAGGAGAAGAAGGTTCATAAAGAGGTTTATTAGTGGGGCCATAGTTCCCATGGGAGAGGGAGCTACATGGTGTCTGTACCTTATCTGGGTGGCAGCTTCTCTCTGGAGGTAAAGGGGAAGTAGGTAGGTAGTGAGTAGGAGTGGCTCATTAGGTATGGGTGGATCTGGGGCTAATGGGAGGAGCTGAGGACCTGAGGGTAGAGAAGTGCTAACATTCCCCCATTTGTTCTTTATTAATAACAGAGGAGGGGTACCAGGCCGGAGTATGGGCTGGGCAGAGGTTGTTTTTTCTGGAGCTACTTCCTGCTGTAAAGGGCTAAGTAGTCAGGAGTGCCTGATTCATCATTTGACCTGGTACCATCCAAGAAGTATTTGTTTAACAGTTTGGTTGGTAAAAGTCCTCATCATTTCCATGAGAACGGTTATCAGGGCCATGGTCTCCTCTGGCTACCTCCTGCAGCTTGGGCACATCAAGGAGTCATTGAAGCTGGGGTCTTCAGGATCCAGATCTGCTCTGGGCAGAGCAATGTAAGTGAAGCCTCCAGTTGCCTGTAGTAAGAGGTTGGCCTTGAACTGCAAGTTCCCAGTTGACATCCTGGGTGAGGGATGTTATCCTGTTTAAAGAGACTTTTGAAAAGGTCAGGCAAAGGGCTGACAAGTTCACTGGACCAGTTAACACAAACGACATGGGAAAACACACCCTGGCCACAAGCGAGAAAAGTTCCATTTGGAACATAAACCCAATTGTGGCCCATTACAAGGAAGGAGGAATGCCTGGACTGGGGGCAGGAAGGGAGTGTTTAGGGATAGTGGACTGGTTGGGAGTAACCAGTGAGAGGCATGTATATATACACACAAATAACAAAGGCAAGAATGCAAGTTTCTGTCCAGGTGGAAAATGGACAGGTATGGACATTAGGTGGGTAAACAGCTATTTCTTTTTATCTCCTGGCTGTGATTAATTTTGAAAGGGCAAGTTTAAATTGACTCCATTTAAGATGATACATCATCTCCTCTTACTCCTCTCCATGGTTCTTCATTGTCAGGAATGACCTCGTCCTGAAGGTCTAAGTGCTCATTGCTTGGATAGCTTGTCCCAGTTGGCATTCACGGGGTTTGAACTCAAGGCCTGGGCACTGTCCCTGAGCACTTCTGCCTGAAGCTAGCGCTGTACTACTTGAGCCATGGTGCCACTTCCAGCATTTGGCTGGTTAGAGATAAGTCTCTTGAACCATGCTGCCAGCCTGGCTCTTTGCTGGTTAGTTGGGAGATGGAGTTTTAGAGGGATTGTCTTCTGCCAGGGGTGGCTTCGAACTGCAATCCAAGGAGTCTTTGCCACAAAAAAAGCCCTTTTTATTTCCAATTAAAGCAACAGGAAAATGATAGGAGTAGAGCTTACCAGTAACTTGTTGAGAATTGAACAACAAATACTTGCCAGAGTTCTGCTGTAACACTTACACTTTAGTTTTTCATTTGCATTTGAAAAACTGAAGCCTGGAGGTATTTGAAGCAATCTGGAGCCTTGGTGCCACCCATAGGGTTTTGGCCATCCTAGGGGACCGTGCAGAGATAATCACAGACAGGAGAAGAAGGTTCATAAGGAGGTTTATTAGTGGGGCCATAGTTCCCATGGGAGAGGGAGCTCAGCTTCTCTCTGGGGGTAAAGGGGAGGTAGGTAGGTCTTAATAGTGAGTAGGCATGGCTCATTAGGTATGGGTCGATCTGGGGCTAGAGAAATGCTAACAATGAGCACTGCCCTTGGCTTCTTTTTGCTCAAGGCTAGCACTCTACCTCTTAGGCCACAACACCATTTCTGGCTTTTTCTACATATGTGGTGCTGAGGAATCGAACCCAGGGCTTCATATATATAAGGCAAGCTCTTTGCCACTAGGCCTTATTCCCAGCTGTCTCTGAGCTCTTCTGCTCAAGGGTACTGCATTACCCCTTGGAACCACAGTGCCACTTTCAGTTTTCTGGTGGTTAATTGGAGGTAAGAGTCTCACAGGCTTTCTGCTGAGCAAGCTTCAAACCACTACCTCAAATCTCAGGCTCCTGAGTAGCTAGGATTACAGGAGTGAGCCACCACAAGTGAGCCTGGACTCAGCTCCGGGACAGTGCCCAGAGCCTGAGCTCAAGCCCCACGACTGACAAAAAAAAAAAAAAAAAAAAACCCTCCCCAAAACAAAATAAAAAATAAAACATCTTGTAAATAAAATACAAGAAAAATGAAATACATTTCTCTATATATCTATATATAGGTCTATATAGATATATAGATATATAGATATATAGATATATTTTTTTGGCCAGTCCTGGGCCTTGGACTCAGGGCCTGAGCACTGACCCTGGCTTCTTTTTGCTCAAGGCTAGCACTCTGCCACTTGAGCCACAGTGCCACTTCTGGCCGTTTTCTGTATATGTGGTGCTGGGGAATCGAACCCAGGGCCTCATGTATACAAGGCAAGCACTCTTGCCACTAGGCCATATCCCCTACTTTTTTTTTTTTTTGCCAGTCCTAGGGCTTGAACTCAGGGCCTGAGCACTGTCCCTGGCTTCTTTTTGCTCTAGCACTCTGCCACTTGAGCCACAGCGCCACTTCTGGCTGTTTTCTGTATATGTGATGCTGGGGAATTGAACCCAGGGCTTCATGTATATGAGGCAAGCACTCTTGCCACTAGGCCATATTCCCAGCCCCTAATGTATTTATTTTATTTTGCCAGTCCTGGGGCTTGAACTCAGCACCCTGGGGGCTGTCCCTGAACTTCTTTTTGGTCAGGGTTAGCACTCTACTGCAAGGTTCACCAGAAAGGAAATGTGCTACATGGTTCCGTCAGAAAGGAATTTATTGGGAGGAAAGCAAACCACCAGCCCACACAAAATGGAGGCGTGGGGAGACAGAAGGGAAAGAGGGGAAAATGAGAGAAAAGAGCAAGAGAGAGTAAGAGAGAAAAGGAAAGAGAGAAAGAGAAGAGGAAAGAGAACAGGGACTCATGTTGAGCAGGATTATATAGGGAAAGGCCAGAGGTATGGCCAGGTGGATTTGATGTGATCTCAGAGAATGGGGAGGTAACTGCCTCCAGGTGTGCCAGTTACCTAGCTAATGCAGGTCCTGGGCGAAGACTTAAACAGGTGGGGGGCATCTGCAAGGAGCCCTCCGGGGGGTGGACCTTACATCTACCACTTGAGCCACAAAGCCACTTCCAGATTTTGCTGTTTATGTGGTGCTGAGGAATGGAACCCAGGGCTTCATGCACATTCCCAGACCCTTAATATATTTTCAAAACACTTGAGGCTCATAATATAATCTCCATTCTTCCCTTCCAAGTGGCTCTTTAAGTTTCTTTAAGCTACAGCCATGTTCATACACTATGATCCTATTGCTAACTAACCTGAAATTGCAAGTTGGTGAGTGGGCCACATGGCAGAGATGCAGAAACTACAGTTTGCTGAACTCCAGAACTGGAATCTGGTAGAGGCGGCTGGCCAGACATTTGATCTCTGCAAGGTCAGCTAGAACCAAAAGAGTTTCCTGCATGACAGGGGGCCTATCCACATGGTGTACGAAGATATTTATAGATAGAATTATGGGCTACTTAGAATTTGCTTCAAAATAAAACAGGAGGGGTTAGGGATTTAGCTCAGTGGAAGAGCAGTTGCCTGCACCCTGAGTTCAGTTCTCAGCTCTTCAAACCAAAACAACAACTACAACAAAAAAACCAGGAGAAGTTATTTGGAAGGAGTAGAGATGAACCAAAAGTGGACATGAGTTGATGCTTACTAAAGCTGATGAGAGGAGCTGGGGATATGGCCTAGTGGCAAGAATGCTTGCCTTGTATACATGAGGCCCTGGGTTCAATTCCCCAGCACCACATATACAGAAAATGGCCAGAAGTGGTGCTGTGGCTCAAGTGGCAGAGTGCTAGCCTTGAGCAAAAAGAAGCCAGGGACAGTGCTCAGGCCCTGAGTTCAAGCCCCAGGACTGGCCAAAAATAAATAAATAAATAAATAAAATAAAGCTGATGAGAGACACTCAGGATTTTATTATACTGTTTGTTTTTTTAAAGATGAGTTCACTGTGCCCACGCTGGTCTCAAACTCATGAAGCCTCAGCTTCAGTGATAATGTAGATGTATTATTCTTTTTTTTTTTTTTTTGGCCAGTCCTGGGCCTTGAACTCAGGGCCTGAGCACTGTCCCTGGCTTCCCTTTGCTCAAGGCTAGCACTCTGCCACTTGAGCCACAGCGCCACTTCTGGCCGTTTTCTGTATATGTGGTGCTGGGGAATTGAACCCAGGGCTTCATGTATACGAGGCAAGCTCTCTTGCCACTAGGCCATATCCCCAGCCCAGATGTATTATTCTTTTTTCTTTTTTTTTTTTTTAAACTTTTTTTCTTCCTCTCTTTCTCTCTCCTCTCTTTCTCTCTCTTCCCTCCCTCCCTCCCTCCCCCACTTTCTTCCTACTGGTACTGGGGGCTTGAACTCAGGGCTGTAGAATCTCATTTGGCTTTTTTGCTCACTTATACATTTGAACCATGTCTCCAGTTCAGCATATTTTCTTTTTTATATTTATATTTATTTTTTATTATTGAGGTAATATACAGAGGGGTAACAGTTACATAAATCAGGTAATAAGTATATTTTATTTTAGAGAATGTCATCCTTCCTTTGCTCTCTCTCTCAGTTTTTTCCTTCCATCCCCATCCACAAGTTACTACTTGTGGGAGGAAAAAACTTATTTTCAACATAATGACTAGTGAGTCCCACTGCTGTATTTGCTCTCCCTTTGTTCCTCCATTTCTGTGCTGCCCCCTCCTTTGCTCTCCCAAAGACAGGTTCACGAACAAATAAGACTAAAATAAAAAAACAAACCATGTCGTTTCCATTTCCTGGAGTTCATTTCAATAAATATTAATTATTATGACTACTGTTTTATTTGTTTTGTTTTTGTAGCCAGTCCTGGGGCGTGGACTCAGGGCCTGGGCACGGTCCCTGGCTTCTTTCTGCTCAAGGCTAGTACTCTACCTCTTAAGCCACAGCTCCAGTTCTGGCTTTTTTCTATATATGTGGTGCTGAGGAATCGAACCCAGGGCTTCATGTATAGGAGGCGAGCACTTTACCACTAGGCCATATTCCCAGCCCATGACTGCTATTACTATTTTAATATGGCCTAGTGGTAAAGTGTTCGCCTCATACACATGAAGCCCTGGGTTCGATTCCTCAGCACCACATATATAGAAAAAGTTGGAAGTGGCGCTGTGGCTCAAGTGGCAGAGTGCTAGCCTTGAGCAGAAAGAAGCCAGGGACCGTGCTCAGGCCCTGAGTCCACACCCCAGGACTGGCTACAAAAACAAAACCAAACAAAAATGACTACTATTTTATTTTTTCCAGTCCTGGAGCTTGAACTCAGGGCCTGGGCACTTTCCTAAGCCTCTGTGCTCAAGGTTAGTGCTCTACCCTTTGAGCCTTCCCTGAGTAGTTTATTGGAGGTAAGAGTCTCACAGACTTTCCAGCCCTGGCTGGCTTTGAACTGAGATTCTCAGATCACAACCTCCAGAGTAGTTAGGATTACAGGCGTTAGCCATCAGCACCCAGCTGATAAGTATCATTTTATATGATACTTAGGCACAGAGGCATTGTGCCTTTGCTTTCCCCTAACGATATTCTCCTTTGGTCTCACTGTGTGTGAATGCCTAGGATCTTGTAATTTATCATGTCCTGGTGTATTTTAGACCTAGCTTCTGCATATAAGAGAAAATATGTATTGTACTTAGTAACATAGGTGACCTTGCATTTTAATTAATTCTTTTTATATTTTTTCTTAAATCACATATAATTTGAATTACTTAGATTGCAGTTAGGGTTAGATTCCACCGTGAGTAAAAACAATCAAAATAAAAGTGGCTAAGATAAAGGCGAACTTTTCTTGTTTGTAAAAATTTGCAGTAGAAAATTCAGGACTCATGGGCTTGGTTTGTTAATTCTACAATTTTGTGTGTTTTATCATTTTAGTAGCATTAATTTGGAAGTTTTTTTTCCTCCCTATGAGAAATATTTGTAGGAATGCTTTATAAAAAGATAGCCCCCCCCCTCCAACTAATATCTAAGAGAATGAAATGTCTTCTACTAAAGTGTTTCCCAATTAGAAATAAACAGTGCTTTGATAGAAAAAGCACTGGCATGAAAATCTACAAATAATCAGCCATGTGTTCTGGGAAGTCATTGTACACATACCATCTCTTTGACAGTGTAGGTAGGACAGTGTAAGTTATTTGCTGAGATTTTGAGTTCATATTTTTGGAGAGTCACTTCTGAGAGGCAGCTGACCTCTTCATGATTTCTAAATGTTAGATTTCCCAGGGACTAGGTTTGGAGCTCTTCTTTTTACTACACATGCTACAAGCACTCACCATTCCCTTGGCTTCATTAATATTCTTTTTTTGGTGGGGATGAGGGCCAGGTACTGACAAAGGCACTCAGAGCCTCTAGCTTGCTAGGTAGGTACTCTCCTTCTTGAGCCATACTTCCAGCCTTATTTATTTTATTGAGGTGCTAGAGATCAAACCCAGGGCCCCAGGCATGCTAGGCAAGTACTATTACCACTGAGCTACACTTTCTTCCTTCCCATGGTATTTTATATATTTATACCTAGCCCAACCTCCACCCTCCCTACACACCTACAGACCTGCCTCATTCTCTATTTGGATGTTCAGAGGTATCTTTGACTTTAACTTCCTAACAGAAGAATTCATTTCCACCCCTATCTGAGAACCTCTCCCCCCAAAAAACCTGTTCTGTCAGTTTTCCCTAGCTCATGAATGGCTTACTCAATCAAGCTATTTAACTAACAAAGCCACTCCTGAAGTGTGTCCCTCTCACCTCCCACGTCCTATCAATTAATCGGCTTGAAAGATCTTTCCAATTCAAACGTCCACATCCTAGCAATTGAGGGCTCTTCTGGAATGCCTCTTTCCCTGGGAAAATTTAATTCATCCACCAAGAAATAAGCTAGCATTCCTCTGAATATTAACATAAGGAATGTGTGTGTGTGCACGCACGTGTATGCAAGTAGCACTTATGCTACTAAACAAAGTACTTTTTAGTAAGGAATGCGTACGAGTTGATGTATGAGTGGAGCGGAGATTTTGTTTCCAAAGTACCTCTGATGAAGTGGAAGCCAAGCTGCGGCAACTGAAGATGAGAGATGGTAAAAGCAGGTCCCGCCCTCCTTCAGTCCTGGAGCAGCTTTCCTGCGGAGACTACAATCCCCAGAGTGCTCTGCGAGACGAAAGGGCGCGCGGGTGGAGGCACCTTGTAGGACCCGGATTGAGGCAAGATGGCGGGCTCCGCGGTGAGTAGCTGTCAAGGTAACCGCGGCTCGCTCAGTCTGCGGATGAGGAGCCCCTGAGTAGGTCCGGAGAGCTCGGCCGGGTGCTGAGCTCTACCTCCACCTGTTGTTGCCCGCAGGGGAAGCTATTGCTGGCTCCCAGCCCAATCCCTCCACTTACAGGGCCCGCGTGTGGTGGAGCGCACCCTGTAAGGTCACCCCAGCAGGCATCCGGCGGGGTCCGATTGACTTTGTGATGCCGGGGACCCCTCTGATTGCTCCTCTCTCCGGCGCTTGCTTTGGGGTTGAATTCCATGCCACGGGTCTGAGGTTAATAGTTTGACGACCAATAGGTGTGCTGGCCTTGGGGCAGAAGGAACGTAATGTTTCCTCCCTCTCTCCCCCCCCCCCCCCAATCATTTTGGGCTTGTGTTCTTCCCTTCGTGCCTCCTGTTAAGCTGTGGGACGATAAACAAGTAAATCGTGTGACCACCGTGTGCTGGCGTCTTGGAGGTGCTGGGATTTGAGCTTGGGCTTGGGGCCTAGAGCTCGCTGGGCTGGGGGCTCCATATCCCAAGCTACGCCTCCAACCCTGAACATTTGATTTCCATCTGTAAAATAAAGTGTTACTTCACAGACTTAATTCAAGAGCACATAATGTACAGGGAAGTAGGTTGTAAACCCGAAATAACACCACGTGTGAATTTAAGGTTAGCAGTGTCAAGTTCAGCCTTTCATTAGTATTCAAGGAAGAGCACAAGTAGTCATTAAAGCAAATTAAGGACATGGGTAATGTAGTTTATATGTTATTTATTCACAACATCCCATGGAGATTATGATTATTCACCCAGTTTTACCATGGAAGAAACAGAGTCGTTTAATTATTTGCCCAAAGTTTACAGTTTGTATGTGACTTAAGTGTCAAGTCCTTAGAAATAATACCTTTAAGCTTTTGTTAGTTTCGTATGAGTCAAAATAAGAACGATTTACATGACTAATATGAAGAAAATGGTGGTAAAGCGTGTTGGAAAGTTTAGAGTATAAGATAGTGAAATTTATTTTTGTTTTTTAGACATGATCTATGTAACCCAAGTTATCATTGAACTAACTGTCCTTTCTTTAGCCTCCTAATGCTAGGATTACAGGTGAACACCACTGTCTGGTAAGATGGTGAAATTTATGTTTTAAGAGGAACAGACAAGGCCTTCTTGTTTAGTACTCCATTTAATCAGAAACATAATATTGTAAATGATGTAATTAAGTGTGTGTGTATGCGCGCGCATGCGCGCATGCATGTGCTGGTACTGGAGTTGGAGCTTGAACTCGGGGTTTCTGGCTCTCACTTAGCTTTTTGTGCTCAAAGCTTGGCCCTCCACCACTTGAGCCACACCTCCACTTCTGGCTTTTTTTTTTTTTTTTTCTGGTGAGTTGGAGATAAGAATCTCTCCAAAAGGAGCTGGGAATATGGCCTAGTGGCAAGAGTGCTTGCCTCCTATACATTTAGCCCTGGGTTCGATTCCCCAGCACCACATATATAGAAAATGGCCAGAAGTGGCGGTGTGGCTCTAAGCTGCAGAGTATCCTTGAGCAAAAAGAAGCCAGAGACAGTGCTCAGGCCCTGAGTCCAAGCCCAGGACTGGCAGAAAAAAGAAAAAAAAAAGAATCTCTCCAATGTCTTCCCGGGCTGTCATTGAACTGCAATTCTCAAATCTCAGCTCTTAAGTAGCTACAATTACATGCACTGCTTTAATAAGATATTTTATGTGTCAGCCAGGCAGCTATACACACTAGCATTATGAAGTGGAGATACTCTCATCCTGAGTGACTTTGTAAGAGTAACTTCATACTTATTGAGTACTCAGAACATAGAAAAAAACTGCACTGGGTTTTGAGAAGATTTCATGTAAGAGAAATAAGTAATGAACATAGTTCTGGGGTTTCTCATATGACATTTTGATGTTACTACTCTGTCATATTAAGTTGTGTGGAACTACAAAGTTGTTTAAAAGCCTTGTTTGTGGGGACTGGTTCTAGGGCTTGAACTCATGGAAGGGTAGCTGTTCCTGAGCTTTTTTTTTTTTTTTTTTGCTCAAGCTACGACTTTACTAGTTGAGCCACAGCTTCACTTCTCGTTTTTTGGTAGTTGACTAGAGATATGAGTCTCACAGACTTTGCTTCTGGGTCTGGCTTCAAACCTCAATCTTCAGATCTCAGCCTCCTGAATAGTTAAAATTACAGGTGTAAGCCACTGGTGCCTGGCAAAAGCCTTGCTTTAAATGGCTGATACTAGGTAGTGGCTCCTATCATGTTCTTGGAATGTTAAGTTTACCATAGGTAGCACTGATTTTTTTTTTTAAATCTCTTAACAGGAATGAAAATTGGTGTTCCTAGAAGCAGATTTTAAAGGCAGTTTCTTTTGAAATATCTTCTCATTCTGCCTGATAAGCATCCTGGTTCACAATGGCAGCAACAATAAAGTGGGTAATATCAAAGGGAACTATCTTGAAGCATTTACTTCCAATCCAAAGTAAGTGAGGGTTTATTTTATTTTATTAACTGTTTAAAAAGAGTTTTAAGCCAGGATCTGGTGGCACATGTCTGTAATTCTAGCTACTCAGGAGACCAAGATTTGAGGATCAAGATTTGAAGCTAACCCTGGGCAGGAAAGTCTGTGAGACTCTTACCTCCAATTAACTATCAAAAAAGCCAGAAGTGGGGGCTGGGGATATAGCCTAGCGGCAAGAGTGCCTGCCTCGGATACACGAGGCCCTAGGTTCGATTCCCCAGCACCACATATACAGAAAACGGCCAGAAGCGGCGCTGTGGCTCAAGTGGCAGAGTGCTAGCCTTGAGCGGGAAGAAGCCAGGGACAGTGCTCAGGCCCTGAGTCTAAGGCCCAGGACTGGCAAAAAAAAAAAAAGCCAGAAGTGAGGGGCTAGGAATATGGCCTAGTGGCAAGAGCGCTTGTCTCGTATACATGAAGCCCTGGGTTTGATTCCCCAGCACCACATATATAGAAAATGGCCAGAAGTGGCGCTGTGGCTCAAGTGGCAGAGTGCTAGCCTTGAGCAAAAAGAAGCCAGGGACAGTGCTCAGGCCCTGAGTCCAAGGTCCAGGACTGGCAAAAAGAAAAAAAAAGCCAGAAGTGGAGATGTGGCTCAAGTAGTAGAGTGCTAGTCTTGAGTAGAAAGCTCAGAGACAGTACCCTGGCCTTGAGTTCAAGCCATAGGACTGAGACTAAAACAACAGCAACAGCAACAAAAACAACAAAGCAGTTTTAAGCTTAGTACAGTGTCTTATGCCTCTCATCTTAGCTTAAGATACTAGATCTCAGTTCAGAGCTGGCCTGGCAATATCAACAAATCTTGTGAATTCTTTCCTCCAGTTAACCAGCAGGAAGCTGGAAGTAGAGGCATGGCTCAAGTGGTAGTGTGCCAGCCATGAGCAAAATGCAAAATAGCAGAGTGAGAGTAAGCCCCAGTACCAACATACACACACACACACACACACACACACAGAGACACAGACACACACACAGACACAGATACACACAGACATAGACACACACACAGTTTGAAGCTATTTCAAATATTATGAATATTTATAACATTTAATTGCTCTAGGTGCCTTTTATTTGCAGGAGTGTTTGCAATAATAAAAAGCAGACACAACCTAAGTGTCAATCAAAAGGAGAATAGAAGGCTGGGTGCCAATGGCTCACGCATACAATTCTAGCTATTCAGGAGGCTAAGGTCTGAGGATGGAGGTTCAAAGCCAGCCTGGGCAGAATAGTGTGTGAAAACCAGAAGTGCTCTGGCTCAGAGTGGTAGCCTTGAGCAGAAGAGCTCAGGTGCAGTGCCTAGGCTCCAAGTTCAAGATTAGTGACCAACCAAAAAAAGGTGGGGGGGATGGGAGAGGGAGGAGAATGGATAAACCTATGATTTAAACCCATGATTTAGGGACAAAGTACAGTGAACGAAAATAAAAAGGCCTCCCTGAAGCTGGTACCAGTGGCTCATTTCTGTAATTCTGACTACTCAGGAGGCTGAGATCTGAGGATCAAGGTTCAAATCCAGCCTAGGCAAGGAGTCTATGAGACTCTTTTCTCCAATTAACCACCAGAAATGCTGGAAGTGGAAATGTGGTTCAAGTGGTAGAGTGCTAGCCCTGAACAATAACAACCAAAAAAACCCTCAAGAATATTGCCCAGGCTCTACATTCAAGCCCTAAGACTGGCACCAAAAAAGAAAAGAAAAGAAAAGAAAAGACAGGAGAGGCTGGGAATATGGCCTAGTGGCAAGAGTGCTTGACTCCTATACACAAAGCCCTGGGTTCGATTCCCAAGCACCACATATACAGAAAACGGCCAGAAGGGGCGCTGTGGCTCAAGTGGCAGAGTGCTAGCCTTGAGCAAAAAGAAGCCAGGGACAGTGCTCAGGCCTTGAGTCCAAGGCCCGGGACTGGCAAAAAAAAAAAAAAAGAAAAGACAGGAGAAACTCATATGCTTAATTTACATTTAAGTATATGAACTACCCCAACATATATTCCCTTTGAATTTAAAAGAAATGTTCTTTCTTTAACATGAAAGGACCTTTTGCAAACTTTTTAAACAATTACAGGTCTTGAATTTGTTTGTTTTGTTTTTTGCCAGTTCTGGGGCTTGAACTCTGGGCCTGAGCACCATCCCTGGCTTCTTTTTGCTCAAGGCTAGCACTCTACCTCTTGAGCCACAGTGCCACTTCTGGCTTTTTCTATATATGTGGTGCTGAGGAATCGAACCCAGGGCTTCATGTATAGGAGGCGAGCACTTTATCACTAGGCTATGTTCCCAGCCCCAGGTCTTGAATTTGTAACAATTAAAAATGTGTTTTGCCAGGAGCCAGCTGGAGGAGGATTTGAGGATCGGTTCAAAGCCAGTCTGAACCCAGCCAGGGCAGGAAAGTCCATAAGACTCTTATCTCCAATTAATCACCAGAAAACTGGAAGTGGGGCTGTGGCTCTAGTGGTAGAGCCCTAGCCTTGAGCTCAAGAGCTCAGGGACAGTGCTCAGGTCCAGAGTTCAAGACTCATGAAAGATTTTTTAAAAATGTGTTTTGAAGTGAGCATTTTGAATATGAATAGTGAATTTTGAACCAGATTATTTAAAAAAAAATTTTTTTATGTTGGTCATGGGATTTGAAATTAGGGCCTGGGCAGCGTCCCTGAACTTCTTTTGCTTTAGGCTAGTGCTCTAACACTTGAGAGCCAGTACTCCACTTCTGGCTATTTTGTAGTTTATTGGATGTAAGAGTCTCACAGACTTTCCTGCCTGGGCTAGCTTTGAACAGAGATCCTTGGATCTCAGCCTCCTGAGTAGCTAGGATTGCAGGTGTGAGTCACTGGCACCTGGTTAACAAGATAATTTTAATTTAATTACTTAGCATGCCTTCTTTCTAAACTGTGCATCTTGAAATGCCTAAACACTTCATGTTTTTTCTTAGAAAGATTGGACTACCCATATACTTCATTTTCTTTTCTTTTTTAACCTCTGCTCCTTACTTGTTACTCACGCCTTATCACTTCTGCTCATTTTCTCCTCCTTCAGAGAACCTTAGACATCTTCATCTCCACTGGAAAGGCTTTTCTTGAACTTATACAGTGTTGTCTGGTAGTCTGACTGTGTACCCTTCTCTCTCCAATCCTAATAGCACAGATATTCTTTAATGGAATTATTTCTTATTGTCTCTTGCATCAGTAGACTGTACCCCTTGAGAATGGGAACTCAATCTCATTTGTTGTTGAGTCCATGAAGTTGATACAGACCTGTTTTAGAGCAAACAGTAAACATTGTTTGGATGAGTAAAATTAGCTTTAAATTTATGTTAGAACATATGCTCAGGTTAAATCGTTTTTATTCTCTTGGGTTTTTGCAGATGGAGCTTTATCTTGTGTTTGTCATAAATCTACCTATTCTTCTCTTCCAGATGACTATAATTGGTATGTATTAAAATTCAATTGGAAAAGTAACAACCTTAGCTATTTTTGAAATAATTTAATTTTATTTTCTGCTTGCTTTTTAGGTTATTGTTTCTTTAATTTTGTTTTTAATTTTACTTTGATGATTTTATTTACCCAGTGTCTGGAATTATAAACGTTTTAAATGAAAATCATTACCATTGTGTTTCAGTTAATGCTTAATTTGTTATAAGACATACATGCAGTTAGAAGTCCTATCTTTTCTTTCTGAGGCTTTAGCTTTTGGGAAATGTTAATTCTTTTTTTTATAGTTTTCTTTTAGTGTTCATATCTATTAGCTTAAGTAGTTATTTATCTTTTGTTTGATATTGAATGATTGTAAATGACAAATACTGAATTCAGTACTATTTGCTTGGTATTTATTCAGTTCTTGTCGGTATCCTAAGAACTAGGTATAACCTATGACAATGTGTTTTTCTTTATAACAGAGTCAGTGTGCTTGAAACCATAACACATTTTCTCCTTTTCTCCTCTATTTCTCTCTCTCTCTGTCTCTCTCTCTGTCTCTCTCTTTCTCTGTCTCTCTCTAATTTCTTCCTTTCTTCTTGGTTCTGGGCCTGCATGCTGTCCTTGAGCTTTTCTGCTTAAAGCTAGTGTTCTACCACTGAGCCACAGCTCCAGTTCTGGCTGGGGTTTTTTTGGTAGTTAATTGATGATAAGAGTCTAATGTATTTTCCTACCCAGGATTGGCTTTGGAACGTTATCTTCACATCTCAGCCTCCTGAGTAGCTAGGATTGTAGGCATGAGCCACTAGCACCTGGATGTAACATATTTTCTTGAGCCATATGATTTCTACTGCAAATTTTAGTAAAATATACATTTTCTTTTCTTTTGATACTGGTTTTAACTGTATATTTAATGAGTGCAAAGGTAAGTAGATAGTGATGAGTTAGACTAGGCAACATTGACTGAACCTGAACATGTTGAGTCATAGAAGTGTTTTAAAAGCATTATGTAAAACTTCATCCTTTATCAAAAAGATTATTTGACAGTTGAAATGTTCATTGCAGTTGTGATACAGTATTCAAATCATACAATTATGGTGAAACAAGCTAAAGCTTTATCCTCCCAAACAAAATGCATTTTGTAATGTAACAGTTGTTCTGTGTGGTAGTGAAGCTTACTCTGTGAGATTGTGTTGACTTGTCTTCTGTCTTATAGGTCTCAGGTTTGCTGATGTAGTAATAGAGTATCTTTTTATAAAATCAATTCGTAAAATAATTTTAGCTGTAAGGGTAACTTTTATCTTGAATAATATTTCTGGAACATTCTCTTTTAGCAAAGTGGAGCTTGCTTTGACATCTGATGGCAGGACGATAGTATGCTACCACCCTTCTGTGGACATCCCATATGAACACACTAAAGTATGTAAAAAAAATTATCTTGTAGTTTTAAATTTGCTATTAGAAGTATTTAGAAATATTTATACTGCTGAGCTTGAGTCTTGGCTCAGTAGTAGAGTGTTATCTAGCAAGTTTGAAGCCCTCAGTTCAAATTCTATTCTCCCACTCCCCCCTCGCCCCCTCCCCCCAAGGAAATGTTCATATTTTGTTATAGTAACCAAAAAGAAACAAATAACGGAATTATCTGGTTTGCTATTCTCAGATCTCAGCCTTCTATGTCCTCTTTGGGCTTTTTTATTTCATTGTTGTGATTTTTCTTTTTCTTGTTTTTGTCAGTCATGGGCTTAAACTCTGGACCTTGGCACTGTCTCTGAGCTTTTGTGCTCAATGCTAGTACTCTACCACTTTAAGCCACAGAGCCTTTTCAGGTTTTCTGGTGGTTGATTGGAGATAAGAGTCTCCTGGACTTTCCTGCCTGGGCTGGCTTTGAACTTCACTCCTTAGAGCTCAGCCTCCTGAGTAGCTAGCACTACAGGCATGAGCTACCAGCACCCTGCTTCTTTTATTTCTTTTCCATCTTCTTTCCTTAAAGACTTTTCTCAGTATACAAAGTAAAGCATTTAAAAGCAATTAAGAGGTAACTTCTGGTCTAAAATGTTTAGTAACTTCTAAAGATCAGATATATCTATTGTAAAATTAGAAAATATATTTTCCCTACTACCATGTATTAAAATTCAGCAAATTGGGGCTGGGGATATGGCCTAGTGGCAAGAGTGCTTGCCTCGTATACATGAGGCCCTAGGTTCGAGTCGCCAGCACCACATATACAGAAAATGGCCAGAAGTGGTGCTGTGGCTCAAGTGGCAGAGTGCTAGCCTTGAGCAAAAAGAAGCCAGGGACAGTGCTCAGGCCCTGAGTCCAAGCCCCAGGACTGGCCAAAAAAATTTCAGCAAATTATGAAAACTTGTAATTTTAGATCACTGTTTCATAATTTCTATTGACTCTGATCATTTTTTTTGTTTGGGGAATAACTTTTTTCTTGTCAGCCATGGGGCTTGAACTCAAGCCCCAAGCACTGTCCCTGAGCTCTTTTTGCTCAAGGCTAGCTCTGTACTACTTGAGCCACATTGCCACATTCAGCTTTTTTTTTTTTTAAATGTCAAGAAAACTTGGCTGAGCTTTATTGAGTAAGTAAGCAAGCAGTCAAGCAGATAAGAAGTAGACAAATAGACAAGCAGAAAGGCAGAGGCACACTCAACAGTTTGGGTACTCTCAAAGGGAAAGACCTACTTTACTGCTTTTTTGGTATTTTATTGGAGTTAAGAGTCTTGCAAGCCGGTAGGTGGCTCATACCTGTTATCCTAGCTACTCAGGAGGCTGAGATCTGAGGATTGCAGTTCAAAGCCAGCCCAGGCAGGAAAGTCCATGAGACTCTTATCTCCAATTAAACACCAGAAAACCAGAAATGGCACTGTGGCTCAAGTGGTAGAGTACTAGCCTTGAGCTGAAGAGCTCAGGGACAGACAAAAAAACAAAACCATTCAGTATTTTGGTTTTTCAAAGAAAAGCTCTGAGTCTTTTATGGGCTCTTGGGATAGATTTGAACAAGTCTGTTAATTCCAATGATATCTCTCTGTGTGTGTTTGTGCATGTGCATCATGCAAGTATGTGTGAGTATGTGCGCATGCATATCAGTGCTGGGGCTTGAACTCAGGGCCTGGGCACCGTTTCTGAGCTTTTGTGCTCAAGGCTAACACTCTACCATTTGAGCCATCCCTCTACTTCTCGCTGTTTGGTGGTTAATTGTAGATAAGAATATCTGGACTTTTCTGCCCGCGCTGGCTTCCAACCAGGATCCTCAGATCTCAGGTTCTTGAGTAGCTAGGATTATAGGCATGAACCACTGGTGCCCAGCTTCTTTTTTATCTGTCTTTTTATCTATGCACCTGGAAAAAATTTAAACTATATAAAGCAGAGAATTTGTGATACATTAGAACTAGGTCTTCTAGGAAATATGAAGAGGCAACTTTCGTTAACACTTGCCATAACCTTTTGTTAATTAAGACTGACAAGTATAAAAATCTAAAAGTGAGCATACTTGTTTGTAGGCTCAGTCAACCGAAATAACAACAAGAAAAGATTATTCATCGATTCAGGAGTATTGCAGAGGGTTGCAGTGCGAAAACAGAGTATATTCAAGAGGTTGGGGCAAGAGAAAATTTCTCAAGGCAAAGTGAAAAGGACTACATATGTTGTTTTGCAGCAATAATCTTTGGCTATAAGAATCAATAAATGTGGCACTAGCTCAAGGTTGATCAGACAGTTTATGGACATACTCATGACGTAAATTTTGGTGGAAGGTTCCAGTGGCCTTTGTGCAAGGTTGTAGTTCTGGCAGTCTCTGTGTTAGTTCTTGCTAAATCAGGCACATGTATATGGAATCTCCTTCAATACCTACCAGCTTTATTTATTGTTAAATAGTGATACAAGTGGTTCTATTATAACAACTTTTACAGCTTTAACCCTGTGTATAGTACAGGGTATAACAGCAATTGCAAAGACATTTTACCTAACATTTTAGCTTTGTGCCAGTACTGGGGCTTGAACCCAGGGTCTCATGCTGTTGCTTAGCTTTTTTTGTTCAAGGATGGCATTCTACCATTTGATCCACACCTTCACTTTCTGCTTTCTGCTGGTTAATTGGAGTCTGATAGACTTTTCTGCCCATGCTTAGAATCTCAGTCTTCAGATCTCAGCTTCCCGAGTAACCACCAGCACCTAGCTTAACATGTTACTTCCTACTAAAGAGATGATCTTTTAAAATTATTTTAAATGTCTAAGGAGCACTTCTTTAAAATACATTCTTATCACTTTTTTCCTGTCTGGGGCCTTAAAAGAAATATAGATAGCTACCTACCACTTAGATAATCTTTTAAGTGTATGACAGACAGCCAGGCACACTAAATGTTATTTTACTTAATCCTCGTTAAGCCCTCTCACCCCTTTGATTGTTTTTGTTTTGTTTTGGTTTTTGCCAGTCCTGGGGCTTGGACTCAGGGCCTGAGCACTGTCCCTGGCTTCTTTTTGCTCAAGGCTAGCACTCTACCACTTGAGCCACAGCACCACTTCTGGCTTTTCCTATATATGTGGCTGAGGAATCGAACCCAGGGCTTCATGTATAGGAGGCAAGCACTCTACCACTAGACCATATTCCCCACCTCTTTGATTTTATAGCCAGTGAAGCTGAGAGTTTAAATAACTTTCCCCAAACTACAGAGCTACTAAGTAATTGAATCAGAGACCACAGTGCATGTTTATATCTCATTATACTCCCTGCTCATTCTTTCCTGAACTAGGAGGGAGTCCTACTCTACTAATAAGTAAGTGCTTCCTTAACTGCTTAACTTCCTTACTGCTAAATTTAAAACTTTTCATTTCTGGCTTCCCCTGATTCTTTTTAAAAAATTACTTCATTATTGGTGTTCTTACCTAAGTTCATTATTCATTCATTCTTACCTAAGTTCATTATTCACTTACTAAGTTCATTATTCATTCGGTAGTACTAGTGTTTTGAATTCAGTATGCACTCTACCACTCACCCACACCTTCAGCTCTTTTCTGCACTGGTTAAGATTGAGTTAGTGACTCACTTTTTGCTCAGGTGCAGGCCTAGAGTGCCTATATTTGGTTCTTGTCATAGCTGGGATGATAAACACCACCATATCCGGTTTCTTCCACTGAAATGGAGCCTCAGAAATTTGCTTCTCAGACTGGCCTGAAACTTCTGTTCTCCCAAGCTCACCCTCCCTTAAACCTCAGGATAACAGGATTGTGCCTGGGTTAAGAAAGGCTCTCTCAAACTTTTCTGCCTAGACTGACCTTGAACTGAGATCTATTCTCCTGAAAATATTCATTTCTGTAAATATCCATAAAGTAGATGAAATAGGAAACTTCTAGTAACACATGAGAAATTGAGTAAGTCTATGAAATTTGCTAGATTTATGCTGTGTACTAGAATGTCATCAGTTGGTATACGATGACATTGTTTGGTTTTGGATGTAGTGATAGAGATATATAGTGATAGAGTCATTGAACTTGAGATCCATTATTATTTTGCCACATTAAAGCCTTCCAAAATTACTGCTCGGTTTCTTTATTTTCATTCAGTTTTTCTTTTGCTTGCTGTGCCAGGCAAGCACTCTATGGCTAAGCCACATTCCCAGCCCTTACTTTGCATTTCTGAAGTACTTAATTGTGTTACTGCCATGTATTTTGTTTATTTGTCTTGTTTTTGTTGCCAGTCCTGGGGCTTGGACTCAGGGCCTGAGCACTGTCCCTGGCTTCTTTTTGCTCAAGGCTAGCACTCTGCCAATTGAGCCGCAGCGCCACTTCTGGCTTTTTTAAATATATGTAGTGCTGAGGAATTGAACCCAGGGCTTCATGCATGCTAGGCAAGCACTCTACCACTGAGCCACATTCCCACCCTAACAATTCGTACTTTTTAAACATGAATCTAAAGTTGCAAGGACTTTATCACTGGGAAAATTATTTGAATAATTTTTTTTTTTTTTTGCCAGTCCTGGGCCTTGGACTCAGGGCTTGAGCACTGTCCCTGGCTTCTTCCCGCTCAAGACTAGCACTCTGCCACTTGAGCCACAGTGCCGCTTCTGGCTGTTTTCTGTATATGTGGTGCTGGGGAATCGAACCTAGGGCCTCGTGTATCCGAGGCAGGCACTCTTGCCACTAGGCTATATCCCCAGCCCTTGAATAATTATTATTGGAAAAGAAACCAAAAATTGGTTGTAGGAAGAAAAATATTTCTGACTTTATTAATATAACTAAGTGAAACTGTCCTGATAACTTACGCTGATGTACTGTAATGAATTACTGCATCTGTTAATTGTCTTATTTTAGAGTCCATCAAATCCTGTCTATTGTTGCTACATTTGTGTGTTATTTATTATGAATTATTTTATAGCCCATCCCTAGACCAGATCCTGTGCATAATAATGAAGAAACACATGATCAAGTGCTAAAAACCAGATTGGAAGAGAAAGATAAACCCCTGGAGCAAGGACCCATGATAGAACAACTTAGCAAAATGTTCTTTACTACTAAGCATCGCTGGTATCCATATGGACAGTAAGTTTTATTTTCTTTATTCAGCTCACTATACACACTCAAAGAACATACAGCTTTCCTTTCGCTAACAGTGTCCATATTGGTATTGTGCATGATAAAAACCACCACAAGTATGATTACATACTAATACACACGTATTGTTTTTGTTTATGTTTAAAAAATTTTTTTTTGCCAGTCCTGGGGCCAGTCAACTCATGGCCTGGAAACTGTCCCTGAGCTTCTTTTGCTCAAGGCTACCACTCTACCACTTGAGGCACAGCGCCACTTCTGGCTTTTTCTGTGTATGTGGTACTGAGGAATCAAACCCAGGACATGCTAGCCAAGGACTCTACCACTAAGCCACCTTCTCAGCCCTACTATAGCATATTTTTAATCTACATGTACTATACCTACAATGAAATAATACTTAGTTTTCTCCTTATTTTATTTATTTATTTATTTTTACCAGTCCTGGGCCTTGAACTCAGGGCCTGAGCACTGTCCCTGGCTTCCTTTTGCTCAAGGCTAGCACTCTGCCACTTGAGCCACAGCACCACTTCTGGCCGTTTTCTGTATATGTGGTGCTGGGGAATCAAACCCAGGGCCTCATGTATACAAGTCAAGCACTGTTGCCACTAGGCCATATCCCCAGCCCCTTCCCCTTATTTTAATTAGATTTAGTCAAAGCTTTTTTTTTTTTCTTTTTTTTTGGTCAGTTGTGGGGCTTGAACTCTGGGTCTGAGCGCTGTCCCTGCTCTTTAGCTCAAGGCTAGCACTCTACCACTTTGAGACACTGCTACTTCTGATTTCCTGGTGATGGTTTATTGGAGATAAGAGTCTCATGGACTTTCTTGGTGGTTTTGAACCATGATTGTCAGATCTCAGCCTCCTGAATAACTAGGTTTATAGGCTTGAGACATGGGTGCCCGGCTCTCCAAAGCTTTTAAAGAGTTTTATAAGGCTTCTTCAGAAATTCTTGTATTTTGTGATAGTGATTTATTATGTTTTTATTCATATTTCTGATAAGTAATGATCATCTTATCAACTTTTTTGTCTTTAGTAAATTTTGAGTTAGTGCAAAAAAGAGTTGGGTTGGAGCAAGTAATTGAACACTCTATTACTATTCTTTTTTTTTTTTTTTTACCAGTCCTGGGCATTGCCCCTGCCCCTCTCTCTGCTCAAGGCTAGCATTCTTCTTCTTGAACCACAGCACCACTTCCAGCTTTTTTTTCCCCTGTGTATGTGGTACAGAAGAATTGAACCCCGAGCTTCATGCATGCTAGGCAAGCACTCTACCACTAGGCCATATTCCCAGCCCCTATTCTTTTTGTTGTTGTTGTTTGTTTGTTTTTGTGCTGGTCCTGAGGCTTGAACTCAGGATCTGGGTGCCGTCCCTTGTTTTGCTCAAGGCTCCCATTCTACTGCTTGATCCACAACTCCACTTCTAGCTTTTTGGTGGTTAATTAGAGATAAGCGTCTCTTGTCATTTTTTTAAAAATTAAAATTGTACCAAGGGCTTCACTATGTTTCTAACCTCTTTTCTGATATTCCACTGTAAACCATCTTCTGCAACCTTTGCGGTATCTGTTAATCTCAGCTTTATTCTTCTTGCTGCATAGGCCAAACCCTCTGATATCATTCATGACTTTTCTTTTTGTCTCACCCCCAGCATGGTCAGCAAGCCCATTAGCTCTAAATTTACCCAGATTCCACTACTTACTACCATTTCTTCTGCTACTGTTCTAAAAGCCACTATCCTTTGCCTGGTTCATTGAAATAGTTTCTTTGCTTTTGCTTTGCTTCCTTGTATTTTGTTTATACCAAGTAGCCAAAGTATCCTTATTAAATCTGTTATTAGCTCTTGGAATTTCTCTTCTTTTTTTTTTTTTATTATCTTGTTCAGAAAAGCTATGGGCCTGCAAGATCCTATGACTCTGCATTATCTTTCTTTCTCATTTCCTACTTTTCTTATCTGTGCTCATTCTGGCTTCTCTTACACATTCCTTTTACCTCAGTCATCCAGATTGTTTTGAGATTATCATCATGACATAAAGGAAAATTTCCCAAGAAGCTTTACTCATAGAAATAGTTTTCATAATGGGGAATGTGGATTAATGTTAATAAATATCTGCTATCTACAACAGTATAGTTATAAAATTTTAGTTTTTCAAGTATTTCTAATCCAAACAGCAAGATCCAGCCTCAAAATTTAAGAATTATTTCAAGAGTAACTAACTTTGGTCAAAATAATCCTATTTCATTATTTTCTTTTCCAGGTACCACAGACGTCGTAAGAAAGTGAATCCTCCAAAAGACAGATGATATATCAAGGTTCTAAGAAGAATCAGAGAGAGAGATTATCCTGTGCTTCATTTGCCATTTGAGGGAATACAATCTCGTGTACTTACTAATAGGGTATATAGTAAAGAAATAAAAATATCTTTTCATAAACTGCAATAAGTATTTCTTTGTACATACTCTGACTTTCACAGTCTTATTTAGAAATGCCCAATTCATCTTCCCTCCCTGCCTCCCTCCCTCTCTTCCTTCCTCCTTTCCCTCCTTCCTCCTGGCATGGGACTTGACCTTGGGGCAACCAGAAGCCTGTCTCTGTATATTTTGTTGTTTGTGCTGATCCTGGGGCTTGAACTCAGGGTCTGGGTGCTATACCTGAGCTGTTTTTTGCTCCAGATTAGTGTTCTACCACTTGAGCCACAGCTCCACTTCCAGCTTTTTGGTGATTAATTGGAGGTAAGAGTCTCATGACTTTCCTTCCAGGGCTGGCTTTGAATGCAGATCCTCAGATCTCAGCCTCCAGAGTAGCTAGGATTACAGGTGTGAGCCCCCAGCTCGCTCTCTCACTCTCTCGTTCGCTCTTTCTCTCTCTCTCTCCCTCTTTCCCTCCCTCCCTCCTTCTTTCCCTTCCTTTCTTCTTTCTTTCTTTTGTAAGGTTTTGCAATTAGCCCATGTTGGACCTTGAATTGTAAATCCTCCTGCCTGAGACTCCTAAATGACACTCCTGGTCTTTACTTTTTTTTTTTTTGCCAATATTGGTGTTCAAACTTATGACCTCGTTTTCTCCATTTTGCAATCTACCACTTGAGCCATACCTCCAGCCCAACATTTTTGTGGTTCTTTTGGAGATGGAGTCTCTTAGACTTTAGTGCCTCAGCTGGCTTTGAACTGCAGTCTTCTAGATCTTAGCTTCCTAAGTAGCTGGGATTACAGTTGTAAGCTACAAGTGCTCAGCTCTTATAATTTCTTTTTATGTGTTCAGTTTATTAATTTTTTTTTTTTGGTTAGCCATGGGGCTTGAACTCCAGGCCTGGGTGCTGTCCCTTTGACTCTTTGTGCTCAAGGCTAGTGCTCTACCACTTGAGCCACAGTGCTACTTCCGGTTTTTGAGTAGTTAACTGAAAATTAGAGAGTCGCACAGGGACTATTCTGCCCAGGCTGGCTTTGAACTGCAATCATCAGATCTCAACTTTCTGAGTAGCTAGGATTATAGGCATGAGCCACCAGCACCCAGCTTTCTATTAGATATTTTTATAACTCTAGGCAAGCATTATTTTTTTTAACATTTTATTTTGCCAGTCCTGGGACTTGAACTCAGGGCCTGAGCACTGTCCCTGGCTTCCTTTTGCTCAAGGCTAGTACTCTACCACTTGAGCCACAGCGCTACTTCTTTTTTCCGTTTATGGGGTGCTGAGGAATCGAACCCTCATGCATACTAGGCAAGCACTCTACTACTAAGCCACATTCCCAGCCCAAGCATTATTAATAGTATAAATAAGATTCATATGCATTTTCTTCTTGTGAAGTGGTTTTACATTGCCTTTGAGAGTGAACTAACAAGGTGTACCTGAAAATAGATGACCTAGTGTTTCTGTTGTGTTCTAGGAAATCATTTACTTATATTTTAATCAGTTTTTACTGTGTAGGCCCTGTCTATTACATTACTAAATTTTCACAGTGATCCTTTTAAGAGGAAGCATCATTCTCATTCTCAGGCAAAGAGACTTAAACTCTTCCTTGAAAATGGAAGCGTAAGGATCCCACCTATTGGGCTCCAAATCTCTTCCTGGTATGTTGCAATGACAAATGGGTTATCTTTTACCTAAGAATGTATGTTACTAAATTTTTTTTCTAGCAAAAACAAGTTTACTCTTCTGAAATGGTCTTATTTTTAAATGACTATATTCTTTGCCTTATGTATGGTGTATACGTGTGCACATCTGAGGGAAGCTGGGAGGAGGGCACAGAACAGGAAAGCAGGTGAAAAAGTACAGCAGAGGGGCCCATCAGCTACATTGGACATTGATGAAAGTGAACTAAGCAACTCAAGGGCAGTGATGGGAGGGGGGCGGAAATTAGAGAAAGAGGGAACAGATGATACTAAACAAAAAGAAATGTACATATCACCCAATCTGAAAGAAATGGTTTTTGTTGGGGGGAGTAGAGCTGACTCCATCTTGGTTAGGGAAACGTGGTAGCAATTGTTAAAATGAAGTTAAATATTAGGCCACTCTGACTGCAAAATTCTGCTTCTGTAAATGGCTTGCTTAACTTGTTTGTTGCTTGCTCTACCTCCTGCATCAACCCCCTACATCTGTGCCACGCTTTTACCTTTATAAACCTTAGCTCGAGGACTGTTAGGGGTCACACACAGTGTTAGCTCCAGTGTCTGCACTGTGTCCCTGGTCAGTCAGACCGCTTTTTACTGCCACAGTGTTTGCTTCTGAGTCTGTGCTGCGTCCCTGGCCGGTCACTTTGCTTTTTACTTCCCCAATAAATCCACCTTTGCTTGAGACTATTGTAAGGACTAACCTGAAAACCTGAGTGACTAAATATAGTAAGTTTTAGTGTTCAAATTATAACAGCTCCTAAACCTTGGTGATGACTCCATCTGTGAGACTAGTTTCTTGTAGTTTGACATTTAAAAATGTAGGGAGCCCTTGTTCCCCTCTGTACCTAGGTAGCAACAGACAGTAAAAAATGATCATAGTCATAGACTATAGAAATAACCATAATAGTAGTAGGTAACTACTACTGGTGACTCTTGGGTTGGTTTACTTATGATTGAGTACTGGATTGTTCTAGCCCGCTCATGCTTGCTTAATGGTAATGGGAAACATGGTAGCAATTGTTAAAATAAAGTTGGTACTTGGTCAGCCTGACTGCAAAATTCTGCTTCTGTGAATGGCTTGCTTAACCCATTTGTGATTTGCTCTACCCCCTACATTAACCGTTCTCCAAGGAGGCGGCCCTGACTGGTCAGCTAGTGATCTCGATGCTTGATGTGAAATAAACTTTGTTATACTTTTGCATTGGGTCAGTTTCATTCCTTTGATCACAGACCCAAGTCTATCTCTGCGGGGTGAACTCTGGAGGGTTGTAGGTTTGAGTCCCACTTGGGGTACCTCCCCCGGACCCCACAACAGTTTTATTGTTAAAGTTCAAAGAGTTTGTAAGCTTTATAGATTAGAATGATGATTTTAATCACTGTGAAAGTTAAAATGTTTACTGTGAAATATATGTAGTTACTTAATCTCAATTTTAAAAAGTTTAATTTGGCTGGACACTTGTGGCTCACATCTGTAATGCTAGTGACTCAAGAGGCTGAGATCTGATCATTGAAGCTCAAAGCCAGCCCCAGCAGGTAAGACTCTCCAATTAACCACCAGAAAACTGGAAGTGGAGCTATGGCTCAAAGTCATACAGTTAGCCATGAGTGAAGATGCAGAGGGACAGCACCCAGGTTCACAGTTCAAGTCCCACAACTGACAAAAAGTTAAACTTGGGGCCGGGAATATGGCCTAGTGGTAGAGTGCTTGCCTTGTATATATGAAGCCCTGGGTTCAATTCCTCAGCACTACATATATAGAAAAAGCCAGAAGTGACACTGTGATTCAAGTGGTAGAGTGCTAGCCCAGGCCCCAGGACTGGCCAAATAAAACAAGTTTTTAAATTTTTTTCCCCTTTACTGGATATATTAAAAATTATGCTAGCTTCAGAACACTGGCAAGAATTTGCAGCTTTGTGATGGGTATGTTTTACCAAATTAGTTTTACAGCAGTGTTAATAGATTAGTCCATTTCAATGTTACTACATTGCTGTTGAACTGGGGAAAAGCTGTCAAGAAGAGGGAAAGTGCTATATTTGAGCTCAAATTGTAATATATGCTGTCTGTAAAACTAAGTGAAAAATTTCTTATATAAAATCTGGCTTTTTTTGTTGTTGTTGTTGTTATGGGCTCAAATTCAGGGTCTGGGTGCTGTCCCTTAGCTCTTTTGTTCAAGACTAGCACTCTACCACTTGGAGCCACAGCACCGCTTATGGTTTTCTGGTGGTTGATTTGAAATAAGAGTCTTACAGATTTACCTGCCCAGTCTGGGCTGGCTTTGAACAGTGATCCTCAGATCTCAGCCTCCTGAGCAGCTAAGATTATAGGCAAGAGCCACCAGCGCCAGCTGTAATATCATTCTTTTACTAAAGAAAATCTTGGGCTTGGAAGGTAGCTTAGTAGTAGATTGTTTGCCTAGCATGCATGAAGCCCTGGGTTCGATTCCTCAGTACCATGTAAACAGTTGGAAGTAGCACTGTGGCTCAGTGGTAGAGTGCTAGACTTGAGCAAAAGAAGCTCAGGGATAATGCCCAGGCCTTAAATTCAAGCCCCAGGTCTGGAAAAAAGTCTTGCTCAAGGTCCAAGTAAAATGTAAGATTAGTGGATAAGAGAAAATAAAGGTAATAATATGTTTTTAAGTGGCTTACTTTTTTCACTAATATGTTCTTAATCTTTGGAAATATCAAAGAAAGTTTGATAAAAGAAACTTGTTAAAATAGTTTCCAGCTTTTCTGCTGATACATCTCTTTTTTTCTTTCTTTCTTTCTTTTGCCAGTCCTGGGCCTTGGACTCAGGGCCTGAGCACTGTCCCTGGCTTCTTTTTGCTCAAGGCTAGCACTCTGCCACTTGAGCCACAGCGTCGCTTCTGGCCGTTTTCTGTATATGTGGTGCTGGGGAATTGAACCCAGGGCTTCATGTATATGAGGCAAGCACTCTTGCCACTAGGCTATATCCCCAGCCCCACTGCTGATATATCTTGAAAAATAGTTTTTTCTTCAGGCTGATTTATTTAAAAATCTTATAAGCCATCAGGCACTGGTGATCTGCTGACCATGGTTTGAAGTCAACTCACCAGGAAAGGCTGTGGGACTTTGTTTTTTTTTAAACTCGGGGCTTGGGCACTGTCCCTAATATTCATTTGCTCAAGGCTAGCACTCTACCACTTGAGCCACAGTGACACTTCTGGTTGTTGGGTTTTTTTTCCTCTTTATATGATATTGAGGAATCAAACCCATGGATTCATGCATGCGAGGCAAGAACTCTACCACTATACCACAGTCCCAGACTATGTGAGACTCACCAGAAAACCATATATATATATATATTTTTTTTTTTTTCCCCAGTCCTGGGCCTTGAACTCGGGGCCTGAGCACTGTCCCTGGCTTCCTTTTGCGGCTAGCACTCTGCCACTTGAGCTACAGCGCCACTTCTGGCCGTTTTCTATATATGTGGTGCTGGGGAGTCGAACCCACGACTTGATGTATTTGAGTCAAGCTCTCTTGCCACTAGGCCATATTCCCAGTCCCCATATGTATGTATGTATATATACATCACATGTTATTAGTGAACAAAGAATTAGAAACATGTAGCTGCCAAAATAAAATAACAAAAATTTTCTCTTGAGTACAAAGATCTACTACTGAACAGTATTCAACTCCAAGATGCCCAGACCACACACTTAGGACTTCTACTTTGTTTATTCTAGGGATATATATTGACACTAGCTCCTGGAAGTTTTGTTTTCATGGGCCGTTGACCTTTTGCTAAATATGTACCAACATCACTTATTCCTGCCCCTCCCAGCCTTCCCTCAAGGCTACTAATCCTTTTGATAAAATCTTCACTTACTTGTTTTAGAAATTTAGCTTCATAAAATCTTAGTGGAGTTGGTAAAAATGTATTATTAGTAAAACCACCAGAGGGCACTCTCACATTGAGATCAATTTAAACATCCCTTATCCCAAGGTCCTTACTGTTAAAGGGGTTCAATTAGCAGGAAATTTGAATTTTATTTTATTTTATTTTTATTGGTCATGGATTTGAACTCTGGGCCTGAGCCCTATCCCTGAGCTCTTCAGCTCAAGGCTAGCACTCTATCACTTGAGCCACAGAGCCACTTTTGGTTTTCTGGTGGTTAATTGGAGGTAAGAGTCTTAGGGACTTTCCTGCTGGGCAGGCTTTGAACCGTGATTCTTAGATCTCAGCCTCCTGAGTAGCTAGGATTACAGACATAAGCCACTGGAAAATTTGAATATTTCCTGTTGGAGAATGTGTTGTAGATTAAATGGCAGAAGTGAAATTAAGTGCTAAGATATTTTGAGGCTCGTTTTCTTCTGCTTTTCCATCAAATATTTATAAAACTACTAATTGGAAAAAAACTACTTTTGTGTTGTCAAGTAGCAACAAAAAAGGATCTTTTGTAAGGATCATACCAACTGAGTTAATATTTACTCATCTACCTAATTTTCTAATGATACTGTTTTTTCAGCTCTGAGAACAACTATTTTCTAACTTCTAAAAAATTGCAAAGTTAACTAGAAAGTTAACTGGGTGAGACATGACATTTTTGCATACCTTTTACTTCTCTGCATAAATAGGGTTTATAAATAAAAAAATGAAACTTGTTATGAATCTGATTTTATAACTTTCTCTTTTTACTTAATATGATTTTTCTTTTAAATACTCTGATTTAATGAGTATACATTATATAATCTAGATCATTGTATTTTAATTACCCTTCTAAATATTGATTTTTCTCTGTTCTTTATTCTAAATAGGCTGTTTTAACATCTTACTCTATCACTCCTGAGTAATTTCCTTAACTTAGTTTCTGTAAATGTAACTATTAAAAGGATGCATGCTGACTTACATATTTTAAAAATCTTTATAAGTTTAGTAGGCCAGGAGTGGAAAAGGTTTTATTTTTTATGAATTTCACTTTAAATTTAAAATATTTCCTACTTGAAAAAATATGATGTGAGCTGTGCACCAGTTGCTCAGGCCTGCAATCCTAGCTACACGGGAGGCTGAGATTTTAGGATTGCGGTTTGAAGCCTGCCTGGGTACTTTCAATTAGCCGACAAAAAAGCCAGAAGAGGAATGGCGGCTCATATGGTACAGTGTTAGCCTTGAGCACAAAAGTTTAGGGACTACACCTGGCTTTCATTGCAAGTCCCACGATAGGCACAAAAGAGAAAAAAAGAATATGAAGTATAGCATTTCAGAATCTAACCTAAATGTCACCTCCAAGATCCTGTGATTATTAACTTAATTTCCTCTGCAGCTCTTGCCTTTTCCAGCAGCTCTTTCCTTTATGTGTCAGCTGAAATTTCATTTCTTACAGGAACTGAGTCAGTTTCCATTGTATGGAACACCATATATCTCTTCACAGCACTTGAGGTTGTTAGGCATCTTTCTGTGTGATCATTTGATAAATGTCTATCTCTCCTACCAGACTTCAGATTCTGTGAGATTGAAGACCTCGTCTGATCACATGTATCACAGTGTTCCCAGCACCTAAACTTGACTGGCATGTTCATTGCTTCACGGGTATCTGAATATGGTTTTATAAAAGAAATTTCCCAAGTACAAAGGATTTTAATCTAAGGTATAGGTAAAGAATTTTAATCCATAAATAGGATTTGGGGTGGGAAGTATAAAAATCCAAAACTTGTGTGTAATTTGAGACTTTGAGTGTTTTCCTGGGAATGAGGTATGTTGTCTTTTAGCAGTTAAAAGCAATCTAATAATCTCCCTCCTTCCTTATTGATAAAATAGCTGCCCAGACCCTCCCTTCCTGTGGTTATAATTAATCTTTTTTATCCAAAACATATTAAATGACAGCTTTACCAGTTATTTCAATTTGTCTTAAATTACAGTGGTATTGTTAGTAATATGGTCAGTATGGCATTATTTATTGTTTTTTTTCTTGACAGTAATGGGGGTGGAACTTGACGCCTTGAACATTTTCGTTTAGGGGTTTTGGGACGATGTCTCATGATCCTACTGCCTCAGCCTCCCAAGTGCTAGGATTGCAAGTCTGTGTCACCACACCTGATTCTTTGAAAGAACTAATAAATTAAAAAGCTAGAAAAATCACAGGTTCAAATTTACATGAATGAACATTGATGCTTTGCAGGCTTTTTACAAAGTAAGAAACTTCAAGTTGCGAAAGCAAATTATACACACACACACACACACACACACAATTGTCAAGACATTTCTGAAGAACTCAATTTAGCAGTTATTAATGAAATTTATAATTATGTAAATTTTCATATCTGTGAAAATTTACTAAACCATTACAGAATGCTTTGCATTTGTTTTCTTAAATCAAAAGTGTACTCACCATATATAGCAAATTAATACTTCTGCAACTCACTTATTTTATTAAAAGATGATTTAAAATTTAGCTTGCAAGCTACTTGGTTCCACTTAGCAATTAATGAGGGATTTAAAATGAATTTTGAAAACGTGAAAAAGGCATATTTTGAGCATGTTAAAATTACTTTTAAGTTTCTATCATTGTCCTTTTGTAAATCTTGTTTTGTCTTATGAATAATATCAAACAAAATACAGAATCCATTTAGAGATATACCATTCCCTGAGTACCATGATTGCCAATCTAACCTTGATTATGTACTTTAATAAGAAAGAAGCTTGCGGGCTGGGGATGTGGCCTACTGGCAAGACTGCTTGCCTCGTATACATGAGGCCCTGGGTTCAATTCCCCAGCACCACATATACAGAAAATGGCCAGAAGTGGCGCTGTGGCTCAAGTGGCAGAGTGCTAGCCTTGAGCAAAAAGAAGCCAGGGACAGTGCTAAGGCCCTGAGTCCAAGCCCCAGGACTGGCCAAAAAAAAACAAAACAAAAGAAAGAAGCTTGCTTATCACACTAAAACCTTTAAAGTATTAATTAATATGCATGTGTTTATCCAAATGTCACATAAGGGCCTAATTAATTATGGAAATCACTAATTCACCTATAATTTTCTTCAGTTATAATTGAAGAATGACAAAAAGTTGAAAATTCTGTATATTTATCTTTTATATATTTTTTCTGCCATTCTGGGGCTTGAACTCAGGGTCTGAGCACTGTCCCTGGCTTCTTCTTGCCAGAGCGCCCCTTCTGGCTTTTTCTATAAATGTGGTGCTGAGGAATCAAACCCAGGGCTTCATGTATATGAGGCAAGCATTCTACTACTAGTAAATATTCCCAGCCCTGAGTATGGCCTAGTGGCAAGAGTGCTTGCCCTGTATGCATGAAGCCCTGGGTTCAATTCCCCAGCACCACATATATAGAAAATGGCCAGAAGTGGTGCTGTGGCTCAAGTGGCAGAGTGCTAGCCTTGAGCAAAAAGAAGCCAGGGACAGTGCTCAGGCCCTGAGTCCAAGCCCCAGGCCTGGCAAAAATAAATAAATAAATAAATAAATAAAATAAATAGGGGCTGGGGATATGGCCTAGTGGCAAGAGTGCTTGCCTCTAATACATGAAGCCCTGGTTTCGATTCCCCAGCACCACTTATACAGAAAACTGCCAGAAGTGGCACTGTGGCTCAAGTGGCAGAGCAAAAAGAAGCCAGGGACAGTGCTCAGGCCCTGAGTTTAAGGCCCAGGACTGGCAAAAACAAAACAAAACAACAACAACAACAACAAAGAAAAATATATATATATTCCCAGCCCCCTGTATATTTATCTTAAATGCACATTTTCTGTGAATTACAGATTAGTCATTCTTTTCTACTTTATTAAGGTTTTGTTCCTTTTCTATTGTAATTATGTTTATATAAATGTCTTGTTATGTCCATTTGAAAAGATAGTAAAAAAAAAAGTATCTATTCAAAAAATAGGATTAAACTAAACTAAACACACGTCACAACACCCTTCCTCCCTGTACAACTAATATAAGCTAGTACAGAGTCTTTACCTTTTTAGCAGTTATTATCTAGCTCCTTCTCACTGAGTCATAATTTTTTTTTTCTTTTTGTTGGTCATGGGCCTTGAACTCAGGCTTGGGCACCGTCTCTGAGCTTTTATGCTCAAGGCTAGCCCTCAACCACTTTGAGCCACAGCGCCACTTCCGGCTTTCTGGTGGTAAATTGCAGATAAGAATCTCACAAACTTCCCTGCCCAGTCCAGGCTGGCTTTGAAGTGGGGTCCTCAGCCTCCTGAGTTGCTAGGATTACAGGTGTGAGCCACAGGTGCTGGGCTGAGTCATAATTTTTAAAGAGGGAATCATCAAAGTAGTCTCCAACTTGACCCGATTCTTTTGTTTTTCAGATCCTGTGTGTTTTTATTTATTTTTTAATTAAATTTTATTGACAAGCTGATGTGCAGAGGGGGTACAGTTACATAATAAGGTAGTGAGTACATTTCTTGTCATATTTGTTACACCCTCCCTCACTTTTCTTTCCCTTCCCTAGTTCAGGTAGGCATATATACAATATCCAGTGTACCAAAATCATATACAGTAACCACATGAGGTATGCCAAAGGAAATTCACCTAGAACATTAAATGTAATGACAATAGAATCCTCCTGTGTACTTCTCTTGGAGTTCTTTTGCTTATCCTCGTCTTATATGATCATGTGTACATAGCTGTTGAGCTATTGTGATCCACTGATAGGTCTATCCTAGACCTTTTTATGTTTGTTTAGTAGTTGTTTGGTTTTAGATACATAATGTAAAGTCGCTGACCCAAACATGTGGAAATACCATTTGTAAAAAAGTTTGTTATTTTGTAGACCGGGTCTCTACTGCCCTAACCCCCCAACAGTCATATATCAAGGAGACCATGTACCTTTGTTCTCTGTGTCCTAGGCTTGTCTCGCTCAACATTATGTGTTTAAACTCTGACCATTTCCCTGAAATTTCTAATCACTATGCAGTATTCCATTGTGTACAGGTACCAGATTTTTTGGATCCATTCATCTGTAGTGGGGCATCTGGGCTGTTTGCATATTTTTGGCTATTGTGAATTTTGACCTGATTCTTTTTTTTTTTTTTTTTTGGCCAGTCCTGGGCCTTGGACTCAGGGCCTGAGCACTGTCCCTGGCTTCCTTTTGCTCAAGGCTAGCATTCTGCCACTTGAGCCACAGCGCCACTTCTGGCCGTTTTTCTATATATGTGGTGCTGGGGAATTGAACCCAGTGCTTCATGTATACGAGGCAAGGACTCTTGCCACTAGGCCATATCCCCAGCCCCTTGACCTGATTCTTGATGCCAATACACTCTTTATCCTTTTTGGTTTCTTGTAGAGAAGGAAGTTTATTTTCATTGCTAACTACATGGATTTTTAATTTTATCATTTAAATGTTAGCAACACCGCTGGTGTTATAACCACAGAAGGTGTTTAGCAGGGGATGATATATTTAGAAACTTCATCCTGGCTTGGATGGTGAAAACAGGACAACTAACTGACAAGTAGGAGATGGCTTGGAGATGGATTGCTGGAAAGACCTTTAACTGGTGATGTAGTGATAAGGATAACAAATGACAATAGCCTGGATTAGGGAGGTAGGAAGTGGATAAAGAAAGGGATGGATTCCAGAGGTATACAATAAAACTAAATGTGTGCTGGAATGACAAGGAGTAATTAATGAGTAAGGAAGGGAAAGGCAGCCCTCAACATCCCAAGGCTGACCTGTCAGCCACAGTGAGGCCACCTGCCTAAAAACCTCGCCAGAATATCAGCCTCAGACAGGACTTTTCTAAGATTCCAATGAAGCAGGACAAAACTAGTGCCTGTCAGAATTTTGTGTGCTGTCCCTGAACTCTTCAGCACATGCTCTACCACTTTGAGCCACAGCTCCACTTCCATAAACTTTTATTTTTTTGGCCAGTCCTGGGCCTCGGACTCAGGGCCTGAGCACTGTCCCTAGCTTCCTTTTGCTCAAGGCTAGCACTCTGCCAACTGAGCCACAGCGCCCCTTCTGGCCGTTTTCCATATATGTGGTGCTGGGGACTCGAACCGAGAGCTTCATGTGTAGGAGGCAAGCACTCTTGCCACTAGGCCATATTCCCAGCCCTGTCAGAATTTTGTCTGAGCATAGCAAAAACAGGATTATTGGGCCAACCACAAAATATCAAATACCCACCCTTAGCAAAAGTAAACAAGGCCTATTTTTTAATTTTGTTTTGTTTTTTGCCAGTCCTAGGGCTTGAACTCAGGGCCTGAACACTGTCCCTTCCTTCTTTTTGCTCAAGGCTATTACTCTACCACTTGAGCCACAGCTCTACTTCCGGCTTTTTCTACATATGTGGTTCTGAGGAATCGAACCCAGGGCTTCATGTATAAGAGGAGAGCATTTTACCACTAGCCCATATTCCCAGCCCTGGGCCTATTTTTTTTAAACCAATTACAATTTTGGCTTTGGTTTGTCTTCCCTGTCGATAAGCTATATTAAGATACTCAGTCATAAAATCCTACTGTTCTCTAACAACTTCGGGTCTGGAGCAAATTCCTGATTCTTTTCAATCTGTCCCAAATTGCCCAGGCTACCCTCAAATCCAATAATGGTTTCTTCCAAAGTGTGTTATGATCACTAGTAACCTCTACTTGTTCAACTTCAAGTATATTCCTGGTGGTTGTTGGTTGAAAGGTATTGACATAAAGAATAATTTCAGAGTTTGCTGCTTTGATATGCAGGTGTTGGTAGTGCCAATTATAGAAATAAGTAATACTAGAGGAGATGGAAATGTCTTTGGTTTTTTTTGTTGTTATCTTTGAGATAGCAGTGAGTTAAACCAAGTGCAGACATTCACAAGGCTACTGGATGGATATTGGCTTTTGTTGTTTGTTCTGCTTTTTGAAGCAAAGTCTTATTAAGTTGCCCAGTCTGGCCTCTAATTCATGATCCTCCTATGCTACCCTCCTGTGTGCTGAGATTGCTACAACATTTTGAAGGGATTCCCACCCAAGCCATAGTTGATTGAACTAGGGAGGAGTGACCATGAGTAGGCAGAGAGTATGTAGGTTTCCTGCTGAATGAGTATATGATGTAGACCAGGCCTCATTCAGCCCTTATTCAGGATTTGGAAAAAGTGGAGTAGGGCCACGAGGCTCATTTTCTCTCTAAAACAAATAGGAAAATGGGGGCATCAGATTTGTTGGTTGCATCATTACTTGGAAGAAAGCCAGTGCAAGAGGAAGAAATGAAAAGAGAAAGTTCCAGGTAATGTTTGCTTCTCTGATTTCTTGTCTGTGAAGTTCAGGTATTCTCTTGCCACCTCTGACTCAGGAGTCTCTGACAGAGATTTCTTCTTTACCTGAGCTAATTTGACTTGGATTGCAGTCACATTTTTTACCAAAAGAAAGTGAGACCTTGAGGTGCCAGACTTTGAAGTCAGGCCCCACCACGTGAACCCCATTTTAGAATCGAACCCTGAGCCAATCAGATTTGTACCTGTGTTCTAATCTCGCTTGCACACCTGATTGTTGTAACCTTGTTCTTTGCCTTTATAAGCCCTGTGTAATCACAGCTCGGGGCTTCCTCCTAACCTCCGCTGTGTCGGTGGGTAGGACGAGGCCTGAGTTGGCAGCTCATTAAATAAAACCTTGCCTTGCTTTTACATTTCGGAGTGTCTGAATCTCGGTGGTCTTCTTGGGGGTGGTCTTGCGACTTGGCACAACAACCTCATTGCTAAGGTGACTTTAAATAAGTCTGGTTTTAATATATATGATCAAAAGCTACTATTATATTGTTAGAAGTTAACTTCGTTTTCCTTCTTTCTTCCCTCCCTCCCTCCCTCCTTCCCTTCCTCCTTCCCTCCCTCTCCCTTCTTCTCTGTCTTTTTTTTTGCCAAGTCCTGAGGCTTGAACTCAGGGCCTGGGCATTATCTCTGAGCTTCTTTTGCTCAAGGCTAGCACTCTACCACTTGAGCCACATTCTCAGCCTAGAAGTTAGCTTCATTTTCACATTATATACAACATCTTATCCAAAACAGTCTGAAATGAGACTAGAAATGACTTTCATATTTCCCAATAAAGCAGTGGTTGCTCAAGTGATTTTTTTCTACTTGTACCTAATATTAGACCATCTATTCAGGAGGTCCCCCAAGGAGCTGTACAAACAATCCTACTTTAAATTACATCTCCATTCCTCATGGCTTAGAACATGTATTATCTTGTCTTGTTATTCAAATAATTCTTCTTGGGCTGGGGATATGGCCTAGTGGCAAGAGAGCTTGCCTTGTATACATGAGGCCCTGGGTTCGATTCCCCAGCACCACATATACAGAAAATGGCCAGAAGTGGCGCTGTGGCTCAAGTGGCAGAGTGCTAGCCTTGAGCAAAAGGAAGCCAGGGACAGTGCTCAGGCCCTGAGTCCAAGGCCCAGGACTGGCCAAAACAAAACAAAACAAAAACAAATCAAATAATTCTTCTTTAAAGCAACAAGAAATAAATCATTGGTCAGAAAAAATATGTTTGTTTGTTTTTTTATTCCTTCCCAGATAATTTCCCAGGTGTCTCCTCAAGCTTATACCAACTCTAACCAAGAATTTATGTTCATGGTTTGACTCTCCTTGTTTACTGTTAGCTATCCTGGTCCTTAAAGCTGAGAAAAAACCTCCTGTGTTTACCCAGATAAGCAGTGATTTCAAGGGCAGTTGTCTAAGCTGATTAATGCTTTTGAGACACCCCAAAGATGTGTAAGAGATAGCAAAAGAGAAAGCAAGATCTAATTACTTGAGTCTTTTTTTGGCTCATGATAACTTTTTGCTGACATCCGTCTGAATGACAACCCAAATCTGGACTACAACCAAAAGAATCTTAACTAATATCATAATTATGTGAAATTCATTTGGGTAAGAAGAAACTTACATGTTGATTTTCTTTTATAAGGATCCAAAGCTAAGGTTGGGAATGTGGCTTAGTGGTAGAGTGCTTGCCTTGCATGCAGGAAACCCTGGGTTCGAATCCTCAGCACCACATACACAGAAAAAACTGGAAGTGGTGCTGTGGCTCAAGTGGTAGAGTGCTAGCCCTGAGCAAAAGAAAGCCAGGGACAGTGCTCAGGCCCTGAGTCCAAGCCCAGGACTGGCAAAAAAAAAAAAAAAAAAAAAAAAAAGATCCAAAGCTAGGTGTGGTAACTCAGACCTGTAATCTCAGTTACTTGGTAGGAGAGTCAGAGAATTCCAAGATAGCCCCCGCCCCCCAAAGTTATCAGGACTTGAGAAACAAAATGAAAACAATGGAGCTGGAAATAGAGGGCTTTCCTAGCATACTCAGGGCCCACGAGTTTAAATCTCTAACACCACAATAAAACCAAACAACAGCAACAAAAAATAAGATCTGGGGTACAATGAAACTTGTTTGGCCTTCTCAGTCTATAGAACAACTGTTTGTCTGGAAAAGTCAGTAAAGTGTAGGAATAAGGTTCTGAGCATTTTCCTCTAAAAATCCAATAGTTATGAGATGGCCATAGTCCCAGTGTCACAGTGTCATAGTCTCTATAACAACATTCCATTACAATGAGACCTAGAAATACCACTAATTGTTATGTCCAAGTTGCGAGATTACCACCAAGAAGACCACCGAGAGCCAGACGTTCCGAAATGCAAAAGCAAGGCTTTATTCAGGCGGGCTGCAGCTCGGGCCTCATCCTACACTCCAACGCAGCGGAGGTTAGGAGGAAGGCCATGAGCTGAAATTTCACAGGGCTTATAAAGGCAAAAAACCACAAAGTTACAGCAATCAGGTGTTCAAGCAAGATTAGGATACGGGTACAAATCTGATTGGCTCAGGGCTAGAGACATTCCGGGGCAGTTAGAGTTAAGCATTCCCAGGTGGTTAGAGTTAAGCAGAGAGTTTCCTGACTGGCTGGGCCCTAATAAGCTTGTTCTGCTAGCCGGGATAATTGGTGGCCTGGCTTACTCATAGTTTAAACAGTCAACAAAATGGCTACTGCCTCAAAAATGGGGTTTACTTCAACTCTACACTAATATTACATAATTGTCAGGGATCTTTTATTGTTATTATTACTATTATTACTACTACTACCAGTCCTGGGGCTTGAACTCAGGGCCTGAGCTCTGTCCCTGGCTTATTTGCTCAAGGATAGCATTCTACCATTTGAGCCACAGCACCACTTCTGGCTTTTTCTATATATGTGGTGCTGAGGAATCGAACCCAGGGCTTCATGTATACGAGGCAAGCACTTGACCACTAGGCCATATTCCCAGCCCTGTCAGGGCTCTTTGTTTTTTGGTGTTTTTTTTTTTTGTTTGTTTTTGGCCAGTCTTGGGGCTTGGACTCAGGGCCTGAGCACTGTCCCTGGCTTCTTTTTGCTCAAAGCTAGCACTCTGCCACTTAAGCCACAGCGCCATTTCTGGGCGTTTTCTGTATATGTGGTGCTGGGGAATTGAACCCAGGGCCTCATGTATACGAGGCAGGCACTCTTGCCATTAGGCCATATCCCCAGCCCCCCTGTCAGGGCTCTTTAAAGGAAAGAACTAATAGAATATGTATGTATGTATGTATGTGTATATATATACATATATATACTACACTTGTGTGTATACATACACATGTATACACACAATTATAATGGGAGTTATTAGATTGGTTTACACAAGCCAGGGCTGTCTGCTGATTTCAGAACTAGAAAATGCGGTAGATTCTCAGTCCAAGAAGCTGGAAGCCTCAGAACAAAGGGGACCTAGAGGATAGGCCAAGTCCCACAGATCCTTAGAGTCATTGGTACACCAGTGACCAAAGGCTAAAGAATGGACTGTGATGTTCACTGGAGCAGTGGTAGCAAGAAAACCCCTACCTACTCAGGAAGAGTGAAACATGGAATGGAAGGAACGAATGAATCCCTTCTGATTGTCCTTCCACCAGACCCTAGGGCTATTGGATGGTGCCACCCACATTCAGGGCACATCTTCCCACTGCCATTCGGATCCCCATGGCAGTCTTCATGCATACATGTCAAAGATAAGCTTTTTATAAAAAAACTAATTTTCCAGGTATCACTCAATTCAACCAAGCTGCCATTCACGGTTAACTACCATACCAATCACATGAAAAGAGGCATAGTCTCACTTCTCTTACTGCTTAGAAACCTAGGCAAGTGGACTTGTATCATCCTAAATTTTTGGGGGGGTTAATTGGGGAAGAAATCTCAAAGACATCTCAGCCTGGACTGGCTTCATCCACATCGCAGCCTTCTTAGCAGCTATGATAACAGGTGTAAGCCGCTAATACTAGATGAAGTGAAGAAAATGCAGAGTTAGCGGCCCTTCATCTGGAGAATAGGCCTGTCCATAGCTCTGAGAACCATTAGGTATAAGCTCCATGAGGGCATGGACGTGTGTATCTTTATTTATTGGTCATAGCCTATGCCAAGCAAAATGTCTGGTATATACAAAATTACTCAATAAATGCTGAGTATATAGCTATATGGATTTTTACACGAGCCCCTTGTCTTTTCTGTCTTATCTTAATTGCTGCAAAAACTACCCAAACCACAGAACCTTGACACAATTAATGCTTATTTCTGAGGCTAGGGGCTGGTAGAACACTTACTAGAAAAGCACAGTTCCAGGTTCATACCCTGCCCCCCAAAAATTGTTTCTCACCCTGTTAATAATCTTTTTTTTTTTTTAATTTATTTTTGGCCAGTCCTGGGGCTTGGACTCAGGGCCTGAGCACTGTCCCTGGCTTCTTTTTGCTCAAGGCTAGCACTCTGCCACTTGAGCCACAGCGCCACTTCTGGCCATTTTCTGTATATGTGGTGCTGGGGAATTGAACCCAGGGCCTCAAGTATACGAGGCAAGCACTCTTGCCACTAGGCCATATCCCCAGCCCCCTGTTAATAGTCTTAACTCCACAGAATCATTCACGAACACAATCTCTTTCCAGTGGTGACTTCATTTGTTCCTGGGGCCTCTGACTCCCTACTGGATACTGTGCTCCTAGCAGGAGGGCAAGGAAGAGAAAATGTTAGAACTGGATTGTGTGTTACATTTTCATGGCCAGTCCCGCACGAACCTTGTCTTACTTTCTCCCACATTACTTTGCTCAGAATAAAGTTTTAGGCTAGACCACCTGCCAATTGCTAGAAAGCTGGGGACTCCCAGGTAGTGGTTTGTGATGGAACAGGAGAAACCCAAATACTAATGTGCATCAGCTTTCTTGGTTTCATACTCTGAGCCCCAATGTCTTCTGACAGAGGAATTAACAAATGCTACTGGCCAACACTTTGAAAGGATTACATGAAGCTATAAACACGGAGACACTTGTTAAGGTGCTAATCAAATGTTAGCTATGAGGGCTGGGGATATAGCCTAGTGGCAAGAGTGCCTGCCTCGGATACACGAGGCCCTAGGTTCGATTCCCCAGCACCACATATACAGAAAACAGCCACAAGCGGCGCTGTGGCTCAAGTGGCAGAGTGCTAGCCTTGAGCGGGAAGAAGCCAGGGACAGTGCTCAGGCCCTGAGTCCAAGGCCCAGGATTGGCCAAAAAAACAAACAAACAAACAAATGTTAGCTATGAATATTCCTTAGAAATTTGGTGAATTTACTGAATCCCATCATATGTAAATTGTATAGGCCAAACACTCTCTTAAAAATCCCCTCCAGCTCTAGAACACCTCATTCTGTGACACTTTTAAACTTTCAGCAACCATGTGCCTTTCTGATTTTGTCTGATTTTTCCAGTGTCTAGAATAAACCCTTGAGCAGCCTACACAAGATTGTACCACCCATTCTTCCTTTCCTCAAACCTTTTATTGCCATCACACTGTCCATTTACCCTTTGAGACATAACCTGACCAATCTTATCTCCTTTTAGTTCTGTTAATTCCAACTATGAATAAAAGGTAATTTGCTTTTTTTTTTTTTTTTGACTGCTCCTGTGGCTTGAACTCAGGGCCTGGGCACTGTCCCTGGGCTCCTTTTGCTCAAGGATAATTCTACTACTTGAGCCACGGTACCACCTCTGGCTTTTTTCTAAATAGTTTGTTGGAGATAAGAGTCTCATGGACTTTCTTGCCAGTGCTGGCTTTGCACCTCGATCCTCAGATCTTAGCTTCCCGAGTAGCTAGGATTATAGGTGCGAGCCACTAGCACCTAGCTCTCTTTGCTTTCTTGTTGCATGAATCAGTCCCAAGTTCTGGATTTCTTAATTTCAGAAGAAAACTGTAGCTGTGGGGAGGAGACCCTAAGAAATCATTCAAGAGGGCTGGGAATATGGCCTAGTGGCTAAAGTGCTTGCCTCTGTACATGAAGCCCTGGGTTCAATTCCCCAGCACCACATATACAGAAAACGGTCAGAAGTGGCGCTGTGGCTCAAGTGGCAGAGTGCTAGCCTTGAGCAAAGAAGCCAGGGACAGTGCTCAGGCCCTGAGTCCAAGGCCCAGGACTGGCAAAAAAAAAAAAAAAAAGAAATCATTCAAGAGAATAGAAACATTAGAAACAAATATGGTTATTTTAGTCCAGCTTGAAAGCTCCTATGTGGCATAAGTCTAGCTCAATCTGTCTTCTGTGCCTGTGGTTTATCTTTCTAGGTGCTTTTTCTTCTGCAGCAAAATTCCCTTTGTGATCTCTTGACAATGTTTTGCACAGTTCCCAAAGGAGGCCTGAGTTCTTCTCTCTGAACTGCAAGTGAGGAGCTGATCTTATCAATATGCAGACGTATCCTGGTTCCCAGGTAGTTCACATTGAAGGAGAGGAACTGGAGGCTGGGATGTTCTGGCTTCTTTTAATTCTTCTCAATACCACAGCCTGGGGGCTGTTTAGGCATTGTCAGTCTTATGTCATTTTTGTGCTTACCACAATTAAATTTGTATACTTGCCTTTAAAACTTTGATTTGATGAGTGTCTTTTGTTTTGGTCTCAGTTTTGTTGTTGTTTCGAGTGTTTGGTTTTTGAGATGGCAGTCTGGTTGCCCAGACTGGTCTTATACTCAGAAACTCCAAGCGATGTTTTTTGAAGATCACTGCCTCAGCCTAAGAGTAGTTGGGACTATAGATACATAATATCATACGTGGCTAATTTGATGAGTTTTGACAGTTGGATATGTTTGCAAAACCACTAGCCCAAATAAGATAAAGAATATTTCACTAGCTAGAAAGGAAGAAAGCCTTGCTTATACAGTGAGAGGATTTCAGACTATATTAACTCTGCTCTCCCTCCCCAAATCCCAATACCTACCGTAATCATGATGATTAACATAATCTTTTTTTTTTTTTTGGCCAGTCCTGGGGCTTGGACTCCGGGCCTGAGCACTGTCCCTGGCTTCTGTTTTGCTCAAGGCTAGCACTCTGCCACTTGAGCCACAGCGCCACTTCTGGCCGTTTTCTGTATATGTGGTGCTGGGGAATTGAACCCAGGGCCTCATGTATATGAGACAAGCACTCTTGCCACTAGGCCATATCCCCAGTCCCATGATTAACATAATCTTAAATACCTTCATATAAACCTTTGTTTCTCAGGAATACATTCTTAGCTTGACTTTCGTTTTCCCAAAGTAATAGTGAGCAGGCAAGTGTATGAACATTCTTCTTTCTTCAGCTGTTCAGTCTTTGCAAAAACGTGATCCTATGCAGGGTGTGCTAACTGTCTGTAATTTTAGGAGTGGGGAGATGGAGGCAGGAGGATAGTGAATTCAAGGCCAGCCTGAGCTGTGTAGTGAAAAGACCATTGAAACAGATTAGAAGACCCAGAAATGAATTAATACACATACAGCCATCTGATTTTTGGCAAAAGAATCCAAAACATATGTTGGAGAAAAGATAGACATGTCAACAAATGGTTCTGGGGAAACTGGATAATAACATAGAAGACTGAAATGAGGGGCTGGGGATATGGCCTAGTGGCAAGAGAGCTTGCCTCATATACATGAGGCCCTGGGTTTGATTCCCCAGCACCACATATACAGAAAACGGCCAGAAGTGGCGCTGTGGCTCAAGTGGCAGTGTGCTAGCCTTGAGCAAAAAGGAAGCCAGGGACAGTGCTCAGGCCCTGAGTCCAAGGCCCAGGACTGGCCAAAAAAAAAAAAAAAAAAAAAAAGACTGAAATGAAGTCCCTATCTCTTGTCCTGTACTGTTATCAATTCAAAGTGGATCAAAGATCTTAATGTAAGATTTGAAATTTTTTTTTTTTTTTTTTGGCCAGTCCTGGGCCTTGGACTCAGGGCCCGAGCACCGTCCCTGGCTTCTTCCCGCTCAAGGCTAGCACTCTGCCACTTGAGCCACAGCGCCGCTTCTGGCCGTTTTCTGTATATGTGGTGCTGGGGAATCGAACCTAGAGCCTCGTGTATCCGAGGCAGGCACTCTTGCCACTAGGCTATATCCCCAGCCCCAAGATTTGAAATTTTTAAACAAGGAAGATTAGTGAAAACAGTAGAACTTAAGAAATAGCATGGGGGCCGATCTGCAGGAGTGCACTGGAAAGTACACCGCCTGGAAAGACTGTCTGTGGGGCTGCCTGAGTGGGCCCATCTGTAAAAGTACACTGGGAAGTGCACTGTCTGGGGCCCGACTGGGTAGGTCCCTGTGTAAGAGTGGACTGGAAGTCCACTATCTGGGGCTAGACAGGGTAGGCCCATCTGTAAAATTGCAATGGAAAGCACCGAGTGGGCTGTGAATCTGAAAGGTGCACCGTCTGTAGGCCTAAGACAGAGAGAAGCTGGATGCAGCGGAGCTCTCTAAGACCGGGGCTGTCAAGGGACACCTTGACCCCCTTCTGAAAACCCTGGAGGACAGAGGGGAAGAGAGATCAGCTTCAAGTAACCCTTTTCTTCCAACTGAAGGTATTTAAAGGTCAATTGATCTGTTAAATGCTCTAGTCAAAATTGGGCTGAGACCAGAGTAAAGTACTAGATGGGCTGAGTCTTAGCCCAGGGAACCCCCTTCCAGCTATCTTCAGCAGAAGAGTATTTAGTGTGCTAAAATGTCTTGCTAAAGCTAGCAAGCCCTGGTAAATGAGGCTGGAGAATGTTAAAGTCATTTGATAAAACTTTTGTCTTAAATCTTGGATGGTTATTGCAAGAGTAAGATTGGCATAAATACCTCTTGCCACTGGATGATGTAAAAATGGGTAAGTTTAAGGTTAAACTAAAAGGTCATTAAGTATGGGCTTAAAGGATTAGTGCATTGTTTTAAAGAGGAACTATAGTTGATTTGCAGTTGAAAAGATTTGGTATCTTAATGTCAAAGGCTGTTTACACTGTCATCAAGCTATCTGATTTAGCAAAAGGCCTTGAGAGCTTGAAATTTATTTTCCTTCACTGTTAAAATTTGGGGCTAAATGTCAGAAATTTGGATGGGAAAGTGCTTTTATCACTGTTAAAGAATTGCTTGGGTTTCTCAGTCAGAGATCAAGAGAAAAGGACAGGAAACCTTAGGACCGGCCTGTGTGCCTATCCTCGGGAGTGAGGGGTGATCTGGCAAAGGTACAGCTTAGCCAGTCCATGTGGTAGAACAGGCCCTAGTGGGGAGTCCGCATGGTGGCACAGGCCCTGGGGGGAGTCCATGCATGGTGGGACAGGCCATGGAAGGAGTCCATTCATGGTGGAAGAGGGCAAGCTGGCACCAAGGCAGTTCATCAAGCCCTAAGAAGTCGGATGGGAATAGGCCCATTCTGTAGGACAGGCCAATGGAGGCCTTTCTTCATCCTGTCTCTTTTCCTTGCAGATGAACACTGAAAACCTGATGGTAAAAATGAATGAGTTGATTGGTATTTCTAAAACTGCCCCTTGAGAGGTACTAATAATTGGAAAAGTTTTTTAAAATGGTTAAAAAGTTTACTTACCTGCTGTAATTTGATTCCTGTGCTATTTTTGCAATTGGGGTGTACTGAAAAAGCAAAGATGCTGAGACTGGATTTTTTGTGTTTGTAATTCTGGTGAACACTGTATTAAATGCACTTTTGTTGGAATTGTTTTGGGTATCAGTTTAATGCTTCAGGCACTGAATTTTTTAAGTGTATATGTAATGGGGAGACCAGATCTGCCCAGTGCCATTAATAGCTGTGGAGGGACTTCAGGTTGACTCCAGCTCAGATTAGAGCAGAAGCCAACTCCATCTCCATTAAGCCCTCCCCCACCCTATTCAGGGAAGCTCCCTTTACTATGTAGATTGACTACCTGAGGCCTGGGAGCTTCAAGGGAACCTGTGTCCTCCTCTTTATTATGATAAGTTATGTAGATTAACCACCTGAGGCTTGGGAGCTTCAAGGAAACCAGCTATGAATAGGCGTATCCGCCTGCATCATGTGTGCCCCGCCAAATCCATGCGTCAATTCTAACTAGAATGATAGGTTAGTTCAAATGAATATTATGAGACAGACTGTAACTCTATTGGCCACCTGCGTGCGGCCTAGCATGCTCTGTAAGTGTTGTATCTTCATTGGTCACCTGCGTGTGACAAGTTTGTCTGTGATGTTTGCCTTATAATCAGGCTGGAAGGCCACACGGGGGCGGTCCCAGCTCCCGAGTCTGGGCCTCCCAGGTGTGTACAAGCCCAGCTCCCGAGTCTGGGCTCCACACGTGGTCGGCAGTTTCGGCTCCCGAGTCCAGGCTGCGACCAAGGCCGGTCGGTTCACTTTTTGTTCACTTTTTACTTCCCCAATAAAACTGTCTTTTTGTCACCTTGTAGCTGGAAACTGTGTGGTGGACTCTTGGGAGAACCAGGAATCCCTTCCTTTGGGGGGAACCCTGTTTCATTGTAGCGAACCCCCACTCTACTTCAGTATACTGTGATGTAATAGTAATTGTAATTCTTGCATTAAGGAAAAATTGTCATTTGAGTTCAAAGGTCTTCATGCAGTAACTGGGACTGAAGAAAAAGAATGGCTCTTTTAAAACAGGCAGGCGGCCCGGAGGCAAAGGGTGGTACCTGGTTTCAGAATGCCTGTAAACTTCAGAGTTTTTCCAATGCAGATAAAAGCCTAATCGTAAGTGTTAAAGCAGAGGTTAGTAAAAGGCTTTGGAAGTCAAGAAAGCATTTCTAGATAAAAAATTTGAAAGTGAAATTGTCCTAAATGATTGTTCCAAAGTGAGGAATGGAAAATCATGGCTACCAAAATGAGTGTTTAATTGCCATTCCAGTTTGTTTATAGGTTTTTTGTAACAGTTTCCAGCAGGCCCACAGAGAAGGACAGACAATTCCTACAAATTTGTCAGATATAACTTGGCCCTTAATAAGTTCCAGGTAAGGTCATGCTTAAAATTAAAAACTATTTGTGTGGAAAACCTTGTTGCTTTAATTGGAGTAAAGTGGCATTATGTACAGACTCATGGTCTGTGGTTCGCAGCCAGCCCTGGGAAGAGTAAGGTCCCCTTGAGAGTCTCATCTCTAATCAGCCAGCAGAATGCTGGCAACCAAGTTATGAGTCGCTTTGAGGCTCCAAGTGGTAGAGTGCTAGTCTTGAGCTGGAGAGCTGAGGGACAGCACTCAGGCCCTGAGTCCAAGTCGAGCAACAGACCAAGAGAAATGCCAAAGATGCATTTACCTCAGAATGGAAAAGTCACTCCTGGGACAAATGGAGCATCCAGAGGCAGTAAGCCAGTGCTTGGATGGCAGAGATGGTGTCAGATCTTAGTCATGTGTGCTTAGCCTTTCAAAAGTTAATCAGAGCCGGGAGGTCCTAGAAGTGAAAGGAAAATTACCCCAGGAAGACCACAGACCATAGACAAGTCATGTAGAGCAAAAGAGTTTATTGCCAGAAGGGCCAGTAAGGCCAAGTTCCCACGGAGCAGTGAAGGAAAATGGTGCGGGAATTCTCTCTCGGGGGTCTTTATACCTTCATGCAACTAAGGTGGGAGGTGTTCTGCCTTCCCCTCAGGTGTCATCAGCCAAGGGCGGAGTCACATTGCCAAGGGCAGATCTTATGTCTGGGTGGGAGGGGCGGCGGCATTCTATAAGCTTACAAGAAGAATAGTCATAAGCATGCCTTCCTAATGCCCACGTCTGTCTACTGGGCAGGAACTTACCGGTCATCTGTGATAGCAGGTAGTAAAGCTAAGTTTGTCAAATGGAGGATAGTTTAAAATCCCAACTCCCTGCATCGGCTCAAGGCTCTAACTGGCAGTGAGAATTTTGAGCTGGCATATCTGTTAGGAAAGGAAACATGTGGACCTGACCAATATCGTGTCCTTATTGAGAATGTAGGCATTGTTAGGTCATCAGAGATCAGTTTCCCCAGCCAGTCAGGAAAATGCTTTTGCATACCAGAGTGTTTAAAAGGCTACACTGCTGTAGCCCAAGAAATCTGGATAGTTGTTAAAAGTTAAGTGTAGGGGCTGGGAATATGACCTAGTGGCAAGAGTGCTTGCCTCTTAAACATGAAGCCCTAGGTTCGATTCCCCAGCACCACATATACAGAAAACGGCCAGAAGTGGCGCTGTGGCTCAAGTGACAGAGTGCTAGCCTTGAGGAAAAAGAAGCTAGGGACAGTGCTCAGGCCCTGAGTCCAAATAAATAAATAAATAAATAAATAAAATAAATGTTGCTGTCATAAAAAAGATACCTAAGAAAAGTTAAATGTAATTTCCAGCTTGGAGCAAAACTCCTACTAGAAATCTAATCCTGCAGCCCCTTGGTAAAGTAGACTAAGTTTATAGATTCCTGGCTAGTGTTAGGGCTGACCTGAAAACTGGAGAAACTAAATATAAATTTTAGTGTTCAAATTATAACAGCTTCTAAACCCTGGTGATGACTCCATGATAGAGGGCTGCACCCCCACCTGTGAGACTAGTTTCTTGTAGTTTGACATTTAAAAATATAGGGAGCACTTGTTCCCCTCTGTACCTGGGTAGCACCATGGTAACGGGCAGTAAAAAATGATCATAGACTATAGAAATAACCATAATAGGGGCTGGGGATATGGCCTAGTGGCAAGAGAGCTTGCCTCTTATACATGAGGCCCTGGGTTCGGTTCCCCAGCACCACATATACAGAAAACGGCCAGAAGTGGCGCTGTGGCTCAAGTGGCAGAGTGCTAGCCTTGAGCAAAAAGGAAGCCAGGGACAGTGCTCAGGCCCTGAGTCCAAGGCCCAGGACTGGCCAAAAAAAAAAAAAAAGAAAGAAAGAACCATAATAGTAGTAGAAATGCCATGGTAACTGTTGGGTTGGTTTACTTATGATTGAGTACTGGATTGTTTTAGCCTGCTCAAGCTGGCTTAGTGGTAATGGGGAAACATGGTCGCAATTGTTAAAATAAAGTTGGTACTAGGTCAGCCTGACCACAATATTCTGCTTCTGTAAATGGCTTGCTTAACCCATTTGTGACTTGCTCTACCCCCTGCACTAACCCCCTACATCAGTGCTATGTGACCACCTGTTGTAATTCCTAATATCGAGGCCAGTTCCCGATATCAAAGCCAAAATAGATAACTGAAAGGGGAGATAGCAATAGAAATAGGACAAGACTTGCTTGCTAAATGCCATCCAATCAAGTATCTGCCAAGTTGGAAATACCCTGCCCCTGTTGTAATCACAATAAAAACCCTGCTTTTCTGAGGGTTGGGACTCACAATCCAGATCCGCTGTGTCAGATCCGCTGTGTTGGTGACGGTTGGGAGTCCAGGCTCGAGCTTGCAATAAAGACTCTCCTGCATTTGCATCGGTATAGGCTCCTTGGTGGTCTTTGGGGACCGGAAATCTGGCATAACACTAGGTAAGGTCAACGCCCCTGAGCCAGCCTGAAGAAGTTACAGAAGGTGGATGATCTTTGCTCATCAGCTCCCCCTTAGGATCAAGGGACCAGAGTTGCTTTTGGAAAGATGAGGCAGGATAAACTAGAGGCATGGAAAACAGAGGTAACAAGTGCACAGGAGTGGAGACTGCACTTGTGAGAAATGGTTACAGGCTGAGCCTTCTATGTTGGCCTAAAAAAATCCTAGCCTTATTGGAAATATCTGATTTAAAATTATTGCCCTGGCAAAATTTCCCAAGGGCCATTGATTGCCTAAAGCTATCTTGAAATTCAGTAGGGGTGCCAGCCTGTAAAAGCCAGTGTACTTAAAAGGCAACCAGGAAAATATTAGGAGAGTCCACTAAAGTCTGGCCTAGGTTAAGTTTCTTTAACCAGTCTATACAGAAAATTGCAGACAACCCAGCAGGAGGTGTGACATTCTATCTGAGCCACTGCTGCCTGCTGCTGCCACGTCCCCTGCCCATCCCATTTGGGCTAAGATCAAGGACAGCCTGACAGTCATCTGGAAGAATCTACATCTTCACCCTGAGCACCCTTACTGTGGTAAAAGCAGATGGGGCTCCATCACATGCAGCTGATTCCTGCTGGAAGGCCACTTTGGATCTTCTAAAACTAAGATTTAGGGGGGACATTCTTCCTATGGTAACCTTCCCACTCCTCTGAGTTGACTGGAGTTGACTAGCTCTATTAAGAAAATTGGGGGGCTGGGAATATGGCCTAGTGGCAAGAGTGCTTGACTCATATATATGAAGCCCTGGGTTCAATTTCTCAGCACCACATATATAGAAAATGGCCGGAAGTGGCGCTGTGGCTCAAGTGGTAGAGTGCTAGCCTTGAGCAAAAAGAAGTCAGGGACAGTGCTCAGGTCCTGAGTCCAAGGCCCAGGACTGGCAAAAAAAGAAAAAAGAAAATTGGAAAGCATGCGTGGCAGGTTAGAAAGTCACTCCCAGGAACTGCCTGGGGTGGGAGGTGTGCCCAAGTGTATTAGAGTGTGTTCATATGGATTAGGGTGTGACCTCAGAGAAAGGAGGGAGCTAACTGCCTCCAGGTGTGCCAGTTACCTAGGTAACTGGATGGAGACTTAAACAGGTGAGAACACCTGCAGCCCTCCTGGGGGGATGGACCTCACAGATAACCTGTTTCTTTCTGGGTGCAAGCTTAAGAGCAGCAGTCCTATTGGACTGGCTCTTGTCTCATCCTTGCTCTCGCCAGCAGCCTGTGGGTGGAGTCACTTTACAGTCTAGGAAAGATTAAGCTCTCCAAAAGAGAAATCAATGATTTGATTTTTATGTACAAGAAAAAAAGGGGGAATGTAATATGGAGGTCAGATCTGGCCAGCGCCATCATTGGCTGTTGAGGGATGTCGGACTGACTCCATCTCAGATTAGTTAAAGAGAGCAGAAGCCGACTCCATCTTCACTAAGATCTCCCCAGCTCTATCCAGGGAAATTCCCCTTCGCTGTGATAAGATTGTGTAAACTGCTTGACCACCTGAGTAGTGGAACGTTCAAGGTTAAACCTGTGCCCTTCCCTGAGTAGGGGTATCTGCCTGCATCATGTGAGCCCCACCAAATCCATGTGCCAAGACTAACTAAAATGATAGGTTGGTTCAAACAGTTGCTATGAGGCAGATTGTAACTCCATTGGCCACCAGCATGTGACCTGGCATGTAAGTGTTGTAACCTCATTGGCCACCTGCGTGTGTTAGGCTCGACCATGTGGTATTTGCCTTTATAACCTGACCTGAGCATGGCCAGGGGCGCGCGGTCCCAACTCCAGAGCCTGGGCTGCAGCCCTGGCTGGCCAGCCTGCTTTTTCTGGTCACGGTCCCAGCTCCCAAGTCTAGGCCGTGACCCTGGCTGGTCAGTATACTTTTTACTTCCCCAATAAATCCATCTTTTTACTTGGAAAAAAAAAAAAAAAAGAAAGAAAGAAAGAAATAGTACGGGCAGTAACTTCCAGATGAGAACTTTAGTAAGTTCAGCAAATAGAAGCAAGGGTTGGCAAATGTGAATACATCAAACTAAAAAGTACTATAAAGTAGGGCTGGGAAGGTGGCTTAGCCATAAAGTGCTTGCCTAGTATGCATGAAGCTCTGGTCCGATTCCTTAGCACCACAAAATCAGAAAAAGCCAGAAGTGGCACTGTGGCTTAATTGGTAGAGTACTAGCCTTGAGAGTGCTCAGGCCCTGAGTTCAAGCTCAAGGACTGGCAAAAAAATGAAGTACTATAAAGAAAATAGTCACTTGGCTGAAAGAGCAGCTTACAGAATGGGAGAAAATCTTTGCCAATCCATCTGACAAGGAATTAATAACTAGAATATATAGGGAGTTAAAAAAAACTAAACTGGGGCTGGGAATATGGCCTAGTGACAACAGTGCTTGCTTCATATACATGAAGCCCTGGGTTCAACTCCCCAGCACCACATATACAGAAAACGGCCAGAAGTGGTGCTGTGGCTGAAGTGGTAGAGTGGTAGTCTTGAGCAAAAAGAAACCAGGGACAGTGGTCAGGCCCTGAGTCCAAGCCCCAGGAGTGGCAAAGCAAAAACAAAAAAACTAAACTCAAAGAATCAACAACCCAGTTGATAAATGGGCAGATGGACTGAACAGATAATTCTCTGAAGAAGTAGAAATGACCAATAAATACATGAAGAAATGCTCAACAATCCTGGCCGTATAGGATACACAGTTCAAAACAGCACTGAGATGTCATCTCACTCCAGTTAACATGACCACCATCAAGAACACAAACAACAGTAAACGCTTGTAGGGATTCAGAGGAAAAGGAACCTTATATACTGGTGGTGGGAATGTAAATGAGTGCAGCCACTATGGAAATCAGTATGGAATTTTCTTCCAAAATTAAAAGTAGAACTACTTTATGATCTAGCAATACCAATCTTAGGCATCTATTTGAAGGTATGCAAGTAAAGATATAATAGAAGAGTCATCTCTAGCCTTATAATCTATCCTGTGTGTCCTTTTCATCTGTTATGTGAGCTAATTCCTTAAATCTCTCTTCATATATATTAATAGAAATTACATATATTTATACATTATATATAACTTGTATAATAAATTATATATTATATACATGTACTCTCTCTATATACATACTCACATATATATGCATTTTTTTGGTCAGTTGTGGGACTTGAATTCAGGACCTGGGTGCTGCCCCTGAGTCTCTTTGTGTTCAAGGCTAGCATTTTACCACTTGAGACATAGTACCACTTCCAGTTTCTGAGTGGTTAATTGGAGATAAGAGTTTCGCAGGGATTTTCTGCTCAGGCTGCCTTCGAACCATGATCCTCACATCTCAGCCTCCTGAGTAGCTAGGATTACAGGTGTGAGCCTCTCATGCCTGGCCATATCGACATTCATATGCCATTAATATACTACTGATTCATTTCCTCTGGAAAACTCTTACATCACTAGACTACCCATTTCAAATGCTTATTGGCTATGTTTACATAACTCTCTCCTTTCCTCCCTCTCTCCTTTCTTTCTTTCCCTGCCTTTTTTTTCTCATTCTCATCCTTTGTGTTCTGCTCATGCCTGACACAAGGCAGCACAAACTAGGACTATGAAGGAAATGGTCAAGGTGACAGGGTCTGGCCTATACTTGTTAATTTGCTGGGAATAATTGTATTTCATGTTTTTTAAACTCATGACTTCAGAGTTAAGTGGTTTATACCAAGTATTAGGATTACTTTTCTCTTATTGTACATGGGATGGAACAAAATACAGTGTTGGTGGTTTACAATATTTCTTTAAGAAAGGATAATTAATTGAATTTGTAAAGAAAGATTCCTTTCTGCCCAGGGACTTGTACTATGATGACATTATGCAAATAAATAAAGTAACTAAAGGCAAATAATTAAGAATGCTGCTGAGTTATGGGAACTTCCTTTGAAAACCAGTTCCCTTTTTATTTATCAGTTAGCAGCTGAATGCAGAATTTCCGGTTTCTTTTTTTTTTTAAATTTCTTTCTTCAGAGCTAGTGATGCCATCAAGCTACCCAGAAGAACAATTTCCTTCGTGATGTCATTGGGATTACAAAAGCCAGTGAGAAAAATTTGCTTTCAATCCTTGTTGCCGGAGATTACACAACAAATTCATTTTCAGATTTCTGGGAAAGGAGCTGCTTGGTGAAACTAAAGACAATTTCTTAACTTATTACACAAAGAAATTCCATCTTCTATGCACCAGTAAGAGGGTATCCCACAGCCTCAATGTGTCAAATAATGTTGTAAGAGCTACTTCTACTTTGGGGATGCTTAGTGGCCATTTGTACTAAGATAGTAACTATCTTCACATTAGATAAGATGCTGACCGGACTACTTTTCAAGCACAACTACTTGTTATTTTTTGACTTGTTGGAGGAAGCTTTGAAATTTCCTATACTGTGTATCTCTTAAGGCAGAGTTTTCCCTTACTACCATGGAAACTGGGGGAGTTAGTTATCTGTGACTGTCAGAAGGAACTAACCACAAACTGGAGGACTTGCAACCACAGAAATAAATTTTCTCATAGTTTTGAAGGCCAAGGAGAAGATAGCCATCTTACAGATGGAGAGAAACTTCAAGAGAAATGAACCCAACTTACAACTTGATCTAAGACTTGCAGCCTCCCAGATGATGAGAATGCCATTGGCTGTTGCTTAACCCACACTTGGTTATGACGATCCTTCAGAATGAGTACAAGTGCTAAGAATCTATTCTCCATCATGCTTTCCCAAGGCAGAGTACATCCTGGCATGGCCCATAGGCAGACTGAACATAGTTATCACTTGAGCACATTTAACACCACTCCAACTCCAAAGTAAAACGATCTGCCTCTTACTGGTATCTTAAGGATATGGTCTGTTATCCTAAATATTTGAGTGTAAAGGTTTCATTATGTTTCCTAACATAAAAAAGCTCCAGTAAATGAGTAAACAGCTGATGGAAGGGCTGGGTTGGGCTTTGGGTATATAAGGCAAATGCTCTACCACTGAGCAGTGTAGTCAGAAAGTGGCTGATTTTTTTTTTCCATTCCTGGGGCTTGAACTCAGGGCCTGACCACCGTCCCTGGCTTCTTTTTGCTCAAGGCTAGCACTCTACCTCTTGAGCCATAATGCCACATCTGGCCTTTTCTGTATATGTGGTGCTGAGGACTAGAACCCTCATGCATGCTAGGCAAGCACTTTACCCATAGGCCACATTCCCAGCCTCAAAGTGGCTGATTTTTAAAAGATAATAAAGAAGATGCCAAGGGGACTGGAAAAGTGAAACTGGAGAACCTAATTTGGGGTAGGGGGTGGAGAAATACCTCTTAGAAGTGAGGGGAAACTGGGATTAAAGGAGAAATCAACGTTAATTAAGGGTAGATTAGGAAAAGTCTAGAAGGAGCTGAGAATGCAGACCTGGGACACTGGGGACACACTGAAGGGTTTTTAACAGAATGCTATGTGTTCTGGCTTAGTAGTCCTAGGATGTCTTTGACTGCATTATGGACCAGGCCTGGAGCCAGAAGCCTGTTAAAGAGGCTGGACCCGAGGGTCTAGCAAAGGGTGATGGTCTGAATGAGAATGGTGGAGATGTAGATGGAGAGAAAGGAAAAGGTAGATAGGTAGACAAACAGACAGACAGATGAATGATAGATAGATAGATAGACAGATAGATAGATAGACAGACAGACAGACAGATAGGAAGTTGGGAAAATAGCCCTTCTCATTAGTTCAGTGTAGTAGGTTCAAGGGAGAGGAAGGAGTCAAACATGATTTGAGTGATGTGTAATGAAATGACATGATTGGGGGGGGGAAGAGGGAAAATAGTATACTCATCAGGACTTGCACACTTACAAGTAACAAACTGAATTCAAATAGGACAAAAGGACTCATAGGTAGGCGGAGAATAGCCTACCACACTACTTCCTTTTCTCTCTGTTTGCCCTTCTTCCTTGATGAGCTGGCCTCATTCTTTTCCACTAAAAACTTTGCTTCTCCATCAAATAGAAGGTGGTTATTATTGCAGCTTCACATTTACATCTTTCCCTCTCAGTGGCTTTAGAAGAAATAATGTCTTTCTCCCATCACCCATATTCTGTACTTAATTGCAAAAAGTTTACCCCCTCCCACCAACTTTTTTTTTTGGCCAGTCCTGGGGCTTGGACTCAGGGCCTGAGCACTGTCCCTGGCTTCTTTTTGCTCAAGGCTAGCACTCTGCCACTTGAGCCACAGTGCCACTTCTGGCCATTTTCTGTATATGTGGTGCTGGGGAATCGAACCCAGGGCCTCATGTATATGAGGCAGGCACTCTTGCCACTAGGCCATATCCCCAGCCCTACCACCAACTTTTTTTTTAATATTTAATTTTATTGTCAAGGTGATGTACAGAGGGGTTACAGTTACATATGTAGGATGGTGAGTACATTTCTTGTCTAAATTGTTAGCTCCTCCCTCATTTCCCTCTACTTTTGCTTCCCCTCCCCCACTGACTTTTAACACTTGTGAAATTGAGAGTATCCTTTCATAGATAGCACCTATATCAAACCAAAAGCATTTTTTTTTTGGTCAGTTGTGAGGCTTGAACTTGGAGCCAAGGCACTGTCCCTGAGAGATTTTGCTCAAGGCTAGAGCTCTACCACTATGAGCCACAGATCAACTTCTGGTTTTGGGGTGGTTAATTGAAGATAAGAGTCTCATAGGAACTTTTCTGCCTGGGCTGGCTGTGAACCACAATCCTCAGACTTCAGCCTCCTCAGCCTCCTGAGTAGCTAGGATTATAGGCATGAGACACTGGTGCCTGGCTTTAAAGCATTTTTAAAAATTTATCTTTAAGTAGTTGTACAAAGGGGTTTGAATTAAATATGTCTGTTTGTGAGTACGATGCTTTTGTTTTGTTTTTGCCAGTCCTGGGCCTTGGACTCAGGGCCTGAGCACTGTCCCTGGCTCCTTTTTGCTCAAGGCTGGCACTCTGTCACTTGAGTCACAGCGCCACTTCTGGCCATTTTCTATATATGTGGTGCTGGGGAATCGAACCCAGGGCTTCATATACATGAGGCAACCACTCTTACTACTACGCCCTATTCCCAGCCCAGTACGATGTTTTTTTGCATCTACTTTTTTATTTTTATTTGGGGGGGGCAGCCCTGCATCTACTTTTTTGATGTTCTAATTGGTAATATTATTTCTTAGTGACATATAAAATACTACTTCTTTTTTTACAAACTTTTTTTTTACAGTTTTACAAACTGCTACATTAAATCCCAGAGAAGGGTTGATTGGTTTGCTATAGGTCATTGATTCTCCCAAAGCCAGTGTTTGTGACCCAAAGCTGGGGTAATGGGGTTATCATACTGCAATACAGGCCCATCCCATGTCCAATGGAATTAGATGATATTATTGGAAACCACATTGAACTGTGCTGAGTAAGGAGGGACAAGGTTGCTAATAGGAGAAATACTATAGGGAACACATGAAGGGCAGGCCCAATAACCAGATTGGGCTGGGAATATGGCCTAGTGGCAAGAGTGTTTGCCTCCTACACATGAAGCTCTGGGTTTGATTACCCCGCACCACATATATGGAAAACGGCCAGAAGGGGCGCTGTGGCTCAGGTGGCAGAGTGCTAGCCTTGAGCGGGAAGAAGCCAGGGACAGTGCTCAGGCCCTGAGTCCAAGGCCCAGGACTGGCAAAAACAAAACAAAACAAAACAAAAAAACAACCAGATTGGATTGCAGGGACTAAACCAGGAAGGTCAATTTACACATGCGGTGGTATGACATGATAGGCTGGCAGGATACTGAGCAATGAAGTCCTCTCTCCATTGCATTTGGAAGTGTGTCATTTTGAACATCAGTGGGAATATTTTAGGTTTGCAGGTGGAGCAGGGAGGATAACTGAAGGGACTAGGAATGGAGACAAGTAACACAAGGTGGTCAGAAGCCAAGGAAAACTGGGTTTTGTTGGGGGTCATTGCCTTTGTGGAGAACAGTGTAACCCTTTCTGCGTTTCAGGACCCAACACAATGCCCTAGAGTAGTAGTTCTCAAACAATGGGGCCCAGACTTGGAGCAGGAGCTACCACCTGGGAACTTGACAGAGAAAGGCACGCTTTGGAACCCTGCCTAAAACCTACTGAAGCAGAAACTCTAGGATGAGACCCCAACGTCTGTAGTTTAACAAGCCCTCCAAGTACTTTGGATGCAAGCTAACACTTGAGAAATAAGCATGGTTACTATTGAAGCATGGTTTTATAGCACTGGACTGTGGTGCTATGTGTCTTGAGAAGCTTATAGGCATGTTGTTGGCATGTTTACTCTACCAGGACTTGTTGGAAGCAAATGTTTGGTTTGGGATAGGTGTGGAGGAGCTAAGGGCATGACTTTCTATAAAGCAAACAAATGGGAAAAAGAGCTGGTTTGTTACAGAGTAGGCTGGAGGATGAAGGAAACTGGTTCTGACTCCTCAAGCAGATGAACAATTTGACATCTTTCCAGTCCTCTGAGCAGCACAGCAGATAAGTGGATCTCTTGAAGGATTGCCTGGTCTTCACCTGGAGCTGTCACAAAGTGACATTCCTCACAACATTTACAGAGCCCCTGGGAAATGTTAACCAGAAACTCTGTTTGCTCTTTGACTTCGCTCTTTATGGTTGAAAACCTTCCTAAAATGGACCTGTCTTTTTGCCACTTTACAGACTAGGATAATATCTGAAGGAGCAAGGTTTGGGAAAGATTTATCCTCTTTGTGAATCAGAGTGCATTTAAGATTTGTTCTTGAATGGTATCATTCTTGCTCAAATTCTGATTTCCTTTCATGAGAGAAAAAGATTAGAATGGATGGTGCTTGCTGGCTGCTGGGATTTTTATGGGATCCCTGAGGCCCATTACCTTTGTCACACTCTAATATGTGTGTCTGTGGCTGATGTCCTATGAACAGCTGGCACATAGAAGTCATCTATTGGGTGGGCAGATACAGCAAGTGCAGCATGTTGTAAATTCCAGGAAGATACAGTTGATTGATTTACTGCATTATCCTTAAAATCTGGAATGATAATAGCACCCGAGAAACATGCTGGATGAATGAAAGATCATTCAAAGCTTACAAATCTCAGGGTTGCCATTCTGAGTATTCATTCTTACCATCTGTGACCTTAAATATCAGTAGACAGGCTACATAATTTGCAGGGTCCAGTGCAAAATGAAAATGCAGGATTCTTTGTTCAAAAAATACTTTGAGTTGGTAACAGGGGCGTGCTGGATCAAGCAAGGGACCGTGTGTGTGTGTGTGTGTGTGTGTGTGTGTGTGTGTGTGTGTGGTTGAGGGGCTTGAATTAAGGGCCTTGGTGCTGTCCCTGAGCATTTCTGCTCAAGGCTAGTGCTCTACCACCTTGAGGCACAGCTCCACTTCTGGTTTTCTGGTGGTTAATTAGAGATAAGGGTCTCATGGGGACTTTTCAGCCTGAGCTGGCTTCAAACTATGATCCTCAGATCTCAGCCTCCTTAGAAGCTGGGATGACAGGTGCAATCCACTGGTGCCTGGCACAGGGACCTTTTCTTCATGTCAAGCCACAGACTTTTGAACAAGTTACATTCAGGAAGCCATTGCCTGAATGAAAGAGACAGGATAAAATTTGATTGACTCTAGTAACATTTTGGAAATAGCTTTAAAAAATCTTTAAAAAGTTTTTTACACAGAAGCTCTTGAAATAATATTTTCTATATATATCAGTTATCTTTTAATTGCTATACTGGAAGGCCTGAGGCAGGATTCTTATAGAAAAAGTGTTTTGGAGGCAAAAGGGCACAATGCAAGCTAGCATAAGTTCCTTTCTGGGGAGGCCCTCTTGGCTGTGTCATATCATGGTAGATAGAAATTATGGATATGTGTGTGTGTGAGCAAGTGATCTTATTCATAATCAGAGAGGGGGTGAAAGGAAGCAGGGCTGGGCTCAGGCTTTTATAACAGTCCTTTACAGAGAGCTAACCAGATCCTCATGAAAAATTTATTTATCATGTTCAAGGGCACACCTTCAATTAAAGAAAGAACCTCCTACTAAGCCTCACCTCGTAAAGGTCCCATTACCTCAATACTATCACACTGAGGTCCAAGATTCCATAGGTAGGCTCTGAGGGATAAACCACAATCAAACCAAGAAAGACTACGCATTAAAATGGTGTGTGTGTGATAAGACTGGATCATTCAGTTCTCTTCTTTGATGCAGAACCAGTTGTTACCATGTTGCTCTATAATGCCTCCTGCTGGTGAGATCAGAATAGAGTTTTCTACCCTCTTGTGTGAGCCTTAGCTATGAGTTGCTCAAATGCTATTGGACTTGAGCAGCAACTTTACATTTGTTCTTCTCTGCTCTACCCTGAGAAGAAATGCCTTAGGTAACTGTTGATCTCAAGGAAATGAAGAAAATATAGTATAGACCAGATCCCAAACTAGAGCTCAAAGTAGAGTTTTCCCAAGCTGCCCAGCAGGCCAGTAAGGAGGAAAGAGAAATGTTTTGGGGAGCCACTGTGTTTGAGAGTCATTTCTCATGCAGTGTTCCCATGACAGAAACCTGATTGAGAAATGTCCTTTCGTGTACGAAATATAGTTGGTGTTTTTGTAAACTTTGAGGATGCTGAGAAAGAATGAAAGGAAAACACAGGGGAAGAGTCAGAATTAATTCTAATTATTGATGTAAAATCTTGATGTTTGAATCATGTCAAATACTAAATAAATTGGTTCTAAGCTTAAGCAAGATGAGGATGATAAGTATCTAATAAGATTTTTTTTGGAGGATTAAAGACAAATGCATATAAATAACTCAGAATAATTGTTTCCATAATATTTATTAAGCTATATAAAGTATGTAATATGGTATAAGCCTGGAGCAAGGCTACCTGCCACTTACAATTACCCCTTCTCAGTTTAAGCAAGTTACTAAACATCTGTACAACCCTACTGTATTTGTGAACAATATAGGTGTGTGTGTGTGTGTGTGTGTGTGTGTGTGTGTGCTGGTATTGGGACTTGAACTCAAGGCCCCTCGCCCTCACTTGGCTTTTTTCTCTCAAGGCTGGAGCACTACCATTTGAGCCATGTCTCTATTTCCAGATTTTTGCTGGTTAAATATAGATGAGAGTCTGCTTGGACTGGCTTTGAATCTTGATCCTCAAATCTCGGTCTTCTGAGTAGCAAGGATTACAAGTGTGAGCCACTATACCTGGCTATAAAATAGGGAGATTAAGTGTGGCTACTTTGTAAGGTTATGATAAGGATCCTTAAATCAATACACGTGATGTCCAGAATAGTGCTTGACATAAATGGTATCATTCATTATCATTATCATCATCATTATTTTTAGTATGAGGTAGGCCTCATAGCTGGACAACCACTACTGTGATGATTTGGTGGCATGTCATGCCATTACCACAACCTTTTAAATTAGGAAGAACCATGGTTTCCATGCTGTTGGGTCACAGGATACCACACCATCTTTCTTTTTTCTCATCAGGAAACCAAACTATGGGAGCACTCTGTTGCCATACATATTTAATATGTGAAAAGAAAAGGAAGTGAGAACTTGGTTATGAGAAACACCATATTGAACTTGTAATTTCCCTCTATTCTGCAGTCCTACAGGAGGCAATCCGTGTATTGTTCTGAGTGAGTGCGTCTCACATAGTGAGAACATTAGGTTAAGGAACCTTGTCATTTTCCCTTCTAGAGCAGTCCTTTTGGCAATACCAAGAATTCACACTTGGATAAATGACGGCAAGAAAAAGGACACCCATTAGTAAACAGCCGAATCATTTGATGGAAACAGCTGATTTAATCAAAACATTCTGGTTCTCCCCTATCCGAACCCACACAAAGAATGCACCAGTCCAGTTGGACAAAATATTTGTTTTATCTTTGCCACATTTATTTACTCTTAGGGACTGTTTAACTTGATCAGGCAGAGAAGTTGGAAAGAATGAAAATACTCAAGGCATAGAACAGCCTTCTTGGTTTCTGGCAACCAGCAAGCATGCCAGTGACATGGCAGAATTTCTACAGGGGTCTGTTTTTGATGTTTCTAAAGTCCTCTTCCCTTACCCTGCTGACCCTGAGTCAGATTTTCGGGTAGGGGATGCAGAATGGGAATTGGAGCCGAGAAGTCCGTACATAGCCTAGCTATGTAAAGGATGTCAACATACAACACTCATTCCATATGTTTACTGTGCACAGTGTCACAGGAAAGTAAAGAAAAACTAGACATTGGTTAAATCTCAAGGCATTCCTAGTCATGTAAGACACATAAGAAACACTCCTCTGGGGAGTAGAAAGCTCCAGGAACTTTCAGGTCATGCTCTCTGTCACTTGCATACATACAAGCGCTGTAGTGAGGGAAGGTTCTCTGGCAAAACCTGGAAGCTTGCAAATGAAGTAGAATAGACAGAGAAGAATCTGTACCACAAGAGGTGCCTCTGAACATTGGCGAATTATGGATCCCCATAGTATCACAACATATACAGACCAACTGACAAACCAAGGCTGAAACCTCTGAAACATCGAACCTCCTGTGTGTGTGTGTGTGTGTGTGTGTGTGTGTGAGAGAGAGAGAGAGAGAGAGAGAGACAGAGACAGAGACAGAGACAGAGACAGAGACAGAGAGAGATCATGTTAGCTAGGCAAGTACTCTACCCATTTGATCCACACTCTCTGTCTTCCTTTTTTAGGTTGATTATCCCAAGCATTTTGTCACAGCATGAGATGAGTCACCCTTCTGGTCATGAGATATGTCTATCACTCAAGACTTCTACAAGCTCTGCTGTTTAGAGAATGAAGGCAGTTGAATGTGTAGACATGATGGATCCACTCATTGATCCTTGTGTTGGCTTTCTTCTACGGTGACAAAAGTCCAGGAATAATAAAAAACCCAACAACCTACCTTGTAGTATATTCTAGTGTGTCTTTCCTAGATGTTCCTTACAATGCTGGCAGGACCATCCACAGATGGCCTTGATAGTTGGCTGCTACTCTAGCATTGCCCTTGGCTCATGAGAGCTGCCTTGCCCTGAAATATTTGAGAGGTTATTCCATCCCCAGGGGCTGGTGAACTGTTACCAAGTACAAAAGTCCAAACCCCACAGCTACTCCCATCCCTTCCATGGCTGACCAAACCTACTATTCCTCAGAATGCTAGTCAACTTTACCAGGAACCAGAAGAAGCTGGCCAATGAGAATTCTAAGGAGTATCTGGGCATGTTCCATGTCAGGGTGACCTTGCATAAAGCTTCCAACTTGCTGAAGTCAAAGAGACCTGCTGTGACAGCTACCAGATGTAGATACTGAGGATTCTTAGGAGCTACATCATGAACTTTCATGTTGGGAAGGAGTTTAATGAGGATCTCACAGGCATAGATGACCAAAAATGCATGACCAGTTCTTTAATTTTATGACAACAACTGGGTGTCTGATTAAACTTAACCTGGGCACTGTCTACCTGAAGTTAGCATTATATCCCACAAGGTACATGATAACCTCACCAGACTCTAGACGTTAGCTGCAAGTGGAATACCTACATGACTGCCAGACAGACCACAAATTCCGGGGACCATAGCTTGTTCCCTCAGGTTCAATAATTCACTAGTACTTTTCATAGAACTCAGGAAAATGCCATACTTACATTATCAAAGGAACAACTGTAACAGTCCGAGGATATTGTCTTTGTTGTTAAATTCTAGAATCAGGCAACTCTTCATTGTATAATAAAAAGTATTGAGCTCAGGAGGAGGGCTTGGTTTAACAGAGAAAAAAGGCTAAAAAAAAAACCAAAGAGCTAAAAGTTGACAAGTCCTGTTTCAGTTACTTTCCTTGAAAGGATCGGACAGGAAATAAAATAATAAAAAAAACAACTGATTGGTTCATACCAGGTTACTAAAGGTTGCCTTTGTTGTGTCCAGATTAATGCACTTTTATTATCTTGCCAGTTGAAACTAGTCTGATTTCTTGGGAAATAGGATAACAGTTTAGATTCCATTTGGTGATGTTTAACTTCAGTGTAGTACAGGAGGCTAAGCCAAAATAATGGCCTATAATTTTTATTTACCATTAGGTTATTCTGAAGGATACAAATGATTAGCCAGCTGAGGAAGGACAGAGGAAGGGTAATAGCATTCTGTGATCAGCAGAAGCTGGCTGCCATCTTGAAAGATGGCAGTGGTCATGTGAAGAATGGGAAGTGAGTGATGGGAACCATCTCAGGGATGCAACTGGAGGTGGGTCTGTGTGTGAGCCAAGGTTCCAAGATGCCATGCTTCTTCTAGTGTCCACCAGATTTTCCTTAAGAAACACTACTTCAAAAATGTAATGAGACTTCAGCATTGTAGGACACTAGGACCATACCAATTGCATAACCATGAATTTGACCCTGCCCAGAGAATATTTGCTTTTCTAGCAAGCTCTCAAGTGTCTCTGAGCACCACTTGGAATTATCTGGCTTTAAAAAAGACTGAAGGCATTGCTTCACTGTGTGGCTTTTGGGGGACAGAAATTTAGACCTTCTCTCATTCATCAAAGGTTCCTGGTCAGTATGCATGCTGAAAGACAGGCTTACACGAGAGAAGCCTAATGACTTTACTTAATCATGGTTTTATGTGACATGGGAGTCTTCAGAGCCAAAAGCCTAGGGAAAACTATTGTTATGCTTAGGTTCTGTAAAGTATGCGCAGGTGTAAGGAAATGTGATTGGACAAAGGAGTATGATGTAATGAGAATAAGCCAAGGGGGGAAATCCCAGCAGGGCCTGTCTGTTCAGATTCTTCTTGGCCTCTCTGTGGGACATTTCTTCCTCCTGTGGATGGAGCAAGGCCTCTCTGGAAAAAGAATTGTATGGTCTACTCTTAGCCAAGGTAGGTAAGAGAATTTCTTAATGGCCAGGTCTTACACAGAAAGGGAGAAGAAAAATCAAATAATATTCTGACGATTCATGGATAGCTTTGGGAGAGAGTTTTGATGACCCATTTTGAGGAAGGAGTGTCTTTAAGTTTCTTTGGTTTGCCTTGGGGAAGAAAGGGAAACAGGAAAAAGGAAAATAGGAGACGGTCTTTGAGAGACTATGCCTTCAGTACCACATGTTGGAGTATTGTCCTCAGCACTTTCCTCTATTTTTGTAATTTAACAGTGGTAGTTCTTCCTCATAGGTTTGGGTGAGAGGAGTGAAAATAATACCTACACAGTGCTTGAGCAAAGTACACACTTAATACCTGTTAGCAATAATACTAGTAATACAATTATTACTATTAGTAATAGTATGGTTGTAATAGTTGTTAGTATAGTTAGTAATAGTGTACTTGTGGCCATCTCTACCTTCAATCGGGCTCTTGTGTCTAATGCCTTTGTCTATTGTTTCTTACCTATTTCCCTCTACTTTTGACCACCCCAGTTTAGAGAATGAGCCAGAGATATGCCAAAGAAGAGTGACAGTGGAAAGGATAACTCAGGTCAAAGCCAATTACTACAAAAATCAAATCATTAGGAGCTACAGAAGGGTACCACCATTGATGGATCTTAACACATTTCAATCCAGAGCCTTTAATATTGGCACTGGAGGGAGAATTTGAGAGGGAAGAGGGTGTGGACCATCGCATGCTACACTTTCCTGCAATTTACCATCTAGCCTGTAAAAGGCATGTCCAGGAGGCAGGAAGCACTGGGTGATACCATCAAAGGACAGATAATATTCTAGGGGGTGGAAAGTCAATTCCTACTGTCATTCTCGCTGTTCTTTCAGGAACGAGTGACACTTTTATTTCAACATCTAGGCCAGGTTATAAGACCCAGAAGCACCGGACTTTCCACTGAAAAGGCCTCCTCATTTCCTCAGAGTTTTATTAAGTCAGATTTACAGGGTCTTTGGTTCCCCAGGGTCCACAGATCTTGCCTTACAAGCAAAACATCCATCGTTCTCAAGCTCTAGGTTAAGGGAATCAGAGCCCAGAGAGAGATAGGGAAAGAGGGAGAGAGAGAGAAAGACAGAGACAGAGACAGAGAGGAAGCGATGGAGGAAGGGAGAGGGAGAGGAAGAGGAGGAAGAAAGAAGAGGAGAAAAAGGAGGAGAAAAGAGAGGTAAGATGGAAGAGGAGAGAGAGGGGAGGACATACATGAGTTCCTTTGTACTGGGTCTCCACTGTGAAATCCATATGGCACTTAAGAAATGTGGGTGCCTGCATCACACCTCAGGGGGTTTGATTTAACAGTTTTAGGATACACTGTGGGCATCTGGGTTGAAAAACAGCCCTCAGGTGTTACTATGTGCATCCAAGTTGAGAATGACTGCTATACTGCTCACTTATTCTGGGTTGTTCTCTTAGCTACTAGCATGTAGGATAACAACCCAGTGAGATATCACTCAGAGGCGAGTCCTCCTCTTAATGGCTAGCCAATAAAGTCACCAGGATGCATAGCCTAACCTACTCTGGAGTGAGTTTGGAATGGTGTGTGGAAATATTTTCCCCCTCATGGGAGGATCACCAGGTGGGAGAAAGATCAGAGGAAGGTTTCAGGGTTGTGTCTCAACTTTGTTCCCTGGAAACCAGATAACTTCCTGAAATTGTTCTGAGAGACAGGAACCCCTTTTTCACTGCCTTCAAGTATACTTCCAGAATTTTACCTCCAGCATCTGCACCTGGTATGTGTATGTATGTGTGTGTGAATGTTTATGATCATTTGTCTGCCCTGCCCTCTAGTCTCTGCCAGGCAGATCTGGCAGCCCAGATACAACTTCAGATCAATTCTCCAAACATTTTTACCAAACATCGGTCGTATGACAGGCCCTGTGCTAGGAACCAGGAGGCATTTCTCAATATCCTTCTTAGAATGCTGACCTCAGAGAAGTTACTTGCCTCTTGATGTTTCCGTTTTTGTTTTTTTTCCCTATCTTCAAAACATGATTATAACAGCACTCACTCTGAAAAGTCATTGTGAAATCTATGAGAATTAATAGATCAAAAACACATAGCAGGGCTGGGAATGTGGCTTAGTGTTAGAGTGCTTGCCTAGCATGCATGAAGCCCTGGGTTCCATTCCTCAGCGCCACATAAACAGAAAAAGCCAGAAGTGGTGCCATGGCTCAAAAGGTAGAGTACTAGCCTTGAGCAAAAGGAAGCCAGGGACAGTACCTAGGCCCTGAGTTCAAGCTTGAGGACCGGCAAAACAAAAACAGACAAACAAAAAACACATAGCAGGATGTCTGGCATATATTAAGTACCTGATAAATGTTAGCCAATATTATCACTGTTTTGAAAAAGAAATGATTATTCACTATGCTCTGAATGTTTATGTCCTCTTAAGACCCATATGTTGAGATCTTCAAACACATTCTATTAATAGGAGAAACTTGTAGGAGGTGATTAGGTAAGGAGGGCAGAGCCATTACAGGTGGGATTAGTGCCCTGTGTTTCATGTGGGATTAGTGCTCTGTAAAAGGGGCCTTGGGGGAGCTTGTGTGCCATTACTGCCATGTGAGGTCGTGGCTAGAAGTGCCATCTGTGAAGAAGATAGCAAGCTTTCAACCACATTCAGAACCTGCTGACACTTTGTATACAAGGCAAGCACTCTACCACTAGGCCACATTTCCAGCCCCCTACTCACACTTTGATCTTGGGCTTCCCAGCCTTCAGAACTGTGAATGACACATATTTTTGTTGTTTCTAAATTATTCAATAAGGACTTTTGTTCAGGTAGTCTGAATGAACTAAGTCAGACACTATAATGACTGCTGTTACCACAGCAAAGAAGACTGCTAGGGTCTTTGTGGTAATGGAACTTGCAGGGCAATGGAGAAGACAAGAAATTAGAATAAAGTGGGAGATACTTATCTGTCTGGAAGCAGAGGCACTGGACAGACCCCCTAGACAGGATTGTGGGATGACACTGATGATGCTTAAATGAAACAATGGCTTAGCTGAGAACAAGAAATGGTTAGGAGATTTTCAGTTATGGAAGAGAGAACATTCTGGACAGAGACATGAGCACTATACACAGTCTGCAGGTGTGAGAAGGGTGGCTTAGTGGAGTTATATACTATATAATCTATCTATCTATTACCTTTACCCTCCTTGTTTTCCTTGTTTGTCTTCCCAGCAGGAGCTCCATATAGATCCTAAGATATGGGTTAGAGAAAAGTTGTTCTCTGATTGAGTCCTCGAAATATACTGACTTATTAGCATGGATAATCTAAGATTCAATTTTTCTCACCCTCCCTCCTTATTTTTGCCCTTTCCCAAGGGGTATATATATATATATATATATGTATGTATATGTGTATATATATATATCGTATATGTTCCTAAGAACAGTCTTCTTACAAGTAGGAAACAACCTACTTAATGTATTTTGGCTTCCATGTGAAATAGGTATTCTGTTTTTCTACAATCATAAATGTGTAGTTCAAGAAAGAAAAAAACAAGTATATGCTAATTAGGTATATGTGTTGGGGAGGAGAAATTACAACTATCATAAAAAGGCAAACATATTTTTACTGCTTTTCTTTATATAGGAGCAGGAATGTTACAACCATAATTTTAATGAGTGAAGGTAGCAGAAAGAGACATGCGCGAGCCTTCCCTTGTGGAATGTGCATGGAATTCTCCTGTGGTTTATAAGGTAGTTACCATTGCAGGGCCTGCCTTTTGGGGCTCTGCCACATGCCTTTGGCTAAAGTTAGTCTCACCCATGATTGCCAATCTACAGATTGGTTCACTGGGTGCTACTGCTTCTCAGAATTCCATGACTAAGTCAAGAGTGGTGTTCGTTGTTTATTAATAGGTCTTTCTTCTGCCTGGTCTGTTTACCACATCATCTCAGCAGGCCTTGACCTCTGTGAACTGCTTTGCAAAGTCAAATATATCTAGGCGCTTTCCAAGCTGGGGAGGTTATGGAACAGAGCTTGCGACTGACTCAAATGAGATGGGAATGTAATAAGCTCACCAAGTTCAACACTTTCATGACAGTCATGAGAAAACAAAAACCCAGTGATGTGAAAGGGCCTGGTGTGAAGTCAGCCTGGACTTTGCCAGGCGGTCAGTGAAAGTGCTGCTCCCTGAAGTGGTGCTTCTGTTTGCCATCTGCCCAGTCCCCTTCTGGATCCCCCAAGACTTCTTCCTCTCTTAGAACTGTCGGTTGATGGTGCTACTTGTATTACCCTTGGATATCCGTCTGGAAAGGGAACTGAAGGGTTTGTTCTAGGCCTGGAGCATTGTAAGCACTCTTGTGTTGTTGATTGGGCTAATCTCTCCCATGCTCTTTATTAGAACTGTTGTTATTCTTTGGGTCAGACTCAATGGAGCAGAAAAGCCCAAAGAAAGCCAAGCTCTTCCTGGTATCAGATCAGGTGAAGGGTAAGCCAAAGAGAGAGTAGGCTAAGAAGTACAAATATCCAAGCAGAAGATGGAAAAATTTAAGGGATCCCGGCCAAGAAGCTGAAAGAAGCATTTGTGTCCTCACTTAAAGATGTAGTAAATTCATTCATTCAATAACTTTGTATGTGTCTACTATGGCTGAAGGGCTATTTGGGGGGACTGGAGATACAGCAGTGGAGACAAGAGACACAGCCCAGGCTTCTGTTGCCATAGTGGAAAGACAATAAACAAAGGGTAAATGAATAACCAATATAATGTCAGGTAGTAGAAAGTGTGCAAACAAGAACTAGAGCAGAAAAGACATGGTTACTGCTTGGCTGTTTTACATAAAGCAGGAATGAAGTATGAGAACATCATCATGAGGGCTGGGAATATGGCCTACTGGCAAGAGTGCTTGCCTCGTATACATGAGGCCCTGGGTTCGATTCCTCAGCACCACACATACAGAAAATGGCCAGAAGTGGCGCTGTGGCTCAAGTGGCAGAGTGCTAGCCTTGAGCAAAAAAGAAGCCAGGGACAGTGCTCAGGCCCTGAGTTCACGGCCTAGGACTGGAAAAAAAAAAAAAAAAAGAACATCATCATGAGAATAGTGTGGAAAGAGCATTTCAGAAAGAACAAGTACTAAGCTCAGAGGCAGGTTTGGTTTATTGAGAAACCAGGAGACCAGCAGATCAGAGTATTGAAAGGGAAGAGCAAGGAGATAAAGCAAACTACGCTGCTCTGGGGAAATAGTGTCCGTCAAGGCACCACTATCTTGTGATTGCTGATCTTCTGACTACACTAACGTGTTTTGTACAAGTCCCACACACTAATGAGGGCATACCTTCATGTCTCAGGAATAGCACAATGGAGTCAGCAAACAGTTGTCAACGAACAACCCCAATCTTTGTCTCCAGAATCTTTTCCTGCAGTAATCTGAGCTGTAGCCTATATGCAGAGGGACTGGTGACATATAGGCATAATAAACACCTATAAAGACAGGTAGGAGTATAGAAGAATAGCGTAAGGCAAGTATGAGAATCCAGGCTACATACACACACACAGGAACAGGGAAATATGCCCTCCTCCTATTTGTCTTATTAGTCTTTTCAGTCTTTTGTTTCACTAATTCTAATGGATGCTTGGATCCAGAGAAATATTTTACACACACACACATACACACACACACACACACTATATATATATATATACACACACATATATATAATAAATCAATGCAAGGGTGATGACAAATATCAAGTAATGTGTTGGGAAGACCTGAGGGAATGGTGAGGCTTGTGAAGCGTGAACAGACCTCTGCCAACAAACAGGAGCAGCCAACATCCTGTATCTGTTTATCAGGCCTTGAGGGAATGAGACACAGTGTCGACAGGTCTTATATTTGGTTAAGACAGAGGAGAAACAGACATATTTAGGTATGGAATGTTCTGGATTTTTTCATTTGCCTTGTATATTTTTAGAACCTTGGTACACCAAACAACCTGTGGAAATAAAATACGGTCCCCAAAGGCATGTAGTTTGTGCTTTGGGTGTCTAGATTTACCATGGTTCTTGAGAGATTTGTGACTTAAATAGCACTGGCAGCCTCCCCTACTCCCCTTTCTATGTGTGGAGAGACTGCGGGCCAGGTCAGCTGCTTTGCTTCTCCCTGGCCTTATCCCTGACTCCAAGCACAAACGCTTGTGGTCATGGTTTCACAGTACAAAGGATTCAAGGATAGACACAAAGGATACTTAAGCAGGAACAGATTCCTTAATGCAAGATAGTGAAAGCCAAGCATCAGTGCATCGTTCAGATGTGAGGGTTGGCAGGTTCAAGGAGCACTGTATTGGGGATCCCAAGACCTCACACTTTTCCTGGGTGGGGTCTGCAGGCATGGAGGTAGTCAGTCCCTGAGAACTGTATACTGGGAAACTGCTATGTGTCATCCACTCCTCCCATGTCAGGCAGGGGAGTTCATGGCTTCAGATGGTCAGAGCAGAGGTGTCATTTTCTACAGGCTCTAGAGGTTGTTGGTCTGTAAGATGCTGTTGTATGTCACAGCCAGGGTGTAATACTTTGTCTAAATCCAAGCCATTTAATTTATCTGACTCCTGCCTGCCTTTCAATGATGGGGATGGAGCAGGTAGGACATTGTAAAAGGAAACTGGTACTGAGATAAAAGTAAGAATACTTGGTGTGTTTTGCTTTTTGACGTGGTCTAACTACATAATCTAGACTGCCTGTGACCTCACAGTTCTCCTGCCTCTGCTTTCCAAATGCTGGGATTCCAGGGGTGAACCACCATATCCATCTAGGAGATACATGTTGAGAACAGCTCTTCCCCCTCCCCTTTTCTCAACTTCCAATGCATCTTCCCTTAACTCCCTCCACACTCAGCCCATTGTAACCCATGAAAATGCCTTTGATCACAAGTTGTAGGAACCTAAATCAAACCAGGTCAGGAAAAACTAAACTCGATGGCTCCTGTACTTGGGAAGTCCAAGAGTGGTGTGGCTTCTAGTCCAGTGGATTCAAGGGCTCACAATCTCTCTCTGTGATTCAACCTTTTTTCAGATCTGCTTGCTTTCTCTCTCCTTTCATTCTTTTGGCTGATACTAAGTAGCAAAATAAAAGGTGATCTACATGGTTTTCATTGTTGTTTTGCTTGTAGCATTTATATTAGATCCTGAAGTTTGTGATCTGGTTGGCCTGCAAGGGTTGTGATGCAAGGCTCTGTATCCAAGGGCCCATGCCCCCCCCCCAGCCCCCCAGCCCCCCCTCCACCCCCACCCCCCGCGCCATGGAATACCTGTATCCTATGGGCTAGCCTGCACATCCTATGGACTAGCCTAGGTCACATGCATCCAGATGAATGTGTCCTGATACCACACAAAGTCCCAAGGGGGCTGAGGGGGGATGGTGGCTGAAGGGAGATGGAAAATTTGAGAGAAAGAGATGATAGAAATTTAAATGTGTCTCTTCCCCCAACAGATGGAATCATCAACAATCATCCCATACCTTTCCCATCTCCTTTCCTAAGACCCCACTAGAACACCCTCTCTGAAAACAGGATTACATCCATTGTGGAACACCCATCAGTTCCAGTATTAGAACTGGAATCGCATGGTTGAGCTAGCAATGTGGATGTCTGGTTTAGAACCCCAGGAATGCTGAACAGTGGAAGGAACTATACATCTCTGGGAAGGTCACACCCTCCCTTCCTTCCTCAGGTGTTAAACACTTCTTTGGGGCAACCATGACCTGCCTCCCTGAATGGAACAGAGGTGTTTCTGAAAATCCAGGAACAAAAATGGTGTCACTTTTGACATCTTATTAATCTTAAAGCTGAACAGGAAGTCCAGCTAATCAATGCTATCAAGTTCTCAGGCAGGCAAAGGGGAACATGGAGACGAGGCCCTTGCTTTTCATATAGGCAATGAATGGTAATACACTCTTTATCCCTAGGGGAAAAAACTTAACTCTTGCTTGGGGAGTGAGTGCACGCTGGTTGATATTGACCTTTGCAAAGCAGTTGCTAATTGCTCACTTCCCACAGATGATCTCATTTAATTCTCACAATAGCCCTGAAGGTGCATGCCATTATTAACTCCCTAAGAAACTATTTAATTTGTCAAAGGTCACCTATGTAGCAAGCAGTGACCTAGTAGGATTCATAACTGGGTATAATTTTATCTTAAAGCCACACTGCTAATGTACTCCTTCCTTCCCTCAAGGACAATGTTGAATGCCTTCAATACAATGAGAACTGTTTCTCAAACACCATCTACAGCTTTGAATGATGTAAGGAAAAGTCTCTGAAGCTAACATTCTAGAATAAAAGAACCACAGTAATTTGTACAGATAAATACAATACCAGCTGGGTAGTGATCAGCATTAGGGAAAACCAAGAGTGTGTGTGCACGTGTTTGTATGTGAGTGTATGTGCGTAAAGATTAGTTTTGATCAGAGTAATGAAGCAAGGTCTCACTAAAAAGGGGACATAAAGATGTGAGGAAGTTAGCAAGGAACCATACATTCCTCTGAAAGAAGAGACAGAGAGGTAGAGGAAATAGCAGATACACACAACTTTGGGAAGGCATCAGAGTAATAAATTCCAGAAGTAGTAAGGAGTCTAGTGGCCTATCCCCAAATGATGACAGCTACCCTACCCCAATCAAGTAGGGGCATTCAAAGAAAAGGGGGCAGCAGGTGCAAAAGACCCGAGGAGGAAAAAAAAAAAGGCACATTAAGGACTGTTCGAACTTGACTGCTTACAACTTGAAGCTCAAATAGAAATAATGTGTCTTAAAATTGTGAAAGTATTTAAGTGTCTTTTAAAACAAAGAAGAGTGGGTATGCTCTTCCTTTGGAATACTCTACCAAGTAAGGAGAGTAATGTAGATAAATTAGGGATTAGTGATCACTAGACTTCAGATAATACACAAACTCATTGTGGAATCTGATTTTTAAAAAAAAATTCAACTTAGTCCTTTACCAAAACTCGAATCCAATGGTGTGTGTGTGTGTGTGTGTGTGTGTGTGTGTGTGTGTAGTCCTGAAGCTTGCACTCAGGGCCTGGGTGCTCTTGCTGAGCTTTATGTGCTAGCAGTTATCACTTCAGCCACAGCTCCACTTGCAGCTTTTTGATGGTTAACTGGAGATAAGGGTCTTAAGGAATTTCCTGACTGGGCTGAACTATAGTCCTCAGATCTCAGCTTCCCCAGTAGCTAGGATTACAAGCCTGAGCCACTAAGTGCCTAGCCCAATACTCAACTTTATAGGAAGACTTGAGTGTCCTAAGAGGATAAGTGATTTGTTCAATTGTTCAAATACTTTGTAAAGGGTTTCTAATGTGGTTTAATTAGCTCCATCTTTCCCATCAGACTCCCAAAACACGACTCCATGCTCACAACTCCATGGCTAACAGAGCCCTTTGGCCAGTCGGGGAGTGTCCCCTCCTCAGTTCAGCCTATCGGGTGCAAAGATAGAATTATTCAAAAAATAGGAAAAGCGAGGAAAAGCATTGGTTGCTCAATCCCCAGTCTAGAAAATTGGGAGTCGGTTCGCGTTCCCGTCCGGAGCCGGCAGGGGACGCACGAGGCAAGGTTTGCGAGCCGCGCCTCCCCCACAGCCCCAGCCTTCCCCGCCCAACTTCCCCACAGCCACCGCTTCAACTAAAAGTGGCCCTTGACCTTGCAAGCCTTTGAGCAGTGATGCAATACAATAGTATTGCAAAGAAAAATGGTTATCGAAATTTTGGATCCGGTTTTCCCACGAGTGTTAATTTTGTTTCTCTTTTTTAAAAAGTAGGTCATATTTAAAGTAGGTCACATTTTGGGGACCCGAGTGCAGACAGGGAGATGAGGCTCCATGAAAGCCAGAGCCTATCTGTCTTCCCAGAGGGTCCCGGTAGGGAGGAGAGGTCGGGATCCCGCCCAATCCCCGGTCCCCAGGTGCTCCGCCCGGGCACTCGCGAGCGCGCAGGTAAGCTCGCTCTCCCCGCAGCCCGCGCAGGTGAGCTGCCCTCGCTGCGGGGCTTCCGGAAGGAGCCTCCGGAGCCGAGTGGAGGAGGCGGGGAGAAGGATGGAAGGAGAGACCGGGCCGGGAGGGGGGGGGAATGGGGCTGGGACCCGCCCGGCCGGCGGCGGCGGTCTAGGACCCGGGCTAAGGGGGCCGCCTGGGGCAGCTCCCCGGGTCGCCGAGGGAGGGTGGGCACCAGGCTGGGCAGCACCTGCTCCGGCTCCAGCGAGGTGTCCCGGCGAGGCCCGGGCCAGCTTCCGAGCGTCCCCATCCCCGTCGGCAGCCCTCCCCCACAATGTGGTCCCGGGGGTCGCGTCTAGAAGATGGGGTGAGGGGGATGGGGAGGGAAAAATGGAAAAGGTCCCCTCCCCTCCCTCGCGCCGGGCCCGGGCTGTTGGCTGCGCCGGGATGCTTAGCTGGCGCGGGTGAGAGCGGGAGCCGGCCCCCACGTACGGGGTGGCGGTGATCCGTGGGGGTGGGGACTTGCTCTCCCATTTGTCCCGAGCATCCAGCGGTGTGGGGCTGAGGAAGGGCGTTCTTCCTTGGCGGCGGCCGCCGCCGGCCCCGCGCGCTCCCGGCGGGTCTTCCTTGAAGCCTGCGCATTAGAGCCGGAGCCTCTTTAAAGCCGGAGCGGGGGCTGCAGTCACGTGAGGCGGATTCCTGGAAAGTTCCTGGAAAGCGGCCTCCGCAGCCGCCGGGCGGGGCGCGAGCGGCGCGCCGCGCTGCCGGCTGAGGGAGGCGGGGAGCGAGGGAGGGAGGCGCGCCGGGCCGCGCCGCGCAGGGCCGGGTAGGGAAGTCGCGCGCACCCGCGGCTCCGGGGACGGACGTTTAACTCTTGCCAAGTCTGGCCGCCGCCGTGGCTTGCCGGCCTTGGGTTTCTCCTGAAACATGAGCCGCCTTGCCCGCAGCCACCCGCGCTGCGCGCACCGCCGCCGACAGTGCACGCCGGGGCTCCGGGTCCGCAGCCTCTGGATCCCCAGCGCCCACTGCAGGTACTGAATTGGGGGTGTGAATGTGGGATCCCCGAGGCCCCGCCTCCAGGAGAGGAGCGGGGAGGGGGGGGCAACGGGGCGCGGCGGGGCTGACTCGGCTTCCGCAGTTTAGGGCGCCGGGGTGAGGGGGGGCGGTGAGTTGGAGCCCCGGGCTCTGCTCCGCTGCCGGGCGCGCTCTGGGTTCCTCTTTGCTGCTGCTCGCTCGGGCTCCCCATCGGCGTCGGGAAGTCTCCGGAGTTTTGATGGGGTGGGGGGAGGAGGACTGCCCCCTAAACTGCCATCCAAATTTATAATTCTAACAACCTGATCTCCCGCTCCTCCCCGCCAGACTGCCTCCGCCCTGTTCCTCCCTCCCTCCCTCTCCCGCCCACCTCTTTGGTAGCCTCCCTTCCAGCCGCCTCAGGGTTGGGGGTGTCGGAACGTGGGGCGTGTGTCGGCGGGGGGGGGGTGCGGGGGGAGGCGTTGCTGGGTGGAGGCGCAGCGATGTTCCCTTTGGACAGAGGAGTCCGGCCGCGCGCGGGGCCGCTCGCATCCCCAAGCATCTCATTCCTAAATTAAACGTCCTCTGTGGGGGGGAACTCAGGCGAATTCTCCCCTCCCTTCTCCCGGGCTCCTCCCGGCTCCCCCGCCCCACGCCCGCTGTGGAGGCTCCCGATGCGAAGGCGGCGGCGACGGTGGCGGCCGAGGTAAGAGCTCGGCGTTGGTGGATGGCTCGTTGATCCCACCGCGCTCGCTGCTCCCCGCGCAGCTTCGGCCGAGCTCCGGGCTGCTCCGGGGGCTGCGCGCTCCGGCCGATTCCTCGACAGCGTCCGCGGCGGCGGCGGCGGCCGCTTGTAGCTCGTCTGCTTCCCTGAGCGACCGCCGCGGCGTCCAGCGGCTGCCCGGGACCCCGACCCGGACCCGGAGCGCGCCCCGGGAAGCGGGGCGGGGGAGGGGGGTGTAGGCTGCGAGCCGCCTCCGCGGTGGGGTGGCGGCGGCTCCCCAACCTCCCCGTACGCGCGGCTGGCGGCAGCCGGGGCCCTGTAGAGGTTTTAGGGAGTGGAATCAGGTTTTGCCGGGTGCAGGAATTCTCCGGACACCCTCCGGCTGCTGGACGTCCAAAATGGAAATGCCAGTGTGAGAAGAGCTGTCTTGCTATTTTTGTAAAAATTGTTTCCTATTTGTCCGTGACAAGTAGAGCCTTATTATCCCCGCCTCTAGACCCGCAGGTGACTACTTGTGTTTCCTAAGCAGCCAGTTTGGGATTTCAGCGAGCAGCCTGGGCGGGAAGACCCCTCGTTCTCCTCCCCGCCCCCCGCGTCCGGTTCCCCACCCTCATCCCCCCCGCCAACTCCCGGGGTTTGGATCCCTGATCTCTTTATCCATCTTTTCTCCACAGCTGGGGCCAGGGCGGATGCTGGGGGTTAACTGGTGCAGGAGCCTAGAGGCGGAGGAGTCCCCGGGATTTTCCACGTCTGCGCTTCCCCACCCCCACCTCAGCCACGGGAGGGTCGGATTCGGGCCGACCCAACCCCCCGCCCCGTCCGCCCCACTTTGTCTTTGCAGGCGGTCTGTGGGTGATCACCTCGGCGAGAGACTTTGCCGTCGGCCCACGGGGACTTGGAGAGGAAGGACCGGCAGCCCCCTGTCCCTTCCCCCTCCATCACCATTGCGGACACCACGCAGGAGCGCGTTTGGGGGGTTCCTGTGGCTTCCAGGAAGGACGCGACCACCTGTCTTTGCGGCTGTGACCCTTCTCCCATGACCCTGCGGTGCCTGGAGTCCTCCGGGAATGGCGCGGACCGGACGCGAAGCCAGTGGGAGAGCGCGGGGTCGGCGGAGGAGCCGTCCCCGGAGGCGGCGCGGCTGGCGAAGGCCCTGCGGGAACTCAGTCAAACAGGTAGGGGAGCGGACGGCCGCGGCGCGCGCGGGAGGGGGCGCCTCCCCAAAGGCGGGGCCCGCAACCCGGACGCGGGGCCGAGGTGGTGAGCCGAAGAATGAGATGGAAATACGTCCCCAGGCTTCCTGTCCCGCGGCGGGGTGGGGAACCGCGGAGGGGGATGCCGGCCCGGCTCGGCCGGGATCTTTGGGAATGCAAAAGGAAAGTGGCTCTCCGGGGACCGATCCCCTTAGCAATTGCCTCTTAGCTTGCTGCATCCTAACAGGGTTGCACGGCTGATAGGTGAACGGCGGCGCACGGGCTCGAACCCGGGCGGGAGAAGAAAGTGCCGCAGCTTCCTTTTCCGCAGGGTGCCGGGGCGGCGAGCGGGCGCTAGCGCTCCCGGCAGTCTCAGCTGCGTCTGGCTCCCGGGCGGAGCCGCCACTGCAGCCCGGGATCCGGGCGGCCAAGTTCAGGGACTGACGGGCTACAGGGAGGGCAGTTGCTCCTCGGGAATCTCGGGGAGCGCAGGCAGCGGAACCGGGGCCTGCGGGCACCGTGCGTCCCGGCTCACTCTAGTCTTTCAGCATCTGAAAGAAAATAAAGATCTGTTCCTTTTCTTTCTTTTCTTTTTCCTTTCTTCTTTTAATCTGGGTAGCCATTTCGGCTTACAAAATCTGGATCCTAAAAGGTTAGGTTTGAGGGCGAAGTTGAAGTTTTTGGTAGCAATAGACAGGGCGAGGAGAAGGAAAGTTCCCTCGCTGCGCCGTGTTACCGGCTTTCGGTGCGGGTTCCGGGGTTTTCCTCAGCTGGAGAGACCTGCTGACCGATTGCAAGTATACGGTACTTTTTTTTAGGATTATTTTTGCATGGGGTGGGGGAAGCACGTTGTTCAGACTTCTTCAGAATGCACGGGGTCTTTGAGTCACTTTTGAGAAGGGAATGGGTGGGGAGGGGGCGACATCAGGATCAAAGTCAAGCACCCTGGCCATTTCGGAGGAGATCGACAGGGTTGTGATTTCAATTTGAACGCGAGGGCAAAGTCCAAAGGAGTTTAGCAAAGGTTATAAACTTGGAAGTACCAATTATGAATCGGGGCTTCCCCATGTGTCAACGACTGATGGGGGCAGTTGTAATCAATCAGAGCAGCAAACAGAAGCCCTTGTATGACAGCTGTACTTCCAATCAACCCCGCCGTGTTCCCTCAGGCTTGGAGCAGAGGCACTGACTTTAGCAGATTCTTTGGGAGTGGGGGAGGGATTTCAACCATTGAGAAAAAAAAGTTATTTTTGTTTTTACTGTATTGGAATTACTGGGATTGAGTTTTCTACTTTTCCTTTTTTAAGGGCTTGGCTCTTGTTTCTAATTGATTTCTAATTTACTTAACTTTTGTTTCTGTGAAATAGTACAAAAAGCATCTTGTTTTGTCAGCCAGTGTGTCGTATTGCAAAAGTTCTTTTGGCTCATTAGAAGAAAACCTTAACATAGTTTAAAGAAGAACTACAGAAACGTCATTTTAAAAAGAGGCCTGACTCACTGTTTGTGCTCATAAAATAAAATGGACTCAAATTTTCACTAAGTTCCCACCAAATGAATTTGTAATAGCCACTGGTTAAACTGTCTCACACACAGACATTGGTTTAAGAGCTAGAAAAATGACTTAAGAAACAGGCCTGATTCTAAAAAAGTTCTTACAATAACTATTTTGCCTTCTTTCCTTTTTCTTTTTGAACAAAACCCCAGGATGGTACTGGGGAAGTATGACTGTTAACGAAGCCAAAGAGAAATTAAAAGAGGCACCCGAAGGAACTTTCTTGATTAGAGATAGTTCGCATTCAGACTACCTACTAACAATCTCTGTTAAGACATCAGCTGGACCAACTAACCTGCGGATTGAGTACCAAGATGGCAAATTCAGATTGGATTCTATCATATGTGTCAAGTCCAAGCTTAAGCAGTTTGACAGTGTGGTTCATCTGATTGACTACTATGTTCAGATGTGCAAGGATAAGCGCACTGGCCCGGAAGCCCCTCGGAATGGGACTGTTCACCTTTACCTGACCAAACCACTCTACACATCAGCACCATCACTGCAGCATCTCTGCCGACTCACCATTAACAAATGTACCGGTACCATCTGGGGACTGCCCTTGCCAACAAGACTAAAAGATTACTTGGAAGAATATAAATTCCAGGTATAAGCGTTTCTCTTTTTCTAAACATGCCTCATAGAGAGTTATCTCCGGATGCAGCTATATAAAAAAGAGAGAGAGAGAGAGAAAACTAAAACTTGAGTGACTGCTCTGAATAATTGCGCAGAATTCTTCCTAAGAACAGCTGAAGTCTGTTAATATAAATGTATGACGATATAGCTAAGTATTTAAAGTTCCCTTAGATATTTGCAATTGAGCGATGCTTCCTTTCCTAAGGCAGACCATGACCAGACAATCCTTGTCAATTAAACATCCCAAGGAAGGCCCTTGGAAGCATTTGATCAGAATGCCTTGCCTTTCTGAAACTCCTTTGCATTAGGTCAAAGGTCCAAGCTCCCTTAGTAGCTAAGAGTTCCCCGTGGAGTAGCACCAAAGGAGGGAAGGAGCCCACCTGACCCAGGCCTAGCTTCAGTCTTACATGCCTGTTGATCAGAGTCAGTTTGAGGACATTTTGTATTTTGCATTCTGATGTACTTAGGAGTTTTGTTAAACAGATCGTGCTTGTGAGTATTTATTCCTCATTTTATGCAATTAAGCAAATCAACCAAAAAAATATGACCATGAAATCCTGTATTTGTCTTTTTACTACATGTATGAACTCTCTCCAGTGAACGAGTACTGTAGTAATACATTTCAAGGGAGCCTTATTTCCGAATCCTTTGAAATTGGTGCAAATGGAAAAGGCTTTCCCTTTTCCTTTAAGGCTAAAGACAAGAATGTCAACGCTCTACCGGTGCAACCTGACCCCTGGTAATAAAATACCCACGTAGATAGGTAGGTATTTCACCCTTTGAAGTAGCTGTGTCCCAACCTGTTGCCGTTAATTTTGGAAATGGCTTTAGAAATTTCCAAGTTGTCCTTGAATTGTCTAACCATGGACATCAGCAGTTCTCTCCCTTCTACCATGTAGAATACTTTGACTTAATTTTCTTCCAGATAACAGGGGGATACCTGCCTGTTTTTCCAAGTGTTTATTTACTGCTGTTACTATTTGATTAGAATGTATTAAATAAAAACAAACCTGACTTTTACAAGCTGCGCTTCTTACTTGGAGTTGTAGAGAATGTGCACTGCCATGGTCATAAAAACTTACACCAAGTGAAATAAGTTAAACAGTACTGACTCTCCTCTGTAGGTAAGGGACATCTCTGTAGGCAAGGGCCACACCCATCCTTTGGAAAGCCTGGTGTGGAAACTACAAGGACTGACAGCCTGGTTTTTCACAAGTTGAGTAGATAGAGCAAGAGTACTCTGTTTGCATTAATATATGTATATATGTACATGTGTATATTTGCCACACACCGTCTTATGACAGTTAACAAACAGATTATATTTCTTGGAATCCATTTTGCCACCTTCAGAATTTTCCTGTGTAGTTGTATACTGTGGTGTGTTATTAGAAAGATATCCCGAGTAAATGGAAGGCTCAGTGATGTAGCTGAACCAACTTGTTGCATCTCTTGCTTTATTTTTGTGAAGATCGTGGAACTTACAAAATAGTTTTGTGCCTGGAAGGAAAACACCCTCTGTATATCCAAATAGAGGAGCCAAGGTGGAGGATTACTGAATGTGTCTTAGAGAGAGATTATTTGTAGACTAAAAGTTGAAAGGCTAGGCTCCCAGGAGCTGGCATTTGATGGGTTGATATCATTTCCATTAGACTATTCAGATTCTGTGATTTTTTTTCACACACCATTGACAATATTTGTCTAGGGTTAGCTGTTTGTCTTCTGGCAGAATTTACACAATGCCAAGGGGCTGTGGGCATTCCTCTAGAATCTTTCGCTGTTCTGCTCTTGTGTCACACACTCTGCCATTTTAAGTTACTGGGAATGGGGAGGCAGCAGAGGAGTTTTGAAAGTTCTGCATTATTGCTAGCAAGTTGCCTTAGGACACTGCCAGAGCACCCTAAGACTTCTCTGGGGTGTACTATGGAACTAACTACTTACACTCCTAATCTTCTCAATTCCAAGTAAATCGATATGCATAGAGAGAGATAATCTTTGTCTTCTTTTACAATTCTAACATTATGGAGCTCATTAGATATCAGGTTCTTAACTCAGTACTTTGCATACATTATCTCATTTAATCTTCACAAAGTCTGAATGAACAAAGGACAGTGGTTATGATATGGAGGTGAGTATTTCTGCATGGACCAGCTAGAGAGGCTGTGAAAGCTTTTCTACTGCTGCTTCAAGCGGAGGTATATGGATACCTTTTGTGTATGTGTATGTGGTACTGGGGATTGAACATAGGCTGTGGCACTTGCTAGGCAATCGTTTTGCCACTGAGCTACATCCCAGCCCTGGATACCTTAATTAGTGTTGTGCTCTGTGGGATTCTACTCAACCTGCTCAGTGGTTATTTGCCTTAAACACTCAGGGAGCTTAGAATAACTGGTGAAGGGCGGGGAAGAGGATGTTTACCCTTGGTAAACTTGGTGGCTACTAAATGATGCCACCTACTAATTATTGATAGCCCCATTTTATATGCAGTGGAACAAAGGAGGTAGGGATAACATATTCAGTGTTTTTATTCTAATAATCTTTTGAGGAACAGGGGTTTTCCACTCAGGGATTCATACTTGATAGGCAGGCACCCTACTACTTGAGCCATGCCTCTAGCTTCTTAGTGTTCTCTTCCTATATTCTTTCTCTTAGTAGGAGTATTTATTATTATTACTATTATTTGTTGAAGGACATTCTATGCAAGATTTATATCCCCACAGTCTTAAAACTATTTTGATCTGAGTTTGTGTTTCTCTCAGAAGTGCAGTAGTGGGGGATTCTATTACTATTAACTATTACCGTGGGTACTGACAACTGCTTTTGGGGAATGGGGAGAATTTTGCAGGACTTCAGGGGACAGAAAGGTAGTTGAACTTGTATGTACCCAGAGTTCTTTTTGGTGCGTCAGTATGAAAGTTTTGACTTCTTAGTAATTATGTAATCCAAATAGGAAACAGAATGGGACAGTTGTTCAGCAGTGTTTATTTTCTTTGAAAGGATTTTTTTTTCTCTCTGCTTTTAGAAAATTGTACCCTGTTAGGAGGGTAGGAGACAGAGACGTCATCCTATAATCCAGGGGATGGAATGTCCTGAGACCAGGCATGCCCTTTCTGCCTTGTGGGTTTAGGCGCTGGGCGGAAGTGGGTGGAAGGGTTGTGGGTCTGTATTGTTAGACTCTGACTGCTGGGCTGAAGTCTGTCTCTAGTGGGCTTTTCTGTTCTTCCAGTGAAAGAATGTTCTAGACCTGCTCTTTTCTTAGAGGTCTATATTCTCTCCCAGTTGCTAACTTCCTAGACTTACAATTGCAAATACTCTTCAGACCACACAGTAGAGTTTCTTTATTTACTGAGGAAGACTTTCAGATTCAGGTTAACTTTGTGCACATGTATGACCAGCAGATCTAGTCATTGGAGATCTGAGGTTAGTATTTGTACAAGTTAGCATGCTTGTGGACCTTTTTATTAAAACTATCCATACTTTTCTTTGCTAGTCTAATCTCTTTTTCCTCCTCTGACATTCAGAAACCATTGTGGGATGCTTTCTGTGCTCCGCTTCCTGGGCTCCACTCTGAAGAATCGGCATTTCTTGATCCACATCAGAGTTTTGGATTCATTTTAATTCATCCAGGCTTTGTTGTTGTTTGTGGTATTGGAGGTTAAACCCAGGGCCTCATATATGCTAGGCAAGTGCTTCCTCCCCAATCCACATTCCTAGCCCTTCTCAAAGTTTCTGATTGGTTTTAAAAGCTACAGCCTTCCTTCCATCCATGCTGTTTGGAGAACTCATGGCTTCCTGGTGTGGATGTTCATGCCTGTAACCCTATCTACACAGAAGGCTGAGATTTGGGGGATGATTTTCATCCTGCCCAGGCAAAAAGTATCCAGGCAAGAAGATCTTGTCTCAGCTATTAAAAAGCTTAATGCAGTGCTTCATACTTGTCATCCCAGCTACCTGGGAAGCGGAAGTAAGGAGGATTGCGATCCAGGCTAGCCCATGCAAATATTGACAAAATGCCTTGTCTCAAGAATAACCAGAACAAAATGGAATGGAGTTGAATGTAGCCCAAGCAGTAGTGTGCTTCCCTCGTAAGCATAAAGCCTGAGAATTCAAATAACCCATTCTACCAAAAAACCACCACCACCAAAAAAACCTTTCTCATGTTTGCCTCTATCAGATGTAATCCACACAGTAGAATCCATTCTGGCTTTTGCCTTCTCTTGGGCATAATGGCATAGTTAATGGCCTTATTTCTTGGTGTGTGTGTGTGTGTGTGTGTGTGTGTGTGTGTGTGTGTGTGTGTGTGTGATGAAGTTACCCTTTAACCTATCACACTCCAACCTGAGAGGCCATAAATGCTCTCATGAAAGGGGCATTATACTCTGTTTATAAATAATTAGGTAATTGATTTATGTAGACTACCTCAAAATTAATTCTTACTGTGACTCATTCCATTCAGATTTTTGTTCTTAAACTGAGGCTTGAGAACTCTTAGGGCCTGGGTCTGGTTTCCCTTAGCTTTTTCACTCAGGTCTGATATTCTACCATTTGAGCTACAGCTCTACTCCTGGCTTTTTGGTGGTTAATTGGAGATAAAGAGTCTCACAGACTTTTCTGTGAGGGCTGGCTTCCATCCTGGATCCTCACATCTCAGCCTCTTGAATAACTATGAGCATGAGCCACTGGCTTCAGACCATCCACGGTATGAAACCAGTAACAAGCCCCAAGGGCCACACTTTGCATGCTTGTATTATTTTATTTATATTTATTTGTTGTTTTATTTAAAATATAAGAGGCTCCTTTGTCAGTAATTATACTTCATTCAAAAGGGATGAGAATTCTTCAGCTTTTGCAGTGCTAACAATGACTGTTAGTTTGGGTTCATTTCTACACGTGCGTTTTCTTGTTTTTTCATCTTTGTATCAAGTTGGTTTTTCTGCTTTCTCCTCTGGTGTGGCTTGAGTTTAGTTGATTCCACACTCCGTACTGAAGCAGAATGACAGCTGTTTACTAGCGTAAGCCTCTAGGAGTACTGTCATCACGGAGGCTTAGAGAGTGGGCCGGCCCAAGCTCTGGAGCTAAGGGGGATGCCCCTTCCTGCCCTTCCTGCCCCTTCCCCAGCCCAGTACACAGGGAGGCTGGATCTGCCAAGTGTTGTCACTGAGAAGGGACTCACTTCAGTAAACATTAACTGAGCCATAAAAATAAAACTGCTTTTATAGGCAGCCCTCCCTTTGATCTGCGTTCTCCACTTAGAGAAACGGAGTTGCTGAGTTGCCGAGAGCAGGAGCAGTTTGAGATGGATTATTGTAACTCCGGTGGCTTTGCCTCTGTTAGGAACAGCAGGGAAAGGCAGGCCAGTTTTCTGGAAAGCTGAGGAAATATGCCAGCTGTCTTCCTCTGCTAGATAAGTATTGATACCACCCAAGGAGCCCCTTTGTGACAGTCAAGTGAGACTTTTTTTAACTACTTAAATTTTCACAGAACTTCATAAATGTCCCTAGATCCCCCAATTTCAAGCAGTGGTAAGATAAAAAAATTTTTTTTCTTTTTTCTTTTGCTAAATGATTTTTCCCTTCTGTTCGTTCATCTAGGATCCCTTTTCCTGTTTAGATTTTGGTCCAGTGTACTGCGGGGATCTTTAACATTCAAAAAATATTTTCCATGTTGTTTTTACCCAGAGCAGTGGTTTGGCTTTTCTTCTACTTTTTTCCCCCCAGTTTTTTTGTCCCTCCCCCCACACCCAGTGGTAGTGGTGGTAATGGGCTTGAACTCAGGACCTGGATGTCCTTTGGCTGTTTTGGCTCCAAGTTGATGCTCTACCACTTGAACCACAGCTACTCTTCCAGCATTCTGGTGATTAATTGGAAATAAAGAGTCTCACAGACTTTCCTGCTTAGGCTGGCTTCAGACTATGATCCTGAGATTTTAGCCTCCTGCCTAGCAGTAGAGGCATGAGCCATTGTTGTCTGGCTTCACTTCTGCCCTCTTGATGAATTTCACTTAGACTTTGAGAGTAGGTTCTTTCTATTTCTTAGACCATGGTCAATAAGGGTATTTGCTCAGGAAGTGTGTATTTTGCATATTTGATTAGTCTATCTACAGTATCTGTAATAATAAGGAGCAGAAAGAACAGGATCCTGGAAACCCATACAAACATGTAGCCAATAGTTTCAACCCCCTGTCCATTCTCTTCATCTCCTGTGCTAGAATGACTGACAGAACAATCAGGTGCTTCCCTGGTCCCTTTATCTTCTTCATCCTTCACATAATGTTAAGAAGCAACAAAATGGCAAAGAAGATGTCTAGAAGAAGGAGAAAAGTTATCACTCGTGATGAATGAAGAAGTATCATTGGTGTGTTAAGGGGCCACCCACAGCCATTCATGAAGGAAATCCCTAGGGTTTGGTGAAATGAGTGGCCTTATGGGAACATTACTGGTAGATGGTGTAAAGGTTTATATAGCTATAGCACAGACATTGGCGAATGCCTACAAGTCACTAAAGCCTTCTGGCCCTCTTAGCAGATTTAACACACAGCAACTGGTCTCAGAATTGATGGGGACATCACTAGTTTTGTTTTTGTTTTTTGGCCAGTCCTGGGCCTTGGACTCAGGGCCTGAGCACTGTCCCTGGCTTCTTTTTGCTCAAGGCTAGCACTCTGCCACTTGAGCCACAGCGCCACTTCTGACCATTTTCTGTATGTGTGGTGCTGGGGAATTGAACCCAGGGCTTCATGTATACGAGGCAAGCTCTCTTGCCACTAGGCCATATCCCCAGCCATAGGGGACCTCACTAGTAAGAGCAATTTATTTGTATCCTCCCTTGTACCAAGCCCAGTACAAAAAGCAGAATAGTAATGAGCGATTTGAGGAAGTATTTGTTTTTATATGTGTGTTGATAGTATATCATTGCCTTCTGCAATGAACCCAACAGTCTTTTTTTTTTTCAATTTTTTATTATCAAACTGATTTACAGAGAGGTTACAGTTTCATACGTTAGGCATTGGATACATTTCTTGTACTGTTTGTTACCTTGTCCCTCATACCCCCTTCCCCCCTCCCCCCCAACAGTCTTGTTATTCAGTGTCTTTTCCTAGTTACTCAGTGATACCTGCAAATAGCTTTTTAGAATTTATAGTAGGGAAGAACTGGACATTGTCAAAGTTGTATGACTAGTGTTTCTACTAGGACAGCTCTAAAGATCAGGCTTCCCTCTATTCATTCCATTTACTTCCTTTTACCTTTTCTCCTTCCCTCTCTTCTTTGTCCACTTCCCTCCCTTCTCTCCTCATTTTACAATAAATAGAAAGACATGCCATATTCCTCTCTTTCTGGCAGCATTTATCAGGTCTTGATTGTATTACCTCAGTGGGAATACAGGAAGAGAAGTAGTCTTCCCTTAAGGAATTCTTCCTATAAGAAGATAAGGAGAGGGAAGGGACTCAACATTCAACATTCATTGAACAATCTTGATGTTTCCCATTCCTGCATGGCCATTTAATTGCACCACAACCTGGCAAGGCATTAGTTACCTCCATTTATTGAAAATAAAACTGAAGCTTGGAGATATAAAATATGCCGAGCAAGTAAGAAATTCATGACTCAAATGAGACATCTCAGGATACCATGTTGTGCTGGAATTGTGCTTCTATAAACAATATATTGTAACATTCTGATAATGATGGTAATAGCTTGTGGACTAGATGGCATCAACCTGCCTTGGAGGCTTAGAGAAGAGAAGACCTCAGAGGAAGATACACCATGTCTGAGTACTAACAAGAAGAGGAAGTCTTTGGCTGGGGAGTTAAAGAAGAAGGAAGCGATAAGACTTTGATCTTGCAGACCTTGCTGAAGATTTTGGAATTTATCTTAGGAGAAGTGGGAAGCGGATTAAAGCTTTTCAAGCTTTTCAAGTGGGAGAACAACTGAACTGGGTTCACAGTTTATATCCTTTCTCTGCGGGCCATTGGGAAAAGGGCCTGGAATCAAGGGAGGGTGGACCCAAGGAGATCTGTGTGAGGCACATAGGAAGTGGGTGCTGGGAGAAGACGGGATGCTGCAGGCACTGACTTTCCTTCATTATCTGCAAGTTCAAGTTAGTTCTGGACTTTGGGTTTTGCACATGTAAACATCTCTTTAAAGGCTAGCTTTCCCTTTGGGTCACTTGTGATAATTGATCAATTCCAATCTCAGGAAAGCAGGGAACTGTAGTATAGTGGGCAGGTCCCTGAAGTAGGAATTGGGAAACTAGGGGTTCCTTTCGAGTGATGTGACCTTGAGCTAAACTTGAATCACTCAGGACCTCATTTAACTACATCAGTAACACAAAGGGCTTGGAACCAGTAAGCCTTGTCTGTCCAGATGTGAGAGGACTGGGTTAAGAGCAGGCAGAGGAGAGGAGAGGCAAGCTCTACATTCCCACGGAATGTGTTTTGACTTCAACTGGAATATAGATTTTTACATCTGTGCCATAATAGATCCTTGTTTATTTTGAAGAAATGGTAACTACCTCCTTCATGCTAGACTGTTTCACAGACAGCGTAGCTGACTTTTATTTTTAATCTTGATTGGAAGAATTTTATATTTCTCCTAGCTGTCGACTCTACCATGTAGACAGAGTTTGGACTTGGGTTTTTTAGACCTTGGGTGAGATGGAGAAACAGGAATGTGATTGTGCTGCCTATTATCCTACTATCCCTAGGAAAGCTAAGAAAACAGCAGCAACAAAAACCCACTTGTAATTTTCTTGAAATCTTTTTGTAAAATTAGAAATACATTTTTTTCTTGTGATCAAACTTTGGGCTTCTACATGCTAGGCAAACACCATACCACTGAGTCACATCCCAACTCCCTAAATTAAAAAAAGAAAAAAGCATGTACCTTAAATGATTCCACCCTATCCTTCTTGCAATATTTTCACATTCTTGGGTCATTTGGCTGTGAGGTTGTTTTTTTTTTTGGCCAGTCCTGGGCCTTGGACTCAGGGCCTGAGCACTGTCCCTGGCTTCTTTTTGCTCAAGGCTAGCACTCTGCCACTTGAGCCACAGCGCCCCTTCTGGCCGTTTTCCATATATGTGGTGCTGGGGAATCGAACCGAGAGCTTCATGTGTAGGAGGCAAGCACTCTTGCCACTAGGCCATATTCCCAGCCCTGTTTTTTGTTTTTGAGTCACAGTCTTGCCCTGTTCCCAGGTTGCTTTTGTACTCCTGGGATTAATTGATTCTCTGGTCTCCACCTCCTGAATAACTGAAACTACAGTTGTGAACCACCATCCCTAGCTCCTGGAAAAAGCAGGGTTCCTCTCATCTTACTGTGGTTTATCTTTTGTCCTCACCAATGCATAGGTTGGCATTCATTTTCAATTCAATGAGGATGAAAGATGGCAGTGTTTAAGAGGGGTCAATAGTTGATTGTTGTTGTTTTTTCTGGAAAGATCTTGTTTGTATGGCATTTGATCAGTTACTGTGAGAGGAAGGTGTTACTTATAACATCTGAATTCAGCTACCTACCTGTCTTCTGCTTTCTCCTGCTTCCTCTCTCATCATGTAACCAACCTTTCCCATCTCACACTCACTTCTGCTTTCTGCCATGAAGCTCTCACCAGAAGCTAAGCAGATGTTGAGACTATGTTCTTGGACTTTCAGAGCTGTGAGCTAAACCAAGCTCTTCTAAAAAATAAGATCTCTGGGCTGGTCTAGCATGCATGAAACCCTGGGTTCAATTCCTTAGTACCACATAAACAGAAAAAGCTGGAAGTGGTGCTGTGGCTAAAGTGGTAGAGTGCTAGCCTTGAGCACAAAGGGGCTCAGGGACAGCACCCAGGCCCTCAATTCAAGCCACAGGACTGGCAAATGTGTGTATATATATATATATATATATGTATATATATGTACATATATATGTATATATTATAAAAAATTAAAAAGTCCTCCATGCTCAGGCATTCTGTTAGAAGGGAATGTGGAATGTAGAATCCAAGGAGGGTCATGGGCTGGGGATATGGCCCAGTGACAAGAGTGCTTGCCTCGTATACATGAAGCCCTTGGTTCGATTCCCCAGCACCACATATACAGAAAATGGCCAGAAGTGGCGCTGTGGCTCAAGTGGCAGAGTGTTGGCCTTGAGCAAAAAGAAGCCAGGGACAGTACTCAGGCCCTGAGTCCAAGGCCCAGGACTGGCAAAAAAAAAAAGAATCCAAGGAGGGTCAAAGGGTATGAAGATATTATACAGATACAACACTGAGACTGGAAGTGGCCAGTGCTCCGGAGAGAGCCAATTTATTGCAGCACTGGGTAGGCCAGGCATGACAGGGAGACAGCCATGTGATCACAAACTGGCTTCCAGGACACTGGATAAAGCTGGAACATTAGTCATCCGCTTGACACTTTCTACATATGATTTCATTGAAAGCTCCCAACCAACTGTTAAGGTCTCCACTTTAGACATGAAATTGAAGCTTAGTCAGATAAAGTGATTTAAAGGGAGAGCTGAGACTTGAGTTCAAGACAATCTGACCCCAATGTTTCTTTTTTTTTTCTTTTTTCTTTTTTTTGGCCAGTCCTGGGCCTTGGACCCAGGGCCTAAGCACTGTCCCTGGCTTCTTCCCATTCAAGGCTAGCACTCTGCCACTTGAGCCACAGCGCCGCTTCTGGCCGTTTTCTGTATATGTGGTGCTGGGGAATCGAACCTAGGGCCTCGTGTATCCGAGGCAGGCACTCTTGCCACTAGGCTATATCCCCAGCCCCCCAATGTTTCATTCATTCTTTTATCTATTTTCTTGATAACCTTTACAGATTTTTTTTTTTTTTTTTTTTTTTTGCCAGTCCTGGGTTTGGACTCAGGGCCTGAGCACTGTCCCTGGCTTCTTCCCGCTCAAGGCTAGCACTCTGCCACTTGAGCCACAACGCCACTTCTGGCCATTTTCTGTATATGTGGTGCTGGGGAATTGAACCCAGGGCCTCCTGTATACGAGGCAAGCACTCTTGCCACTAGGCCATATCCCCAGCCCTTTACAGATGTTTTTTAACACCTGCAGTCAGCACATACAGGATCTTGTATGCTGGTCATATGCAGTTAGCATTTAGTCATGTAGCTAATCTTATGAGGGTTGTACCTCTTTCTGCCCAATTAGTAGTTACAATGTTATTAGGACTTTGAGTTTAGATATAATACTAAGAGCCAAAACCCTGAGCGTCATTTTCGAAGACTTCCTTATGCCCTTTTACCCCTTCTAATTTCCGTTTTCATCTCAGACCAGTGCAACCATAACCCATCATCTCTTCCTTATCATTCCTTCCTTTTATTGCAGATCAATTTTGTGAAGAAAAAACACCCCAAACTCTTAATAGCCTAAAACAATAACGGTTTATATTTTCAAATAATAAAGTTTCATTATCCATACATGTCCATCATTTCTTACCACCAAACTTAGTCACTTTGAAATCCAGTCCACTAGGTGCAGTGTCTTACACTATTGATTTCATGCCTGTAAAGAATCAAAGCTAAACAAGAAGCAGAGATAAGAAAGAAGATCTGGGTCTGATGCCAGCCACGGACAAACATAAAAAACCCCAAGAGACTATCTGAAACATAATTAAAAGCAAAACGGTGTAAGGGTTTGGATCAAGTAGTAAAATGCTTGCTTGGCAGACACAGATCCCTAAGTTCAAACCTCAATACTGTCAAAACCCAAGTACATTAAAAGTCTGACAGAATCCAGGCTAATGAAGCAGCCCCCCTCACAGGTGTATAAGTTGCTGAGCCAATGGGAAAAGGGAAACCTGAGGATCTCTTGCCAGTATTTAAATATCTTATTATTGGTTAGAGCCGTTTAATAGCACCACCTAACCATGAGGAGGCCTGGTAGGGCAATCCTCCCTGGACCCTAGGAGAAAACCCAAAATACTGGGCACGAGTAATCATTACCACAAACAGAAATAAATATACATTGCCCCCTGCCTTTCCCTGTCTCACCCACCCACCCACCCACCCCAGCTTGGCCAATTAGATCTCAAGTGACTTTTATAGGAAATGTAGAGCCTCTTTAATTCTGTCTCTACTTTCCCACTGTCATCCAAAGCTTTGTAGGAGAACCACTTGTGAGCCAAAAGGAAAGTCCTTCCATCTTGAGGTGAAAGTGTACATACTAATGAGCCAAGCCACTACCACTGCCAAAGCTTCTGAAATGAGGAGAAATTGCTTTTGACCTCCACGAATGTCATTTTCTATACCCTGCAGAAATTAAACATCTTCCCTCCACTACTCAAGATAAATATGTTATATTTAATTTCTATTATGGACTGTTTTGCCCAACTGGCAAGAATACTTTTCTAACAATTTTCAGTAAAAGGAGAAACTTTTTTTCAGGCATATTATAAATTGAATGGACCTTTGTGTGATAAACTGATACAGAATCACCAATTTTAGCTTGTTTTTCAGGGAAACTATGCCAAATTCCACACAAGGGACTGGTAGATGCTATTTTAGTATGCAACCTGTATCTAGTTTGGGGGGGGTCTTCTGCAGCAAATTCCTATAACCAGAACAACAGAATAAATGCTATTTTAATGGGCAACTGTGCCCTATTGTATTCATGGGTCATTATCTTTGAAAAAATTAGGACATGCAAAATGTACATAATGGACAACTTTACTGGACCTGATTTTTTTTTCTTTTTTTTTAAGTTTTTATTATAAAACTGATGTACAGAGAGGTTACAGTTTCATACGTTAGGCATTGGATACATTTCTTGTACTGTTTGTTCCCTGTCCCTCATACCCCCTCCCCCTCCCCCTTTCCCCCCCTGAGGTGTTCAGTTCACTTACACCAAACAGTTTTGCAAGTATTGCTTGTGTTATTGTTTCTCTTATTTTACCCTTTTTCTCTCAAGTTTGGTATTCCCTTTCAGTTTCCTAATTCTAATACCAGTATACACGGTTTCCAATACACTCACATAAGAGATAGTGTAGATACAATCACAAGAAGGTGATACAAGAATATCATCAATAGTAGAAACTACAGATACACATGGGATGTTGAAAGTAGTTACAACTCTGCTATAACAATCATTTCCATAAAATGGCGTTCATTTCACTTAGCATCATCTTATGTGATCATAAGGGTATAGATATTGGGCTCTTGTGATCCTCTGCTGTGACTTGCCTAAACCTGTGCTAATTATTCCCAATAAGGGAGACCATAGAGTCCATGTTTCTTTGGGTCTGGCTCACTTCACTTAGTATAATTTTTTCCAAGTCCTTCCATTTCTTTACAAATGGGGCAATGTCATTCTTTCTGATAGAGGCATAAAATTCCATTGTGTATATGTACCACATTTTCCTGATCCATTCGTCTATGGAGGGGCATCTGGGTTGGTTCCAGATTCTCGCTATGACAAATTGTGCTGCAATGAACATTGTTGTGCTGGTGGCTTTACTGTGATTTTGTTTGTGGTTTTTTGGATAAATACCCAAAAGTGGGGTTGCTGGGTCATAGGGGAGTTCTACATTTAGCCTTCTGAGGAATCTCCATACTGCTTGCCAGAGTGGCTGAACCAGTTTACATTCCCACCAACAATGAAGTAGGGTTCCCTTTTGGCCACATCCCCTCCAACAACTGTTATTGTTAGTTTTCTTGATATATGACATTCTTACTGGGGTGAGATGGAATCTCAATGTTGTTTTGATTTGCATTTCCTTTATGGCCAGTGATGTAGAGCACTTTTTCATATGTCTCTTGGCCATTCTCGTTTCCTCATCAGAGAAGTCTCTTTGTAGGTCTTTAGCCCACATTTCAGTTTTTTTTTTTTTTTTGGCCAGTCCTGGGCCTTGAACTCAGGGCCTGAGCACTGTCCCTGGCTTCTTTTTGCTCAAGGCTAGTACTCTGCCACTTGAGCCACAGCGCCACTTCTGGGCGTTTTCTGTATATGTGGTGCTGGGGAATCGAACCCAGGGCCTCATGTATACAAGGCAAGTACTCTTGCCACTAGGCCATATCCCCAGCCCCCACATTTCAGTTTTTCTACAATAACAGATAAGAAACTAACATTATTGACTTTTCCCTCTTCCTATTTTATCTCTTTTGTTTATTTAGGTATTCTCTTATCTGTTTAGCTATTTAGTCACTCAACAAACATTTGCTAAACATCTCCTTGTGCCATGCACAAGACAAGGACCTGAGGAAAATTTAAACCATACTGTCTTTTCTTAGGGAGATTCTTGGGGGGCAGAGAGACGTGTGCCAGCAATTACAGGAGACTGATGACCTCCATTATCCCTGGGGAAGAAGATCCACTGAACCCTAAACATACTGTCTTTCTTTGTACATACCTAAAATAAAGTTTAGTTTAGAAATGGACATAATACAGTATTTAATAATAGAATGCTTATAACAATATACAATAGGAAAAGATATTTAAAAATTGCAGTTGAGTGTTTGCCTACTCTGTGCAAGCATTTGGACTTAATATCCAGCACACACACACACACACACACACACACACACACACGGAGAAAAGTGCTTATTGGTGGTTAATTGGAGATAAGAGTCTTAAGGACTTTCTTGACTGGCAGTCTTCAAACCCATCTAGGATTATAGGTATGAACCAATGGCACCCAGTTTGAATTTTCATGTCTGTTGGAAGGTTTCATTTAATATCTTAAGACCACGATTGACTACAAGGATGAAGTTAAAAAAGCAATTGGATCTTTACCTTTTTAGTATTATTCATCTTTTCTGTCTTATGTTCGCACTTTGCTCTGAGAAGGATCCCATGGTCTTTGTCTTCGAAGTAATAATGACCAAGGGATCAGCCAAGGGCAGAACTCATTCACCTGCCAAGGTGATTATTGAGGTCAGTGCAGACCAGGGGCTATGGTGGGAGGAGGAGGAATGGTGGGGGAATTTTGAGACTCTGAACTTAAGGGTGGATCAGGGCCCTGAGGCAGTGGAAGAAATCCAAACGTACCCCACCTGTGGCTGGAGCAACATTCTTCCTATGCCTATTACATCCCTCCCTATTGCTACCTCTTCAGCTCTTACTAAATGAAAACATGTAGTGTGGTTTCAAAGATCAAGTAGCATGGAAAGATGTAATGAAAAACCTCACTCCTGCCCCCCTCCCTTCGTCTCTTCCTGCTAGCCCTACACTCGTGAACCCTTATCTTGTGACCTTGTCTAGCTAGAGTGCAAACTGTGCAAGCAGACTCTAGCAGTCTGCAGTCCCTGAGGATTTTCACAGTAGGTACTGAATACAGGACCAGCTTCATCTGTGGATCCAAAGGCATTTCCTGTTCCGAGGTCATTGCACATGCTGGTGATCAGTCAATCATAAACCCAGAAATGGAGAAGGTAGATTTGAAGGTCCCACTTTTTCCTTGAAAACACTGGAGTGTTGTTTCCTTTTGCTGCTGCATGTTTCCGGGGAGCAGCGGTTCATTCCAGGCCAGTCCCATAGCCCATATTGTAGACTTGCAGATGCAGGGGCAGCGAGCACTGAGGTGCGGTCCCTGGCCACACTTCATGTGAGGTCCAGGAATGTATAGTTTTGTGGTCTGATATATTTTTGATGGTTGCCAGATAAAATTGATGTCTGGCACTTTTTCTAGGAAAAACACATTTAGACGTTTCCAAGCTGATTTGTAGGAACTTAGTGTTATTAGAGCTTTGTGGCAAAACTTTTTTTCTCAAGTGACAGAAGAAATAAAGGAACTTCAGTTTTGAGGGTTGTTAATAGCACCTTCTTTGAGTGCCAGAGCTGAGAAGTTTGACAAAGTACTGGATTGTTAACATGGACTTTCTACAAAAATAAGCAAGTACTTGGATTTTTTCCAATACAAGAAAATACTATTTTAGCTACTGGCAACAGACTGGCCCCCACACACTTAGAAACAGCACTCTCCCCCTGCCCCTCCTTGTATTTTAGTTAACATTTCTCAATCTGGTAACTAGAGACTATAGAAGGTTGAACCTTGAGGTTTGATTGCTGTTTACTGTTCTTGCTGCTTTTTTTTTGTTTTTTTTTTTTTCAGAGGCAGAGAGACAAGAGGGGTTGGGAGAAACCGATTATTAAGTAGTTTGCTTCCAAAACAATGCCTTCTAATCACAAACCTTTTTTATACATTTAGTTTCACAAATACTTGAAGAACAAAAGAGATTGTTATGAAGAAATGAGAGAGATTTACCTGCTAAGGCAAGGAGTTACTTTTTCTTTAAATTTTCTGGCTGCTTCAAAAACACCCTGCAGCTGGGTAACAAGTTTTTGCTTGTTGGCAGAGCAGTTTTAAGTCTGGAATACTGTTGGAGCAAAGTGACGATTAAAAAAATAACAAAACAACAACACAACATAACAACTGCTTTTCTGAACTATGTCTCAATGTTTAAGGAAGTCAGTTGTTTTTTAATCTAGAAGAACTATATAAACCTACAGACAGACCTTCAAAAGTCTTGACAGAGTTAGCAGGGTAAAGAAAGCTTCGGAAGGGAGAACTTTCCTGCTTACCAAAACGAGTTCCAAACCCCAGGCTCAGCGTGAGACTGGGAAGCAGAGTGACTTGACCTTGATTTACATACACAGGAGCCCAAGTGCTCTTGCCTAGCCCTGAGTAGCTATTTCTAGGAACTAGTTAAGGGAGAATGCAAAAGATAGTTTTGAAGTGTGTGTGTGTGTGTGCGCGCGCGCGTGTGTGTGCCAGAGGTAGAATCCCATTTATGATTTCTGTTTTGTTTTGTCTTTTCTCTTTTACTGGGAGCCTTGTGGATTAACAGGGTGAGGTTTTGTGTCCAGGACGCCATAGGCTGTGTAGAAGAGAGAAGGGATCCCGAGCCCCTGGCCCAGAACAAAAGTTTGTTTACTCTGACGAAGTGCTAAGCCCACCTCCAGGGTCTTAGTAAAGCAGTGGATGACTGACAGATTGTCCCATTAGATGCATATGACACTGAGGCATCTTGTTGCAAGGCTAATGGGTTAACCTGGTGAGGTGGTCTTCGTTATCCTGTAGTTCACCAGAATATGCCCAGGTACCATGACTTCTTCCATCCATTGTCTCCTAATGTAGCATCGACATCTGTTAGTTTCTATCTAGTGGCTCAACTATTTTAAAAGTAATAATACTCAAGATTAAATTAAAAAAAATCTAGCTAGGTCAGAATTCTAGTAAAACAGAACAATACTGCTAATTCCCTTCCCTTACCCCATTCTTCAGGGCTACCCATTTTTAAAAATTATTATTATTATTTCAGAAAGTATTAGCCCAATACAAGCACCAACTTTAATTGGATTTTTAAAGTATGCAAAATAATAATATGCATGCATTCTGTTCTGTAAACTTACTCTTTTAAATATTTGGAATCTCTGCATGCTAATAGGTTTTCATATCTTTAGAGTAACATAAAACCCTTCCTTGCTCTTTCTACCAGCTACATGATATTCCATGGAATGAATGCCCCATGACAGTTGGGCTCAGTTCCCTACCAGTGGACTTATGGGTCATCCCCAGTGTTCTGTCCCCTCCCACATAATGTCCTGCAGAGCTCTGCCAATGGCTACTAGGTGCTGTGGGAACCTAGAGGTTGAATGGCTTCCTAGCAGTGGAATTTAGAGGTCAAAGGGTATGTGCATTTAACATCTTCAAAGGTATTTCCAAACCACATTCCAAATGCTATTTCAAACTTTAATCAGTTATTACCTTTCCATGTGTAAACATCACTGGGGGATTCTTTAAAATACTGTTAATTTTTAAGCAAAACGATTTGCATTGAGATCCAAGTGTTTTCTTTATTTGCTAATTGAATGCCCTCAGAGTTCAAATCTCTATTCCAGAAAGGGTATCTCTGGAGTTTGTTATTAAGAGCTCTGTCAGGGCCTTTAGAATTAGGAAGAAGCCTGCTTGGAGGTAGCAGCCTTCAGTCTTATCCTGCTAGGATCAGAGCTAAACCTGGCCATGCCACTTGGACTGGCCTCAGAAACTCCAGGGGACAGTCAGAAACACATCATCTCATCATGTATACAAGCATCTTCAAATGAGCTCTGTTCAAGAAAACCTTGATTAAACACAACTATGCTGAAAGTGTCTCCTTTTCCAGTTCTGTGTCATCCTTGCTGCCTCTCCCTTTATTTTAATTTTCTCTCCCTTTACCTTTCCTTTCCCCTTCCCTCTCGCTTCTTCTCTTCTCTCTCTCTCTCTCTGTCTCTCTGTCTCTCTCTCTCTCTCTCTCTCTTTCTCTCTCTCTCTCTCTCTCTCAGCTGTCTTTTCTTCTCCATTTCCATCTCAGGTCCTCTGTACCACCTCCTGGTGCCAGCCAGTTCAACAGTTCTAGAAACAACAATATTGATTTCTGACAACATAGACGTCCGTCTGCAAAGCAGATTCACTTTGCTTGTGGATTTTCCCACTGTTATCTGACCCTATAGTTAGATTTTTCCATAGAGGATTATTTAATCTATTTAAAGCATTCTACCAACACAGAAACATTTCATCTTATTAATTTTTCTAGTTAAAACCGATTGCAAATGAAACCCAATACTAAGATATAAATCACTAAAAAAAAAAAAAACCCAAACAAAACCAAAACCCATATGTCTCCATTTGCTATATTAAATTGCTTTATAAATAATCAAAGTAGCACCCTGAATTACCTTATAGATGATAGCCATTTTGGGGGTGGGGACAGTACAAGACTTTGAAAGTATTTTATTTTCCAAATGACCTGCCTCTATGGCAAGTAGTCCTTTTTAAAAGTATTGCGTCCTTACCCTCAACGTTCATTTTTAAGACACAGTCACATCAGAAGAATATACTTCTCATTTTAGGTCTGATCTTAGAGAGAGTGGTTTTGTCAGCTCAGGGCAGAGGTGGAGGACTTAAAGGAAATAAATCAACAGGCGTAGGATGCCTGTCCCATCAAAGCTGTCAGTTTTAAACCAGTGTTTCCTGTATGGACTGGAAGCCAACAGGAAGAGAGAAGGTGAAATAATGTTGTCTGTGGCATTTTCCTAAACCAAGTGTCCTTCCTAAAGGGCAGGAAGCACCTGGGGTATTGTCTGTTTGCGAAATCTGGAAAGAAATTGTTTTTGAAATAAGAGAAAAATAAATTGATTTTCAAGTTCCAGTGCCTTTCATGTTTTCACACACATAACTTTTTTTTCTTCAGTCATCTGGTTTCTGATAATAACGGCTTCAAATTAGTAAGGTATTTACATTGAAGCCAAATGTTGGGAATATTGCAATGGGACACCGTGACTGGATAGTTTAGCTTGAACTCTGAGTCTCCTTGTGCTCCTGTGAGTGGAATTGACTTTCAGAATTTCAGTACTTTCATTTTTACAGCTCTTCGAAGATTCTGTAAAAAAAAAAAAAAAAAAGAAAAAAGAAAAAGGTTAAAAGTGAAACAAAAATGTTTCTTAACTATTAAAATTTCTACTGCCTAGCTTTTTTAGTTTGTTTAAGTAAGACTTTAGAAGATATTCTTTCCCCCATGAATCCTTTTATAATTATTTTCATTACATTCATCATATTTTATTATGTTTATTTACTTCAGTTAATTGATTTATTCTTAGGTGGAGGTTTTTTCCATGTAGCCCAGGCTGGCTTTGAATTCATAATCCTGCTGCCTTAGCCTTCCCTATCTAAATGCTGGGGTTATAGTCATAAAACACTGTACCCGGCTCCAGTGTATCCTTTAAGAAATGACCAGTAGGCTTCATTGAATTTTTCTCATCTTTTTTTTTTTTATAAGAGGAGATAGTCTAGCTCCTTCTATTATTGTTCTTTATTTCCGTAGTCATACTTTGTTCTTTTTGCCCTGGGCGGGGGGAGTTTATGAAGTTAGCTTGTTAGAGAATCCTACTGTTCTACAGCTGGTAACATGAATATATATTTCCCCAAGTTATTAGAATCTTAACCAGCTCTTAAGCAGTGACAGTTAAAGGAAAGCTTTGTGCTTCTGTGTTTTTGATCTCTGTGTTCTAAATAAGAATTAAATAAGAAAAGAGTGCTTATGTAACTGCTACTTGAAGCAAGTTTCACTACATTTTGTTCATGTGTCAAGTTGAATAAGCCAGCTAGCTAATACAGGGGACCGATTCTTTCTGTCAGCAATACTTCGAAAGTAGGATTTATTAAGACTTCTTTTATTGCCTTGGCTTTATTACTTTTTGCAAAAATACGTGATGGGTATTATGCTTAGATTTACTAGGGTCCTTAAAATCTTGTTGGAAATGAAACAAGCTCTTCCTGTCATATGCATTGCCTGTTTAAGTGCATTTGTGAGTGGGATGGTTTTGCTTTTGGAAACTTAACGCATTACTGAAAATAAAACATGCCCCACTTTTTCTTTTCACAGTAGTCATTTATTTCACTGGTTCTAAGCCAGTAGTTAACTTTGGGAAAATGCTTGACATATTTTAACTAATTTTGTGATATAGTTAATAAAGGAAGTTGCATTTTCACACACACCCCCACTTTAGAAACCTGATTTATATATTCTTAAAGGTTATGTGGTAGATTCCATCACTCTAAATTCAACTGAAAGATCAATTCTTCCTACAGTTCTTGGTGGTTCACATTTCAGAATGTAAAGTGGGCTTGTTGTCAACTTTAACATACCTTTTGAGAAAGAAATGGAGTGTCATATTTCTTGCCTCTGTGTGTGTGAGAGAGAGAGCGAGAGCGAAAGAGAGAGAGAAGAGAGAGAGAGAGAGAGAGAGAGAGAGAGAGAGAGAGAGAGAGAGAGAAAGCTTGCACTTGTGCCCATGCGCCCCCCTTCAACTGGAATGCTTTTCTTTGGCCAACTGAAAGTAGAGCCTGCTCCTCTTTCAGATTAAATCTGGTTTCACTGGTTTTAAATTCAGTTGGTTCATGACCAAAAGAGAAGTGTCTCCTTTTTTCTTTCTTTCTTTTTAATTTTAAATTTGCAGTCTTTAGTCTTGCTGTAATCTTTGGAAGTTCCAAGAACACAGCTATTTTTGACTTTGTGTTTGGGTTACCTAACAGAGTCTACATTCTTCTGGCATTTAACTTGTGATTGTACCTTATTGTACTTTGAAGGATTGCACAAACAAAATGAGCACTTTTATTTTATTCTACGTTATTTTTTTACATATGGATATGGCTCAAACTCTTCTGACCCTAGTTACTCAGGAGGCTGAGATTTGAGGATCAAATTTCAAAGTCAACCCAGGCAGGAAAGTCCATGAAACTCTGATCTTCAATTAGCAAAAAGTGTGAAGTGGAGCTATGACTGAGCCAAGAAAAAATAAAAAATAAAAAAGCTCAGGGACAGCTCCCAGGCCCTGAGATCAAGGTTCCTGCCAGTTGTAGTGTGTGAGTGCGCACACACACAGTCACAGACACAGACACAGAAAAATAATGGAGTACACAGCCAATTGTAATGATTTTACAGAGTTGGTTGGTCTCTCCCTCCACTTCCCAGAATCTTCCAGCATACAAACCTGCTTCTGCAATTTCACTGTGTTGTACACAGAGGGTTCTTGAGAAAATAATGGGCATATTTACATTCATTTCACAGGTACAAGGCAAAGCTGTTTCTCAGTGTTTCATGGGCAGAGATGGATGTCTAGTGCTTTACATACATCATTTGATTTCATCCCCACAGCTTCAGGTCTGGCATAGAATCACATTGTCTGCTTTTTTCACATGAGGAAAAGGAGACTCAAAGAAGGCTGAAGTCGAAAGCCAGCTCTTCATTGCATGATAGGGTTGGGATTTGCAATGAGCTCATTGATTTAATATCTGATTTAATCTTTAAGATCTGGGATCTTAACTGATGATGTGCACTTTGAGTTATTGACTATGCTATGGGGTCCTTAGAAAAGGCCCTCAAGAGATATTGGCCTACATGTTTGCTGACGACTGCTCAGGTAACCTGTAGGCCCTATAAGTCCATATACCACATACTTTTCTCCTGAGAGACCTTGCTTATCTCGTCTGTGCAATAGCAGTATTATTTGAGGTAGACTCATCTCTCCTTTACACACACACACACACACACACACACACACGTGGTGGTACTAGGATTTGAACTCAATGCCTTGCATTTCCTAGGCAGGTGTTCTGCCACTTGAGCCTCACCCCAGCTCTTTTTAGCATTTAGTTGTTTTTCAGATAGAGTTTCACATTTATGCCTAGAGTTGGCCTCAGACCTGTGGCCTCCCTATAGTTGAGATCACAAACCCTCTCCATCAAACCCAGTTTATTGATGGAAATGGATTCTCAAATAGAGATTTCAAATCAGGATCCTCTCAATCACTGCCTCCTGAGTAGCTGGGATTACAAGTGTGAGCCATCACATCTGGCCTTATCTTTTGTTGTTGTTGTTGTTGTTGGTTGTGGGGCTTGAACTCAAGCTTGGACACTGTCCCTGAGCTCTTTTGCTCAAGGCTCCTGCTCTACCACATTGAGCCACAGCTCCACTTCCGGAGATAAGAGTCCCATGGGAACTTTTCTGCCTGAGATGGCTTTGAACTGCAGTCCACAGATCTCAGCCTCCTGAGTAGCTAAGGACTACAGGCATGAGCCACCAGAGCCTGGCTTTTATTTTTTAATTTGAAATAATTGTAGATCTCCCTAGGAAAGGATGAAACTATTACAGCGAGGGCCTGTATTCCCTTCACCTAGTTTCCCCCAGTGGCTACATTTTATCTAACAGGCACAAGAAAACCACAACCTAAACATTGGTGCAGTGTGTGTACAGATAATTCTGTGCCATTTTACCATCTGCAGATCAGTGTGGCTGCTACTGAAATCAGGACAGAGGAAGATGAACACAAAGAGCAAACTATGTTATTCCATCCTCATCTCTTCTTCTCCCTCTCTCTCTATTCACTAAGTAGCCCATGCTGTGATCTTCTTGCCTTAGCCTCCTGACTGCATGAACTACGACACCGGGCTTCAAATTTCTCTTTAGAAAAGTAATTGTCGTTTTTATTATGAAATACCTCAATGAGTAGAAGAGAGCCTCAGAAAACTGCTGCTTCCAGACTAGGAGGCACATGCAAACTATATGATTTTACTACATAGGAGGACTGGGGCTGGAAAGATTGATTTGGTGCCATGCACCATGAATTCTATATATGGGAAGATTGTGATATAGAAAAAGGTGCAAAACAACTTCATTAAAAAAAAAAAAAAAAAAAAGAAAGAAAGGGCTGGGGATATGGCCTAGTGGCAAGAGTGCTTGCCTCGTATACATGAGGCCCTGGATTCAATTCCCCAGCACCACATATACAGAAAATGGCCAGAAGGGGCGCTGTGGCTCAAGTGGCAGAGTGCTAGCCTTGAGCAAAAAGAAGCCAGGGACAGTGCTCAGGCCCTGAGTCCAAGCCCCAGGACTGGCCAAAAAAAAAGAAAAAAGAAAAAGGAAATGCCTCATTCAGAGGAGTGCAGTGAGGTGTCTAAGTTTAAGCCCTAGTATTGACCCCAAAATAAAAGACTTTGTTTACATTGTCTTATCATTCGAAATTTACTTACAGTGATACTTTTTGGTAAAATTAATTAAATATATGAATTAATACACTGCTTGGGATTGAACTCAAGGCTTCTCTGTTGATAGGCAAGCATGTCTTTTGGTTTTTAGTTTGTTTTTCAGAGAAAATGTCCTGCTAACTCTTCCTGGGTAGCTTTGGACTACCATATTTTACCTCTGCCTCCGGAGTAGCCGAGATTACATTGTACACTACCACACCCACCAAGTTCATTCATTCCAATTGCTATCGATATTCCAGTCTGTAAATGTACCAGATTTTAAAAATTTATTCATTCTCTTGTTAGCAGATGTTAACAATGCATCTTGCTTTTTGCTCCTATGTATAATTCTACCCAAAGCATCTTGATATGTGGATTCCTGTGGATGGGTAAGATTTTCTGGAATATATATCTAGCAATAGAATTGCTGGTTCTTTTCAATATACTTTATCAAGTTGTCCAGATGGTCCAGAAGTCTTCTCTGAGGAGGTTGTTCTAATTTATAGTCCCTAATTGTATATGAGGCGTTTCATTCTCCTCATTCTCAACAGTTAGAATATGCTTTTTGGATTGGGAATGTGGCCTAGTGGTAGAGTGCTTGCCTAGCATGCATGAAGCCCTGGGTTTGATTCCTCAGCACCACATATGCAGAAAAAGCCAGAAGTGGCGCTGTGGCTCAAGTGGAAGAGTGCTAACCTTGACTAAAAAGAAGCCAGGGACAGTGGTCAGGCCCTGAGTCCATGCCCCAGGACTGGCAAAAAAATTTTTAAAAAATATGCTTTTAACCAGTGACAGACTGACAGATTTCACATCACATGTTCTTGGTTAAATATGCAATCCTGATTGCTAATTACTATGGTTTTTGTCCTTTTAGATTTATTTTTTTGAGAATTCCTTGTTTCTGTCTTGGGTCTATTTTCTTGTGGAGCTGGTTTTATTTTTCTATTTTTTGTTTTGTTTTGTTATTACCGTTGTGGTATAATATAGTCTGGCTAACAACCCTTCATTGCATTTTATGCATTGATGTATACATTGTAAAAATCTTTGGTATAGTTTATATACTGAAATGTTTTCTTTTAGCTTGCCCTTTTACTTTTTTCTTTTCCATTTCTGGGTGATCAGATCCAAGACTTTGTGCCTAGAACAAGCTAAGTATGCACTTTACCACTAAGCCACATTGCCAGCCATATCTTTTAACTTTTTAAAATGAGAGTTCACCATACTCATATGTACCAATCTTGTTCACATTATGTGTTATCCTACTCAAAGTTATTGGGTTGACCTAGAAAATAAATTTGTGTGTTCAGGTGTGGTGGTATCCACTTGTCACTGTCTAAAAATGGCAGAGTTAAAAGCAGTAGACTATACCTGAAAAACAAACCAAAGAAAAATAAAGGTTAGGAGCATGACTCAAGTGGTAGAGCAAACACAAGGCTCTGAGTTCAAATGCAAGTACTGCCAAAATAATTTTTTTTTTTTTTTTGCCAGTCCTGGGCCTTGGACTCAAGGCCTGAGCACTGTCCCTGGCTTCTTCCCACTCAAGGCTAGCACTCTACCACCTGAACCACAGCGCCCCTTCTGGCCGTTTTCCATATATGTGGTGCTGGGGAATCGAACCGGGAGCTTCATGTGTAGGAGGCAAGCACTCTTGCCACTAGGCCATATTCCCAGCCCCAAAATAAAAATTTAAAAAAGGAAAGAAAAAAAGAAGAGAAAGAATTGAGGTTAAGTAAGTTTTTTTTTTCTTTTTCCAGTGGAAAAATAAACTGACCCAGTGGCATTTACTGAGTAGTCTTATCCTTTCCTTACTGTTTTTCATTGTTAGTTTGGTCATCAAGTTTTTTCATAGGGCTATGTCTGCTTATGGTCTGTGGCTTTGTTTTGCTGTGCTGTTGTATTTCTCTATCTCTACATCAGTGCTGTTCCTTTATAATCTAATAAGTCTTGTTAGCTAGTGTGATGAATTGTCTTGGTTCTTGTGTGTGATTTTGGTCATTTGGTCTGTTCTTCTTCAATGTTTAAGACTGACTTGTCAAAGGACACAGATTTAATTGCAACTGCAGTTTATTTACAGATTATCTGGAAAGGAGTGCCACATTGGAGATTCTTCACCTCATACATGAATCCAATATATCCTTCAGTTACTTCGTAGTTTCATGTGCTTCAGTTAAATTCTCCCCATAATGAGCTTGGTTCTTCATTATCTCTATTTATAAAGTCCATAAAGTTTTTGTTGTGTTTGCTAATGGAATCCCTTTGAAAAGTATACCTTTTGTTAGTTTCTTATTGGTATATGAGAACATAATTGGTTTTTGGTTATTCATTTGTATCTATCAACCTTGATAAACTCTTAACTAAGTGTAAAATTGTTTGTATGAGTTTTTAGATTACAAAGATGCTGGGGGGGTGGGCTGGGAATATGGCCTAGTGGCAAGAGTGCTTGCCTCCTACACATGAAGTTCTCAGTTCGATTCCCCAGCACCACATATATGGAAAACGGCCAGAAGGGGCGCTGTGGCTCAGGTGGCAGAGTGCTAGCCTTGAGCGGGAAGAAGCCAGGGATGGCATGCTCAGGCCCTGAGTGCAAGGCCCAGGACTGGCCAAAACAAAAACAAAAACAAAAACAAAAAAAAAAAAGATGCTGGGGGAAGGGAAGTCAGGGAAGAGAGTAGATGAATGAAGAGAGGAAGAATGCAGTCATAATATTTGTTTCACATCCAGTGAAATTAAGAAAATTGAGTGAAGGGGCTGGGTTGAAAGAGGGGGAGAAGGATGAAAGGAGTAATAATCAAGATGCATTATACTTAAAAACTGATCTTCTGGACAGTGACAATTTTATATAACTACTTGAAATATGAAAATATAATTTAAAAAACATATACATATGGGTACAGGTGGTTCACACTTATAATCATAGCTATTCAGGAGTCTGAGATTTGAGGATCACAGTTCAGAGGCAGCCCAAGCAGGCAAATTCAAGAGTCTCTTATCTCCAGTTAACCAGCAAAAAGCCAGAAGTGAAGATATGGTTCAAGTGTTAGAGTGCCATCCAGCACTTACTGCCACAGTACCAGCATATATACACACAAATGTTTGGTTATATTGCTGGAAATAATACAGTCTTTTCAAAGATACTTTTTTTGGTCAGTCATGGGGCTTAAACTCATGGCTTTGGCACTGTTCCTGAGCTCTTTTGCTCAAGGCTAGTGCTCTACCACTTTGAGCCACAGCTCCTCTTCTGGTTTTCTGGTGATTAACTGGAGATAAGAGTCTCACAGACTTTGCTGCCTGAGTTGGCTTTGAACTTCGATCCTCAGATGTCAGCTTCCTGAGTAGCTAGGATTGTAAGTATGAGCTACCAGTGCCTGGCAAAGATAGTTATTTTTAAGACCCTTCAGAATCTTTATTTCTTCCAACTTCCTACTCCCTTCCCTATTGATTTTAGTAGGAAATTTACACAAACATTTTCACAATCAAAATTTGAGTCATGAAGAGATTCAACCCTCTTTGTCACTTGCTGATGAACATTGGCTCAATAGTCATAGACAGTATGTGACTTTTCTCAGACATATATTATAGCATTCAAGGTATGGGCCAAAGAAGAAATGAGAAAAAGGCAACTGTCACTCCTTGGCATTGGTGGCACACACACACACACGCACACACACCCCATACATAGGCATACATGAATAGAAGTACATACTGGTGTTAAAAGGTATGCTTCTTAGCTGGTGCTGGTGGTTCATGCCTGTAATCCTAGCTGGTGTTGGTGGCTCACGCCTGTAATCCTAGCTACTTCAGAGGCTGAGATCTGAGAATCCCCATTCAAATCCAGCCTGGGCAGGAAAGTCTGTGGCACTCATATATCTAATTAACCACCAGAAAAACTGGAAGTGGCACTAGGGCTCAACATGGTAGAGAGGTAGCCTTGAGCAAAAGAGCTCAGGGATAGTATGCAGGCCCTGAGTTCAAGCCTATGACCACCAGCACCACCACCACTACCACCACCACCACCAACAAAAAGGCATACTTGTTACAAACTACAGACCATGAAATGAATGCATGTTCTAATTCAGGTCGAGAGGGGTGTCAGGTGAGAGGCCCTGGGGGATATTACTTCAGAGGAAGAGCATCTCCTTTGATAGGCCTTCTGGCTGAAGACTTGCCTTCCTGGGAGCATGGTCAGGTAGTCTGCAGAAGGGTTTAGGCAGAGTGCTGCTGCACCACTCAGCTCCCAGGATGGAGAGGGGGCGTTCTCTGCTGCCTGCTGGAGTCCATGGACATGCTTCCCTGATTCCCTCCAGCTGCCAGTGCTGAACTCACAACTTGGCCAGTTGTCCCCCGCCATCTTGGCAGTGTTTTGTGTGAAACAGAAAAGGCAAAGGCAGCTTCTGTTGCCCAGACTTCTTGAAGGCTCTGGCTCATTGCATCTGGTGGGTCTGCTTTTTTTGGGAGGAGGGGGTGTTGTGCAAACCTCCCTGGAATGAGGTCCAGTCAGGATGTGGTCTGAACCAAGCTGCAGTTTCCAGACAGCTTTGTCCACCACTACTGAATCTACTTGGTCAGTGACCAATCATAGCTATTCTCCAAAGCTACGAGTGTAAACACAACCTCCTATTTTTAGTAGTTCATCACTTGTAAAAAAAAAAAAGATAGAAATCCAGCCCTTTGAGTCTCAGCGGACCTGTGGTAACAACCATCTCATCAGAGACAATAAATATCTCTGCTGACCCCTTACTCAGGGGTCACCTTGTGCAGGGTGCTATGCTAAGTACTCTAGGGGCATTGCCTTGTGTAATCCTTACACAGGGTAGTTACTGACATTATTGCTATTTTTCAGATGGGAAAACCAAGACTCAGATTAGGCCACCTACTCCAAGGCACACAGCCTTTCAGAAGTAGAGCCTTACCCTGAAGTTCAGTGAGTTACATTCGGACCTGGCAGTTGATGGTATAACTGTGTCTCTTTCCAATCTTCCCTCATTCCAGAGTGGCGCTTGCAATGGGTGTTTGTTATATGAAATCGACTCCAGTTTCCTGGAAGAACTTTACTTGGTAAATTGTTTAAGTTACATAATCAAGATTATTTATTTTTCTTATTATCCATTTATTTTCTTATTGCTTAAAAAAAAAAAGCTATTGGATTTACAAGTTACCTTGTACCTCTCATCATGTTCCCTTTTTACCAAGAAATTTTAGGTGTTTTCCAACACAGTGTTATTTAAGGTAATTGCTTGGCAATTTCAAGGGCGCCTTGTAGGTGTGTGGGATCTAGACTTCAAATGACCAATAAAACCATCAGAGTCTGAGCAAGCTCCAGGGGCAGAACCAGGAAAGTGGCTGCCTGTTCACTTGCTGATTGCTTTAGCAGAAAAATCAAATTCAGGATCCTGTGTTTGCTGAGATGATTGACATACATTATCAGAGTAACTGCACCTGGATTTCTGGTCTCCGGCTATTGATTTCATGTAAATGGCATATGGAAAACAGTAAGTGATGGTTTGGTTGGCAAATAAAATTCAGGGAAAGACCTCACCAGGAGACAATATGCTTATTTCTAACTTGACATCTCTCAGCAGGAGAACCCAGTGGTATTGGCCTTGTCCTGTTTCCTAGTGAGTCTTCATTGGCTATGTGAGTGTAGAAAGGCTCCAATCATTTTGTGACAAGGTGGGGTGAAGGGTGGAGGGCTCACCGGATAGCCACACTAGGACATAGGTTCAAACATAACCTAGGGGTTCGATTTCCAAACTCTCTCTTTGCTCTCTGTTCTTTTGAACTCATAGCTTCTCTGAGAGGGCGAGGGGAATCAAGCCTTTATCCCTGTTACCTCTCTGATGATGGTACTAAAAAGTGAGACATAGACTCCCATCTTTGCATGAATAGGCTACAGATAAACAAGGTATGCAGAATGCCTGTGTTAAAAAAATTGACATCTCTAGGGGCTGGGGATATGGCCTAGTGGCAAGCGTGCCTGCCTCATATACATGAGGCCCTGGGTTCTATTCCCCAGCACCACATATACAGAAAATGGCCAGAAGTGGCGCTGTGGCACAAGTGGCAGAGTGCTAGCCTTGAGCAAAAAGAAGCCAGGGACAGTGCTCAGGCCCTGAGTCGAAGCCCCAGGACTGGCCAAGAAAATAAAAAAGAATTCTAAAAAAAAAAAAAAAAATTGACATCTCTAAAAGCTTGCATTTTTATTGTCTAGACCAAATAGGAATGATTCATTTTATCTTACTCAGATATTTATCGTGCAAGAGTTTGACTGATCACCCATCAAAATTAGCTGCAATAACTGTAATTAAAAGTAGTTTTTCTCCTCAACCTTTCTTATAGGTATATGTAGCTGAACTCACTATTTGAAGAAAAAACAAATTATGGTGGATATTTTAGAAATTTAGATTTAAATTTGTACAGCACTAACTTACCTATTAACATAATAGATCAGAACCTTTACATCTTGGCCTCTTTTTTTAAATTAGTCACTTACACATATAAAATGTTTGGGAAACAACCAGCTATACCTTGTTACTACCCCATATGCAGGCATTCTGGGGTTATAGGTCAAGAGATCATATATCATCTGAATGTTGTTGAATATGTTAAACGAACCTTAAGCAGGCTGGTGCTGGTAGTTTATGTCTAGTATCCTAGCTACATGAGTGACTGAGGATGGGAGGGTTGAGGTTGGAGGAAAACCCATCGAAGAAAAAAGTTTACAAGACACATTCTCAACCTACAGCTGGATGCCGTGACATGCACCTGTCATCCCAGATTTATGGGAGGCTGAGAACAGGGGAAATTGCAATTCCAGGCCTGTCCAGGCAGAAAAGTCCATACAACTCTGTGTCAGTGGAAGAAACTGGGTGTGGAACATGTGCCCATCTCCCCAGCTGGTATGAGAAGCATCAATTAGGAAAATTGTGGTCCAAGCATTTGCCTGGGCAGGAAGTGAGATCTTATCCTAAAAATAACCAATGTAAAAAAGAAAAGGGACTGAATATATGCAAAACAGTAGAGAACTTGCCTATGAAGTATGAGGCTCTGAGTTTAAACTCTAGCACTGAACCAACAGCAAAAGAAAATAAAACAAAACCTTGAATGGTTCTTTTATAGTCTCTTACTCTTAATTTAAAATTTATAATACCCAGCCCCTTTTTTTTGTGTCAATACTGGGGCTTGATCTCAGGGACTTGTACTCTCATATAATGAATTTTTGTGATTTTTTTTTTCAAATCACACAAAAGAGAAGCTCAACTGCTTGAGCCACATTCCCAGCCTTCAACTACTTTTGAAGGCTTATTACATGTTGGAAATTGGATGGGTGAGACCATGGGTATCAAGTGTTAAAGTGCTTGCATAGCCAGTACAAGGTCCTAAATTCAGTTCCCATTGCTGCAAAAAACAAACAAGTCATTGATGTAATGCTATGAGCCAGGAGCTGGTGGCTCAGGCCTGTAGTCCTAGCTACTCAGTAGGCTGAGATCTGAGGATTGCAGTTCAGAGCCAGCCCAAGCAGGTAAGTTTGTGAGATTCCTATCTCCAGTTAATCACTGAAAAAGCTAGAAGTGCAAGTGTGGCTAAAGTGGTAGAGCACAGCTTTGAGCAAAACAGCTCAAGGACAGTGTCCAGGTCCTGATTTAAAGCCTAGGACCACAAAAAAAGTCCCCCCCCCAAAGAAACAAAAGCCACCAAAAACTATTGATACATTGAAAAAGCAAACAAGAAAGCAAACAAAATCATCTCAAATGAATATGCAACATGGTAACACTTGTTATTCCTGGAGGTTTCAGTATAAATCAGTATGGTGAGACTTTTTTTTTTTTTTAGTCAGTAGTAGGGTTTGAACTCAGAGCCTGGGTAGTGTCCCTGAGCTCTTTTGCCCAAAGTTAGCACTCTACTACTTTGAGCCACAGCTCCACTTCCAGTTTTCTAATAGTTAAAGGTGGATAAGAGTCTCATGGAATTTTCTGTCTAGGCTGACTTTGAACCGAGATCCTCAGATCTCAGCCTGCTGAATAGCTAGGATTGCAGATTCAAGCTACCAGCACCTAGATGACAATTCTTTAAATAGAAACTGGACCCTTTGGGCTGGGAATATGGCCTAGTGGCAAGAGTGCTTGCCTCTTATACATGAAACCCTGGGTTCGATTCCTCAGCACCACATATATAGAAAAGGCCAGAGGTGGCGCTGTGGCTCAAGTGGCAGAGTGCTAGCCTTGAGCAAAAAAGAAGCCAGGGAAAGTGCTCAGGCCCTGAGTCCAAGCCCCAGTACTGGCAAGAAGAAAAAAAAAAAAAAACTGGACCCTTAGAACCACCCCTCTCACGCCTGGATAGGCACATTTGTAATTAATAAATGGGAATCACATGAAATGACAATAGGCAGACACTTCTTGCATGCACACCTCTTATATGAATAGCACTTGAGTCAGTAGGGGAGAAGAAAATATATTTCAAATTTCATTTTAATAAAAATTTCATTTTATTATAGTTATATGATGCTCTTTAGAGATAGTGGAGATAGAATTCTTAACCATCAATACTGTCATCATAGATGGTATTTACTGATTGCTTCATAATGGCTCAATCACTTGCCATTTTATATACTGTATTAGTTAGAATGTGGTTTGATTTGTTGTAATAAAGACCCAAACTGACAGGTTTTTTTTGAGGCTTTCTTTTAAAAATTATTATGATTGTAATTTTAAGTGGTTGTACAAATGGGTTTTAGTTCCACATATTTTATGAGTACAACTCATTTCGATCAATCCAAACTGACAGGTTTGAAAGCAGGACAGAACTTTACTTCTTACTCACATTGGAGTGTAGGTGTATACAATTCACAATGATGTGATAATTCTGTGTGGATCAAGATCCACACTCCTACTGACTGGTTGCTTTGTTACTGACAAGGAATTGTCCCTATACTCCTGTTCCAAGATGGCTCTTGGCTCTCCATGACAACCCCTAATTGTTAGTATTCTATTGGCCAGCATTGAGTCACATGGGTATACCTGAATGCAAGGGAAGCTGGGGGAATTTAGTCTTTGTTCTGCACAGCTGTGTATGGAAATGATTCTGTTCCAGTAGGATAGAAGATACTTCTGTTCTAATAGCATAAGAGGAGCCCCGTATTTAAGGCCTTTACAAGTTTATGTCACAAGTGGATGGTTACTGCTTATTCAACAACATTTGGGGCCCAACAAGAATGACCCCATTCAATGCATGAGAAATAAGGGAGGATTAAGTTTCTTTGCTGAGGGTTACACAGCTTATTTTGTGTATGTATGTGTGTGTACGTGTGAAGGTGCTTGATGTGGCTTTCATTTGTTGTTCCTGTTTGCATTTGCATCTAGCTTGCTGAACTTTAGCAGGAGAGTTAGGGCTAAGAGGTCCTGGCCTTCTGGGGTTACCACAGCCTCACAGTGCTTACTATTATCACACCACTTGCTGTTATCATCCAGGACAATGCTTTATGGCATGACCTTCAGACTGGAAAGCAAATACACATTTCACTTTGTACAAAGAATTCTGCGACACATAATTAGCAATGGGAGTACATTTGGGTGTTACCTAATCAGAAGCAGCTTAGATCAGGGAAATGTAATTCTTCAATTTGATTCAGATGATACATGACTTCTGATTAGACTAAAAAAATGTCTCCCCCAAATCTTTTTAGTTAGAAAGAAATGCTTTAATAAAACATTGATTCTTTTTTTATAATAACATTTTTTTTCCCCTGAGACCAGTACCACAGTCTGTCTCTTAACAATGAAATCAAAGGTGGCAGGTTTTCAAGGAAGAATTTTAAGGAGAAAATTGTAGTATTGAAAGCAGATATTGCTTTTCGATAGCATCCAACCACTGGCATTTTCCAGACAACAAAATTTGGAAAGAAGGATAACCCCTTTTCTCTTGCCACCCCTCCCTTTTCGCTTGCTATCCCTGGCAGTAGCTCTTGGATGGGCCTGAAGAGGGAGGAGAAAGCCTGAAGAAAGCTGAGGGATGGTGACAGAAACAGCGAAATGAGTTTAGAGGCCCAGTTCAGTAGCTCTAGCACTTTCTATCTGCAGCCCTTGTGAAAAAGATAATGTCCACTAACAGAGAATCAATACCCCAAGGCTCTGCTAATTGCATGGCTGTCAGAAGGTGTTCTCATCTTGAATGAGAAGAAAGAGCCTTTTAAAACAACAAGGCTCCTGTATAAATAGGAAAAAAGAGAGAGCTCACATTTTTGAGTCCACATGAAAAAAAAAAGGCTTCTTTGTGATTAATTTCTCTTCTTCTGAAACAACCTAGTGCAATAAGTGCTTTACTTTCCCTGGGCATTAAAAAAAATCTTTTAAAAAGATTCCTTTTGCTCCTCTTAGAAAATGTGTCAGATTCACACTTATTCCATACTCTGAGCTTGAGATGTAGCTCTGCCGCTGGCAAAGCTGGGTAGTGATGAGGCTCGGTCCTCATCTGCAAGGTGTGCAGGGGGCTGAGAACTCACAGAGCTGATTCCAGAGTTCAAGTGAGACAATGTTAGGAACCAGTTGAAAATTGCAACAGATGCTGAAGAGACATTGTCATTTAATCTTCAGTGAAACAGCGCTCCAAGGTTGGTACTAAAACAAAAGGAATCGCTTGTATTTCAATAAAAATATTACATTTTTCAGTAAAAAATATTAAATACTGTTACTGTGGGCCACCATTTGTCAGTACAATGGTCCTAAAAATAAAAATAAATGGGGACTATACATTAATTTAAAATAATCATAAAAATGAAGTTATAAATATTTAAAATCTAGTAGAGTGTTCATATACTCCAGCAGCCTGACTCTGGCTGAGGAACAATGAAGTATTGTGATAGCTCAGAATTGGGGTGTAAGGATATTGTGAATCCATTCCCATCTCTCCACTTCCTTTGCCATCATTCTAGTTGAAGATGTCACCAACTCTGGCCTGGATTCTAGCAATATCCTCTCAGTCTTGCCCTATGTATGTTATAATGCCCATCTAATAGATGACCATAGAGTCAAAGGACTCCCCAGACTGATACTCTTCAAAGACTTTCTGGTGCTCTAGTATTAAACCCCAAAGCCTTTTGCACAGCACACTGTGCCCATTCTCTGCCTACATCTCTCACTGCCAGTCTCTATTCCCCTTGGTCTCCCTATGTTTCCAACACTCCCTCCTCTCCCCGCCCCCCACCACTGTGTTCTTCTGCATGAAGTATAGCTTCCCAGAGCTTTGGATTGTTAGCTACTTCTCATCCTCTAGGTGGCCACTCCCTCAAGTTTTCTTTTTCTTTCTTGGTACTGGGGAACAAATTCAGGCCATTGCACTTGCTAGGCAAGTGCTTTGCCACTGGAACCTTAGGCTCAGCTGCTGTTCATGCAGTTGTTGACAAGCATGTAAACCTAAGGAGAACCAGGACCTTGTCTACTTTGTTCATGGTTGTGTCAATCAGAGCCCTAGAAAGCAACAAATAGCATACTTAAACAAAGCTTAACTGAAAGGAATTTAATAGAGGGACTGGGCAGGCTTAAGGAAACCAATAAAACACAGTGTAGTAAGCAGGACACAGTAGCTTTAGAAAGCTATACCTCCCATACTCCAGGCCTAAAAGAACAAGAAGAGAGAGTTATATTAGTCTTTTCAATACTATGATGAATTAACTGAAACTGATAACTTTATAAGAAAAAGCAGTTTAGGCTCATGGTTCTGGAGATCCAAGGCTGACAGCTGAATCTAGTGGTGGCTTTCTTTCTAGAGGGTATGGAGGTGCTAAAGGTATCACATGGCAAGAGACTGAGGATATGCTTCCCTCCCATCCCCCCCTGTGTGTGTGTATGTGTGTGTGTGTGTGTGGTGTGCATGTGTGTGTGCATATGTGTGTCTGTCTGTCTATGCTCTGGCTCTTTTCTTACAAAACCATCAACATTCATTCTATCTATCCTGATATATAATTCCAGTCACCTCTCAAAGGTCCTAATTCTAAACATAGTTAGATTAACTTTCCACCCCCTTGGTACATAACAAGAATTAAACAATGAATGCTTGGAGAAGACACTCAAAACACATTAAGCGATACCAAGAGCTATGCTTGGAGATGTTAAGAGCTGACACTATGGAAGAGAGGCAATCACAAGCCAGTGACTGGGAATGAGTGAGACAAGGTAACTGGACAAACTTCTGTCACCTCCACCCTCCTGCCAGTGACTCCTGGCTAAGCCCAAGGGCAAGGGAAGTGGGATGATGAAGTCTATAGATGGCAGTTTCCTGGGCACAGAACAGACAGGAAAGGGTGATGAGGGGAATGGGATGAAATCAAGCCAATTCAACATATGTTGAATGAATGAATGGATGAATCACTGAGTAGACAAAGTTGAAGAGCAAGACAAGGGCATACCTAAAGACATTCACATTTACCAAACTTTTTCCATGTACCAGGCAGGCTTTTTTTTTTTTTTTAAATAAATACTCGTGTTAATCTACATAGAGATCCAGTGAGATACACTATTGTTCCTCGGTGTGGCTGAAGTTCTTGAGACCTTAGACATTAACATTCCCCATGAAGGAGAAATTGTGGAGCTAGGATGACAACAGAGATCCCAAGTTCTTCTGCTTCCTCAAGTTGAGCCTAGCTTTCAGACTTCCATCCCTGCATCCCTGCCCAGAGTCCTCATTCCACACTGCTTGTAATGCCTTCCAGTCTGCAGAAATCCCAGTTAACCTCTACTTCAGCTTTGCTGCTCTTGAAAACCTTCCCTGCATCCCCACAGCCAGAAGTCACCTTCTCTTTTTCTGAAAATCATAGCACCGGTCACATGGCATTCTGGTTCCAACTGCCATCTGTTTCCACAAGATGTAATTGTTTGGGAACATATCAGTTCCTTAGACCTTTGAAAATGGGTACAGATTTTTTGTTCCTTTTTGCTCTTGCCATTACTTTGTATATATAGTACCGAGTAGGTAATCAATAAATATTTGTTACTTTGCCTACTGACCTGTATCATATGACTCATTGTGACTTATTTCATCGTATTTCAATGTTTAAGAAAAAGTCATCTGAATTACACATTTTACACATATTACATAAACGTGTATCATTTTCTCACTTAGTACTGGTTCATCAGCATTTTTCTATTACTCTTCTGTTGTACACAGTTTTCAATGGTGCTTTCACAATCAATCCTATGGATGTAGTCATGTTTAATCTAAGCCATTTCCCACTATGGACATTTGTATATACAGAACCCTCTTTTCCCTCAATATCAATGTTGTTATAAACATTTTGGGAATCGGATTTTCCTCTGTGGAACCACTTCTGTAAAAGCTTATCTTTAGGCAATGCCTAGGAAAAGTGATTTGACTCCATAGTTGTTTATTACCAAATAGATTCAACTTTGAAGAAATTTAGTCTGTTTGTAATCTATCTTGTAATGGAAGAGTAAAAATAACAGTGATGAATGCCTTTGGGAAACCATCCATTCATCTATCCCCCGTCCACTCATCTGTCCATTCATCCAGCCATTTACCTGCCCATACATCTACTTACCCATCCATCTACCCATACACTCACCCCTCCATTCATTCATCTATTCATTTACCTATCCATCCATTCACTCCACCCACTTACCCATCCATCCATTCATCCACCCACCCATTCATCCATCCACCCACTCACCCAACCACTTACCCATCTATCCATCACTCATCCATTCATCCATCCACTCACCCACTCGTCTGCATTACTCAAAAGCCTTGTAGCGAGTATGTAGACACAATGGTGGGCTAGGCTGCCAGTCTCTTCTGAACATGTAACATTTCACCATCTCAGTGTTGCACTTGCCCTTTGGCCACCAAGCCCAGCATAGATGCCATTGTGACTGCTCCAACTCCCAGCTAAGTCCATAACAATGGAATATCAATCTCATTATTATGTTATTGACCACTTTGCTGGATATCACCAGTGGCTTTTCAGGTACTAAATATTATTTAAAATACCAAGCTTGAGCTAGGCACTGGTGGCTGGCTCACACCTGTAATCCTAGCTACTCAAGAGGCTGAGATCTGAGGATTGTGGTTCGAAGCCAGCCCTGACAGGAAAGTGCATGAGACTCTTATCTCCAATTAACAACCAGAAATCTAGAAGTGGTGCTGTGGTAGACCACTAGTCTTTTTTTTTTTGCCAATCCTGGGGCCCCGAGCACCATCCCTGGCTTCTTTTTGCTCAAGGCTAGCACTCTGCCACTTGAGCCACAGCGCCACTTCTGGCCGTTTCCTATATATGTGGTGCTGGGGAATCGAACCCAGGTCTTCATGTATACGAGGCAAGCTCTCTTGCCACTAGGCCATATTCCCAGCCCGACCACTAGTCTTGAGTGAAAAAGCTCACGGGCTGCACCTAGGCCCTGAGTTCAAGCCCCGTGACCAAAACAAAACAAAAATGGACGATTTATGTGGTAAAAGTAGAATCCTCAAACTAAGAGTTGCTTCAAATAATGTTTTGTATCTCAGTTCAAGCTGGGCTTTGGTAGTTCATGCTTCCAATCCTAGATACTCAGGACATTGAGATTTGAGGATTACAGCTTGAACCCAGACCTGACAGAAAAGTCTGTGAGACTCTTATCTCTAACTAGCAAAAAGGCAAGAATGGAAATATGGCTCAAATGATACAGCACTAGCCTTAAGGAAAAAAATCCAAGGGACAGTGCAAGGCTCTGAGTTCAAAGCCCCAGTGCTGGCACACATACAAAAAAAAAAATCATGTTCAGTGGGAGCCAGGGACTGTGCCTTGACTCACGTGGTAGAGCCTTGTCATAGTAAGCTTGAGGCTGTGACTTCAAGTCCCAGTACTGGTGAAGAAACAATAGTAGAGGAAGAAGCAAAGGAGGAGAAGGAAGAGAAGTCTGAGCCAGGTATGGAGTACATACCTGTAATCCCAATACTCATGAGGTTACAACAAGAAGATGGAGAGTTTGAGGCCAGCCTGGTCTATATAGGAGGACCTTGCATAAATTTTTAAAAAAGAAAGGAAAAGAAAAAAGTAAGAGAAAACCTAGTGTAAGGTAGCTCCAGGGTTAACACAGGGTGAGTTGTAGAACTGTCGCTCTCCCTCCCCTCTCTGATATTTTCTGCCCATCTCTGATTTCTCCAAGATGTCACCTTCAGTGTTCCTCCTCACATGCCTGCATGTCACATGTCACACGCACACAGACACGTGCAGGGAAGAAGGGCATGTTTTTCTATTGATGTCTTTCCCTTATAAAGGAAAACCTTTGCAAAACAAAACAAAAAACAAATAAAAGAAGGCCTGGCAGGTTTCCCTCTGACATCACAATTGGCCAGGGCTGGCTTTGATGCCAATATCCTCATTGCAAGGAGGCAGAGAACATCTTGCCTCACACTTTCTACTGCCTGGAAAGCAAGATAGGGTCTCCCCACAGGAAAGAAGAGACCAGGCCGGAGACCTGCCACCCAGCTGTCAGGGACCTCCACGCCAGCCGCAGCTGATGAGTACACACCTACATCCTTCACTTCCTTAATCACCTGGGTGCAAGTGAAACAGATTCCCAAGGGAGATAGTGCCTCTACTTTTCAAACACAAACAAAAAAGTCACAGAGAATACATGATTTATCCAATACAACTCAGATGTGCTTAGAATGCCTTCAATATTGTAAACCTTTACCAAAGAACAGCTACTAATTCTCTGTCTTATGGGAACTTTGAGGCATGAATAGTATAGGCAGATGTTGCTTATCTCCTTTTTCATTTTTAGCTAGGTATTGATATGTTCAGTAGCACTCGAATCAAAGACATTATTCATTCAACAGATGCTTTTATGTACCTGATCTGGGTGAACTTACTTTGTTACTGAAGTTTATATTCTAACGCACAGGATGTGCAACAAAGGCTTTTTAGGAAATCATTTCTTAAATTTTTTATTGTTATTTTATTAAGGTAATGTACAGAGGGGTGTGTGTGTGTGTGTGTGTGTGTGTGTGTGTATTCTGGGATTTGGACTCAGGACTTTGTGCTTGTTAGTCACACTACTACTGAGCCACACCTCCAGGCCTGTTTCTCCCTGGTTGATTTTAGGATAGGACCACTGCATGTCCCTGGACTTCTGACTCCTTTAGGATTCCTGTAGCTGCTGGGATGACAGATTCACACTGCTGCATCCAGCTTTCCTTCATGGAAATGGAGTCTCAATGACTTCTTTTTTTTCTCCCAGGGTGATCTGGAACTTCAATCTTTCCAATCTCAGCCTGTCAAATAGCTAGGATTTATTAATGTGAGCTTATTAGTACTGGGCTTCAGCTCTCTCTCCCCCCTCCTCCCTCTCCATCTGTAAGTATATCATTGCTGTCTATCTGTCTGTCTGTCTATCTATCTATCTATCTATCTATCTATCTATCTATCTATCTATCATCTATGTATATCTATCTACTTCTGTTATAAATGACCAAGTTTCTGGCATTTTGTTATAGCAGCACAAATGAGCTAAGCCAATGTCCATCATCAGAGCACACTGGAGGGCAGTGCTTTCTAAGAGCAGAGCTGAGCAGAGAGGAACAAGTGTCTGCTGCAGGCAGCAGGAGGAAGGGCTAGGACCTCACGGGCTCATAGGGCAAGTGGGCAAGGAGGGTAGGAGCTAGAGTAAGTGAGGTACAGAATCTGCCACAGTGTAGGCAAAGTTGTTTCTGATTGCACACTGGAGACAGCACCCTCTGAATAAGACCCAGCAAGAGGGTTATTGGTAGGAAACACTTATTGGTTTATAAATTTAAAATAGTGGCTAATGCTTCTTACTATTCTTTCTCAGCTATACTTTATGAATTACTTAAAAAAAAGCAGGTTGGAGCCTTGCCTTGTACCAGTCCCTTAGACAATCCTTTACAAACTCTTAGCACCAAGTGAGGGCTCTCCTTTTCTCACCTCAGGTAGCTCAGAATCATCCATTTTCCCCCCTTTGCTCTTGCTGGTAATTTCCCAGGCTGAATCACTCAATGATTCTTCAGTGTGCATGTGCGTGTGTGCATGCGTGTGTGCGTGTGTCTGTGTAATTTTAAACATTCTCAGTGACTCATGTATCCTTGCTAGTTCTTGTATTTATTTATTTTTCTTGATGTGTCACACACACCGTTTCTATTTACTCAGTCATATAATACCAATCTCTTCTTACTTAGCACGTCTTTACTTGCATTTTCATCTTCTCCTTCATACTCTTGAAATAAAGATCTGATTACTTCATCTTTAACCACCTCCTGGATGTAGCCAAGAGTGTCCAATTCAGGATTGAGCCCTCCAAAGTTTAAGAAGTCCTCAATGGGTAAAGAATACCATTTCATTACCATCTCATTTTGGGTGGGGGGTGCAGCCACCTTTGCCGGCTCTGGTTCCTAGACCCTGCCTCAAAAAAGAATTCGACCAACCACAATAGTAAAACCCTGAGAGCCAGTGATGCAGTCCTAGTTTATGTGTGTGTGTGTGTGTGTGTGTGTGTGTGTGTGTGTGTGTGTGTGTATGTGTGTAATCCTGATCCTGGGGTTTGAACTCTGGGCCTGGGCACTGTCCCTGAACCTCTTTGTGCTCAAGGCTAGTGATCTCTCACTTGAGCCAAAGTGCCACTTCCAGTTTTTCCTGAGTAGTTTATTGTAGGCAGGAGTCTCATGGACTTTTCTTCTCTGGCTGGATTTGAACCCTGATCCTCAGGCCCTGAACTTCAGATCTCTGCCTCCTGAGTAGCTAGGATTACAGGCATGAACCACCAGTGCCCAGCTCCTCATTTATCATTTTAACACAGCCCTGAAAATGCAAGGTGCTCAGTAACCAAGATAAAAAGACCCCAGCAGGGGCCTACAGGCCTAAGGGGAAGCAAGCTATGCACTAGCATGCCCTGTGAATACTTAGTGCCAGACTTTTCACAGTGCTACCAAAGGCTTGGCTCTTTCCGGCTTGAGATTATTGCTAAGGGTGTATTTAAAGTAATCCAAACCTCATTTTTGCTTATCCTACACCTGATAACAATGTCCTCTATGCCATGTTAACAATGTCTTCAGTGATTTGGTCTCAGTGGCTCACACCTGCCCAACCTTATATTGCGGGCACTCCTCAGTCATAGTGAGGAATGCATGATGAAGCAAAATTGCTGCATCTCATGGCTGGGGAGCAAAGGGAGGATTCTATCATCTCCTTCAAGGGTGCACCCACAGTGACCTAAAGAGCTCCTATGAGGCTCTACCTTTTTAAGTTTCCACCACTTCCCAATAATACTGCTGTGGAGACCAGACCTTTAACATGTGAGCACAATGTGTGTGGAGAGGGAACATTCAAGACCCAAATTATTACACATCCTATTGTCATTTAGCCCCACCCAGTGTTTTCATCTGGGAAATAGGGCCCCAATGCTGACTTCAGAATATAGTTGTTTGAAGGCAGTGAGATAATGTATAGAGTTTCAAAGCCTTTTGGCCCTTCATTGGTGTTTAATAAACTATATTTCCTTCTTCCAAATATTTCCCAGCCATTCCCCTTCCTACTGGAAAGTGATAAATATGGGGCAAGAGAATGGGCACTATGAATGGGCACTATGAATCGTCAGTCTTTACATTTCATTAACTATTCTTTTTACTTATATTCCAACAGCACCAAGTTATTTTAAGTCAGAAACTTGAATCTGACATTGACTTTGATGCATACATATCTGATTATGGAACATAGGATTTTTTTTTCATTTTGTAAAATATTTCATATGATCATATGCGCATAGCTATTGAGCCTTTGTGATCTGCTCCTATGAATATCCTCCTAAGGAGTTTTTTCTTTTTTCAAACTCCTGTTCTTGGGTGCTGGAGTCCATGATTTCTTCTTTCTCAAATGATCTTATCTAGCCACATTACCCCATCCTGCGTGCAGGCAGAAGGTAGTTTCCTTGTATAGAAGCATTCACAACTTCTAAAAGTTACATGGTGACTTTTCATGATCTATTTGGTCCTTTCTGTCTTGCATTCTTTTGGACATTTTGCAGAACAGCTGCTATTGTCAGCTTTTCTCAGTATGACTTTTGTGAACATTGGGAACTGTTCTGTTGTCAAAAACTTTTGCAGCTGGCTCCTGGCTAGTCTTTTTGTAATCCATCTGGAAGTTTAATAGCTCCTTGTTTTTTGTGTCCGTTGTTCTTCCTGTGATAGAGATAATTGTGAGTGATGGTGGAGACTCTGGGAAGTCATCTACTTCCATTCTTCATGTCCTAAAAGGTACAGAGAGATCAGATTCCTAAAATGACATAAACGGACTATTTAATCCTTTTCTGCCCAGTGTTATGACTACCCTCAAAGATGCTGTTGTAGACTCCACTTCTGCGCATCAATTTGTCCTTGAAATCTGTGTGATTTATCCTTCTGATAAATGTGTGGGTGTTTTCCAAGTTGTCTTCTGGTTTTATTTCTTTGTGAATGATTCTTAAGAAGTCTCACACTTTTGAAAAGATACCAGACTTTAAAATCTCATGGACCAAAACAAAAAAATTTTTTTTTGAGGGGCAGACATTATGTTGCCAATATTTTATTTTATTTTGCCATTTGTAAGAGTAGAAAAAAATACCATTTTTAAAAGCCAAAGATTATAAAAGAGTAATTTCACATCAAAACTATGAAGGAAGTAATCTTGGAATCTCAATGGAATGCATTTAAAACAGAAATTAGGTACATGATGTCTCTCTCTCTCCCTCTCTCTCTCTCTCTCTCTGTGTGTGTGTGTGTGTGTGTGTGTGTGTGTGTGTGGTCTCTCTCTCTCTCTCTCTGGCCTGGGCCTAGTGAAAAATCTCTACAAGGGCATTTATTTGGGAACTGCTGGATCAAGAGCTCCACCCACTGCCTCTTTGCAGCTGGTCACTCTAGTGGGTCAAGGTTGCTGCTACCTGGTCCTTTCACCTCTTGCTCCAGCAACATTTAGAGACCTTTCTCTAGGCAAAGGCTTCATTGCCACATGGGAGCAAGAGCCTTGATCATCAATTCTGTGAGTCTGGGTGTCAAAGGAGTTGGTGATAGAAAATTCCAGCAGAAGCAGCAGCTGTTAGCTCTGAGGAAACAGAGCAGCTGTTCGCTGTCATTTTAGGACTAGCTAATCATTTATTGTGCACAAAGGTAGCTTTGGAGTTCCTCTTCAGCCCTATCCTTCTCTTACTCAGACAGTGAGAACCTGATACTTTTAATCTTTGTGTCATTACTTAAAGTCTTGGCCATTTGTCTTGCCTTTTCTTCCAGGCTTTCTGTAAGTTCTCTGCATCGGAATTTGGAGTACAGCCCAATGTCAAACACAAAATGCAGGCCTTCAGTGCCAGGGTCCCTACCCTTTTGGCTTCGATCATCTTTTCTTCCTTTATTCCAACTAGAACCGCTGCAAAATGGCAAAGAAGGTTGGTGCCTTTGGACTGTCCTCCATGAACCCTTTATTTCATTTCCATGTGACTTCTTCCTGAGACCTGGTGACTTCACACTGCCATTCTCTTCCTCCAGACTGCAAGCGATTGAATAAAACCACTCACACAAAGGAGTCCGGAGTTTAATTTTCTTCCTCTCAGAGGTGCTTGAACAGAATGAAGTGGAAAGAGAGCCCAGCTTAGGAGTCTGAAGGACTTAACTCTATCATTCCACTTGCTGCTCTAAAGGTCACTTGGGCAACTCATATCTTTTCTCTGAGACACTGTTTCTTCATCAGTGAAATAAGATGAAAATATTAAGATCCATCTTACAGGCTTAATGTAAAATTAAATGAGATTGTCGAAACACTTTATCATCAGAGAAGTGTTTCACATAATTGCTGGATTTTTAAGGGATTGTGAGCTCTAGAAACCTACTTGAGCTAGCTTTGATAAGAATATGGGTTTGACTAATCAAGACTTTTATAGGGAGGGGCTTGTGGGGACTCATAACATTCTCTTTCCTCAACATAGAGCAGAGATTTCTAGTTCATCAGTATCTGGTTCTCCTTCTCCAGGTGGACACAAACTGAGGATTACCCAGCCTTCCTTGCATCTGTGGGACTATATGATGGAAGTTGGGCAGATGGATGGTAGAAGCAAGTGCTCTCCCTGACGTCTTATCCATGGCTAGCAATACAGCACCATAGCACATCATGGAGCTCTGGTGGTCCTGCCCCCTCCCTTCTTGATCAAGCGCTGATGGGAGATCTATGGCTCACTGAGAAGTTGTGGGGAGCAGACAGGTAGTGTGAAAAGAGAATATGACATTTTTCCAGGGCCAACTCAGTTCCATGTGTTTCCCATTGGCCAGTTTTACCAGAAACCTTATAATGCTATCCTTTTTTTAGGCAGAAAGAGTTTGGATGAACTATGTTCTGTGTGTGTGTGTGTGTGTGTGTGTGTGTGTGTGTGTATGTGTGTGTGTGTGTATAATCCATTACTGAAGAAAACCAAACCCCAGATACTAATTATAGAATTGTTCACCCTTATTATGATCCTTTTGTTAATGAGTCCTTGTGTAATTATCACTCCCTTTTCAAAAGTGTGAGTTTGCAGTCAGGATAAATTGTCATGGTCTCTGAAGGCTAAAATTATGGAACTCTAGAGAGAAAAGGCAAGAAATGTCAGACTATTGCCAGCGAACTAATATGGTGAGTCACTGGTTTGAATTCTGAGGTTTATGGCAACTCAATAAGCAAGAGGGACTCCTGGAAACTTCTTTGAGAGGCTTGGGAATTTGCCTTACAAACCCAGGAGCTAGTTTAAATTTCTAAACAAGAAAAATGAGATTTTTATTCAGGATTAAAAATTTTAAAGTCACCTTTTTTTTCTTTGCTTACAGACAAAACAAAAGAAAACAAAAAACCAAAACAGCTTTCTAAGGAGGTCCATTCATTAAATAAATGAATTGGGTCTCCTTTTTTTCCTCCCTGTGATTAATGATTTTCATCAACACAGCAATGAATCAGCATTGTGTTAAAGTAATTAATAATTAGGCATTCTTAGGTCTGTCAATAACCAATTACCTGGTTATGTTAACATAACCAACCTTTTGTTGAAATAGTTATTTAGACTTGCAGTAGTTGATAATACTATTAAGTTGACTTTTATAATACTTTACCTAAATCTAATAACTCTTTTAGCATTTTATGCTTATAGTTGGCATCCCCCTGTTCTTTATAACCTTAGGAAGTGGATATATCAAATCACTCTTTTTACCAATAGGTTAAAAGTTAAAATGACGTTTGCCTGGAGGAGAGATGGACCAGTCAAGGGCTATGTAATTGATTACTAGATTTTCTAATTGATTGCAAAAATCTAGAGTCCTCCATCATCTTGACAAGGGAGCAATCAATGGTAATGACAAGTGGATGGGGATTATGAGGCTAGTGTTGAAATTTCATTGATTTCCCTGGCACTCAGAGATGTGAAGAGATTATAGAAATGTGCTGATAACAGGGGCCATATGATTCTGCCACCGTAGTCCTCTCCCCACCCATACATGAGTTTCTGATCTTGAGTGGCATTCCTCAGAGTCTAAACCCCACCAGTTTGTTTTATAATAATGTTCCTAGGGATTGGGGCCATTTCATTTCTTGATATATGCCTTTCCTCAACACTGAAAAGGCCCATGTGACCGAGTGTTTTTGGTTTAACCATCCATTGTCATTCAGAGAGTCTGGAGCAACTGTAAAGGTTGGAGGTTAAAATTCAAGGAATGGTAGGATCATGAGTGTTTCATCAGACTAGGCACTGAGTGTAACTAATGCAATTAAGGAGTAAGATTGCTTAGACAGAAATGCAAAGCAATTTAAATCTGAAAGGCTGTTGTGATTCTGCTGTAATACAAACAGGGTATGCTTGTATAGGTCAGTATACTTCTATGCAAATCATATATCACTCTACAGGACTCATTGTTCAAAGGTAATAGAAAAAGAAATCCTTCTTTTACCTTTATCTCAGAGGACTTCCTGTTGGCTGAAAGGGCTTGAAAGGAGAGGTATTCGCAAAGGGGTATTAGCCTGAATTGAAACCAAGCTCTTTCTGTTCCTGAGGCCCATGAGACCTGGAACCTAGCCCTGCTTGCTTTTTTTTTTTTTTTCTGTTAGTTGTGGGGCTTGAACTCAGAGCCTGGGTGCTGTCCTTGAGCAATTTTGCTCAAGGCTAGTGCTCTACCACTTGAGCCACTGTGTCATTTAGGGTTTTGTGTGGTTAATTGGAGATGAGTCTCTCAGGGACTTTACTGCCTGGCTGGCTTTGAACTATCCTCAGATCGCAGCCTCCTGGGTAGTTAGGATTACAGGCATGAGCCACCAGCACATTATGAATAATGCAAAGAGACAATGGAGAAAAAGGACAAGTGGATTGTGTCTCTTTTCTATCTATAACCCACTCCATCATGCTCTATGTATCCCAGAACTGAGTTTGTTTACCGGCAAAATAATTAACCTTTAAGACCTCCTCCCTTCCTCAGAAGTTGAGGATGATAAAAATTCTGACTTCTTAAGACTATTGGAAAAGGAAAATGACTGTGAAGTGCCTAGAGTATAGGAATCTTCACAAATGCCAGCTCTTCTCAGTGCCTACCCTCTTTGAATTGGTAAAATGCTGGTCCTTGAGTGTCTTATCATTCCATAGCTAAGTGCACAGTGTCTTACACAGTTTGCTACTATTTCTTCTAGGTTAATCTTTCATAGGCATCATAGAATTTACGAAGAGGTAATACCTTAAAGATATCTATGACCATTGCTTTACAGTGTTGAAAGGGTGGCTTCAGATTCTCCTTGATGGTTTTTTTTTTTTTTTTTTTTTTGCCAGTCCTGGGGCTTGGACTCAGGGCCTGAGCACTGTCCCTGGCTTCTTTTTGCTCAAGGCTAGCACTCTGCCACTTGAGCCATAGTGCCACTTCTGGCTATTTTCTGTTTATGTGGTACTGGGGAATTGAACCCAGGGCTTCATGTATAAGAGGCAAGCACTCTTGCCACTAGGCCATATCCCCAGCCCTTGATGGGTCTTTTGAATCTCCCACTTTCCAAGCTGACGATAGACACTCTTCCATCTATATCAAGTGATTGATGCCTCTTTATCAGAAGAGTGAATCTCTCTGGAAGTTACTTCCTTAAGTGAAAATCATGAAGTGTTGCCTTGAGGAACAAGTGTGATGTATTTGCATCATACTAGAAGAAAGCTTCTAGATTAAATACAAAAATGATAGTGACTACTTTTTCACAAGAGCACCATGGTAAAGTTTGAAAGTACCTGTGGCACATAGTCGTTTGAAGAGGAAACAGAATAATGTAATGTTACAGTGGAGCCCATTGCTAGGCAACAGAATCAGGTCTAGACTGTACAGGAGCAAAAAGTCTTTGTTTAGTATGAAGAAGAATTATTAAATGGAAAATACTCAATAGAATCTCACCAGCAAAATAACATTCATTATTTTCCAAAGCACAGTGGGTAACTCATTTTTATGGGAGTCCTCTGACAACACTTCCTGAAGTGGCTCACCCCAAAGTTTTCAGATAATCAGTTTATGGAAAGCATGTCTCTGGATGAGAAGTCACCAAATCCCTGTGTTCTAGAGTTAAACCAGGATTGTAAACATCCATTGCAAGTCATTTCATGGAAACATGTTTGTATAACATAAAACAGTGGTTCTCACATGGATGTCATCACATTCCACATATTCCATCTACTGAAACTATCTATCTATCTATCTATCTATCTATCTATCTATCTATCTATCTATCTATGTATCTATCTATCTATCTATCTATCTATCTATCTATCTATCTATCTATGTATCTATCTATCTATCTATCTATCTATCTATCTATCTATCTATCTATCTATCTATCTATCTATCTATCTTTGTAGTGGCTGAGTTTAAACCTATGGCTTCATGCTTGTGAAGTAGGTGTTCTACTACTGAGCCATGCTCCCACCCACTGTCATTTAATCTTTGATCCTGTCTAGGGCCTAATGAGTCAGAAACTCTGGGGTTGAGACTTTGAGCTTTGCACTGAGTTGATTCTGGTGTGGTTTCAAGTTTGGGAATCACTGAGTAAGAGGATCAGGATCACTATGTAAGATGCCACCAAGCAGACAGTAATGATTTACAGATACACATGGAAACTAGATACCTAATTGAGCCACTGTTGAACAACTGGAACATTTTGAAGTAGGAAATAAATCTGTAGTTGCAATTCAAACGCTAACCACAGAGAAAATACTCATGGAGGAAACTGTTCAAGGTAGCCTTCGCTTATTTCCTACAGGAACTGAAGATTTTTGTAATCGCCTATCAGTTGCAATCATACACAAAAGGGCATTAATTGATGTGAACATTTATCTACCCAATATTTATTCACTTGATTACTGCTACCATCCAGGCAGCATCGTGGTATTATAACTCAGTTTGTTGTATGTACAGTATTTTGACCTGTCAGCTCGTAATTGATTCACGCAGAATTGGAATAGGTATTTCTTTGTTTTCTTTTGCCAGTCATGGAACTTGAACTCAGGGCCTGAGCACTGTCCCTGGCTTCTTTTTGCACAAGGCTAGCACTCTACCACTTGAGCCACAATGCCACTTCTGACTTTTTCCACATATGTGGTGCTGAGGAATCAAACCTTCATGTATACGAGGCGAGCACTCTACCAGTAGGCCATATTCCTAGCCCCTGTAGTAGGTATTTCTTGAAGATGGAAAACATACAGATTGGAGTAATATCCAGTAGGGGTATAAATATGGAAATACAGTTAATGAACAATGTTTAGGTAACGGTGGGACATTAAAGATGGACATAAGTTCCTGGATAATCCTCTCATTAATCATTGTGGTCGACTTGTTTGGATCTGGATTGTCTGTGATTGCTTTAACCAAGAAAGTATGACTGAAGAAACTCTGCAGTTTCAGGCCTTGCTTGGGAAAAGACTGGAAGCTTCTGACTTGATCTCCTGGAGCTCCTAGTCACCCTGGAGGACATTTGAGTACCCTGCTGGAGGAAGCAGGTGGAGAGCTTGAAAGAGCATGGAGAGAGTCCAGCTGACCTCAGCCTTTCAGTTGTCCTTGCCAAGAAGCATGCGGACTTTCCTAGGCTTTTGTGTTGTCTGACTTTTAGTATTTTCAGCCAGAAGAAGGTCACAGTAGGGGATGAAGAGCCAAGGAAAAGAGAAGCCTGGCTATTACACTCCGAATTTTCACCTATTTTTTAGTCTTTTACTGTTGTTGCATTTGTCTGAGCTTTGGTTTCTTTATTTACCCTTTTTCTGATGTTATAGTTCCTTTCATGTTCTGTCTTTATGTCTGATCGTCTCCAATTCAGCTCCTTGCCCTCTTGGGGTCCAAGGCTTTGCCGCCATTATTTTCCTTCTCTCAATGGAATTTCTCTTCATTTTCTGCTGAATTTCTAGCCCTATAATTTAGAGGCTGGGGTGTCAGGTACTATAGGCTCAATCACTTCCCTGAACTCATGCACACCTCTAGTCATTACCTTATAGGGATTCTTTTCTTTCCCTTTTTCTTTTGGTTGGTTGTGGGGCTTGAACTCAGGGCCTGGGTACTGTTTCTGAGCTTTTTTTCTTTTCTTTTCTTTTTTTTTTTTTTAACTCAAGGCCACTTTGAGTCACAGTGGTATTCTGGTGGTTAATTGGAGATAAGAGTCTCGCAGATTTTCCTGCCTGAGCTGGCTTCAAACTGTGATCCTCAGATCTCAGTCTCCCAAGTAGCTAAGATTACAGGTGTGAGCCACCAGTACCTGACACTTTTATTTTTCTGTGGGACAAAAATTTGTATAAAAGCAACTTTTGTTTGGACCCTGCCTTTGCCATTTAGCTATATAAAATAGGTAGTTAAAGGATGGGCTGCAATTAAATGAAATATGTGTTTAAATACCTACAGTTTCTTACACACAGTAGATGTTCAGCAATTGACAGCTAAAGAATTAAGTAAGAACTGTTTAAGGAAACTGGATAATTTAAACTCCTGTGTCAAAACTGTAGTCTCCTGCATTCTATTTATTCTTCATGTCTGAATGTGTCTTATATTTATTCACTAATTGACTGATTGATTTAATTCAAGAATTATTTGTTGAGAACTGAGAGAATAGCAGCAAACATAGAGCAAAGGTCCTTGTATTTAAAGTATGTGTTTTAATGGGGAGAGACAAACAAGAAAATTAACCAAACACTAAGAAAAAAAACACAAGGCTATGAGATTGTTTGGGGAGTAGTTTTAGATTGTGTGTAGGGATGGGCTCTCTATGGAGGTGATATTAAAGTTGTCACCTGAACAAAAAGATGAAGCAAAATTCTAGAATCCAAGTAAGATATGATAGAGATTTAGATGAGGGCTATAGTGAAGGATGGAGATGGGTGAGTGAGTCAGACATGTAGAGATTTTTTAAGACTACTGATGGATTGGACAGAAGATGTGAAGATCAAAGACAAATCAAAGATGACACCAGCAGCCTCTGACTTGATTGGATGATTGTACTATTCACAGAAGCAGAACTGGCTGGGGAGTAGTAGAAAGAGGAAAGAGTTGGGAATCTGATTTTGGTAGAATAAAACTCAAATTGCACTGTATCAAGTAGTGTGTATAAACTGAAGCCAATCTGATAGTCATGTTCTTGGGGAAGCAGCTAGTGAGCAAATACTGTACACATAGTACTTGTCTAGCTTAAGTAAAGAAAGCAAATGGGAAATTAATTATCTGTCTCCAGGAGAAGAGAGGAAACCATTCATGAGTTGCAAGTATAGAGTATCTCATTTTATTTCTCTATTGTCTGATGTTCTCAGGCCATTATGAGAAATTCTTGTGGGCCACATTCTGCCACAACTTCTCTAGTCTCTTCTCCACCCAAAGACATTGGATTACCACTACTGCTGCCCAGTCAGAAGGACTTATTTAGGTGTCATGTTTCACTGATTTACCAGTTGACACTTTATTTTTGCCTGTCCTGGGGCTTAAATTCAGGGCCTAGGGCTTGTCCCTGAGCTTCTTTTGCTCAAGGCTAGCTAGCACTCTACCACTTGAGCCATAGCGGCCACTTCCAAGGCTTTTTCTGTATGTGGTACTGAAGAACTCACCCCAGGGCTTCATGCATGCTAGGGAAGAACTCTACCACTAAGCCACATTCCCAGCCCCCAGTTGATACTTTAAATTGGTAAATGGGCTCTCCAGGAATCCTGGTGTTCATATTTTCATTATCTGGGAAGAAGTGCCATAAAGAGTTTATCAACACTCTCAATGGCTTGTTTCTTTTCCTTACTAAATTGAATAGAGTTCTTGTTTTATTATTTGCCCTCATTATTTGTTCAAAATTCTCTACTTCCTGTATAACTATCATTTGGATTGGATACATGCCCTCTTATCAGCACAAATGGCAGAAAGGGAAGCTTTCTTTTCTGGATTAATGGTTTATTTTCTTTATTTAGGATCCAGCCAAACTTTTTGGTTTATTATTGTGAGAAAGAACAGCTTAGCATCAATGATACCAAGACAAAATCATTATATTTAGCACTCATTGTCTAGCTCTGAAATGGATTTTTATTAAATAACCCAAGATAAAAAGTTTAGTTCATTCAATTACTTGGTACTTTTACTGATAAGTTATCCTGGCAGACCCATGATGATGTAACTCTACTTGGAAAGATATTCTTGGAAGTGTTCATGGTGAAGTTTTTTTTGGTCAGTGTGACCTACTGATAGTGGAACTAATCAGGGCTTTTTGTGGAGTGGTCAATTTGTGTGTGTGTATGTTTATGAAGTCAAATTTTGTGATCTCCAAGTACTGGGCCATATCCCTGAGCAGGTTCATTTAAATACTATTATTCATTGAGAAGTATCTTCGCCCATTCTCCTGGAATCAACATAGCTTGTTTCTGTCACTTTACTTGAACAAGAATGGAAAGTTAGCTACTAAATTCTGTCATAAAACAAATCAGTCTTTTATAGGTCTGTCATCTAAACTATATGGTTGTCTCTGACCACTGACACATCGTGTTAGTTCAGTAGCTATCCAGCAGAGGATTTAGTTATTAAAATTTGTTACTTAGAATACTCATGTTTGGCTGTGACAATGTTGAGGGAAGGTCTAAATGGCATTGGTTTGCTAGTTTATCTCAGTTCCTGCATTTAGTTATATCACCAGAAAGTCAGTAACTGGACTGCATCATCTTGGGCTCCATATTGGGCCAATACCAGAAATGTCACTTGAAGAACATTTTGGTATCTTATGAAAAATGACACAAGAAAAAGCACAGTTTGTTCATTTATCTGATGCTCTTGATATAAACAATCATGATCAATTTCTGCTTGAAACCAGTGTCAGAGAAATAGTACCCTTTTTATGTGATTTCATTTTCTTTCTTTGAGAGACGGAAACTTTAAACAAAACAAAATGACTTTCCCTTTGTATAAAGAATTTATTAAGAACTTATTTTATTGTATCCAAATATCTTTGGGGCCCCCTCTAACATTTTTATTTAACTGGAGATTGAACCGAAGGCCTTGATCTTGCTAGTTAAGCTTACTCTCCCTCTTTGCCTTCCCTTTGCCCCACGCTTCTTCCTTCCTTCTTTCTCTCCTTTCCTCAGCTAGATAAGCGGTTTTTTTTCTTCTAAATTCAGTATTTGAAGAGTTTAGTTTGTTTCTTAACTTACAGGGTTTGTAAAAGTTACTCTTTTGTTAAAATGTTGGATTTTATCATATAATAGTACTACTGTAGATTATTTATATGCTACTTGTATTTTGGAATTTGTTGAATTTCTTTGTGACCTAATTCATTACCCATTTTTATGACATTTCAAGTGTGCTTGAAAAGAATGTTTTTCTCCTGGCTTAACTTCCACATCTGTGAAACAGGAAGTACAAAAATATTCACCTCCTTTGTTTGAAGATTGCAAAACCAAGGATCAAATTGAAAGACAGAGAAAGTCTATGTTCTTTTTGACTCTTTTGCAAACTCACTTGGGTGTAGCTCAGCACAGGTAAACTTAATAGGGAGAGAGAAAACAAAAATATTTATTCTTGCTGAAAATGGCTTTGTTATTGAGTAACAATCCTCTGTGGAGGACACAATTTCAACATACAGAAGGGGACTAGCCAGAATGATTCCGATCTGTGTTTCTTTCCTTAGAGGCTAATTGACCCTGGGTATTTATATAGATGGAGCTGTTGCATTGGTATACTACTAAAAAGTATCACTGTGTACTAAGTAGGTGGTCCACAAGGTTAGGTGAGGGCAGTCTGTTTGCTTAGGAGAGAGCACAGACAATCATCAATGGCTTCATCTTCTAGATTTTAGGCACATCCTTAATGCCAGCCCTTAGGCTGCTTCCTATAAGGACACTGTGTCCTATATCATCAGCCCTAATTCTTCTTATGCTGTCTCATGCCCTTGTCTGTGAATACTCATGCACCTTATTCGTTGCTTCCCATGTCCATCTATACATAACTTATAGTTCCAAGGATATACCAAGCTTTTCCAGACATTGAGTTCGCTAAGAAGTGATGTTTATTTTGCTATTTGTTCCAATCTTTGTATATGTTTGAAAACTGTTTTAAGTTTACAGTTGGAAAAATACATTTTTAATTAGCAGGTTGTAATGTGCACATCTGTAATCTCAGCTACTTGGCAGGAGGAGATAGGAGGATCATGATTCAAGGCCACCTAAGGGCCTACGCACAAGACCTTATCTGAAAAACAAATGAATAAAATAAAGGATTGAGGACTTGGATCAGTTAGTAGAGTACTTGTCTAGAAAGCAAGGATCTCCAGTGTGGTAAAATATGTGTGTGTGTGTGTGTGTGTGTGTGTGTGTGTGTGTATTGAATAATCCTCAGGCTATTGATAATACTTGTTTGTTTACATACAGGAAAAGAAAACTAGAGCAAAAGCAAAAGAAAATGAGGGGAAAAAAAGAGATTCTGTGGAACCCCAGAGTATCAAAAGTGGGAAGTGGGTATAGACAGATTTGCAGCAAGTAGAACAATGGGCTCTTCACTATACAGGCTCCTATGGTGTACTGGAAAGAGCATGAGATCAGAGGGACCAGGTTAGGGTGCAGGTCTTGCTCTATTTTGGCTGAGACAGCTGCCATCTCTGGTTTTACAGTCTCTATGTAAAATGCTAAAGACGAATACTATTTGCCATATATGCAAAAATACTGTCAACAACTGCCTAGTAAAGTCATGAGACATAATACTACTACTGCTGGTATAGTAACTGGTATAGTGGCACAATTATTAGAGTTTTGAGGAGGGAGATTTAGAATTGCTGTGCACTGATTTGCTTATATGGGTATTTTTATCTTCCACTAGAGGGTTGGTTGTGAAAGTGTTTTTTGGAAATGGATGTTGAAGAAAATTTCTTTTTCCATTATTGTCAACCAGTTTTTAGCAGGCCCATAACTTTATGTATATGTCATCCAGTTAATTGTAAAATGAATTGATGAATGAACTGATCACCTGCCTCCTTTCAAAGAGGAGTTTGGAGAGAAGACTGGATTTGCTATTCTTATATCTCTCTCTATTTGGGTCACGCATTTTGTCTTGCCTTCCAAATAGAAAAATGCAGTGGACAAAATAGATTGGCCCTCAATATCAGGCCCTTCTTTTTTAGTACCTCTTTCTGTACCTCTAGGTGGCTAGCAGCTGACTTAGATCTGCAAGTGCTGTTTCTTGATGCTTCTGACAAACACAACCAGGGCACCAGACTTTTTTTGCACAAGGGTTCCCGTGTCCAGTTAATTGCTCTGTCTCTGTTGAAAGAACACTGAGGCTGGGGAAGCAGCCTTCCCCAGTCCAGTCTTCTGGACTTCATCTTTTGGGTTGTGGCCAGCTTGCTGGTTGGCAGGGTTGTCTAGGGCGTCTTCGAAAGCTCAACCCATTTCCATTGTTTCCAGTGGTTTTGAACATACTCAACTCCCCAAAGCCAATCCTCTTCTATCTCCAGTAGCTAGCTGATTGCTGTTGTAGGCAGATATTGTGTTCATGAAAAGATAGGACCTTGCCTTTCAGTGGGGACCGGCAATAAACAAAGGAGGATGTACAAAAAGTTTTAGTGAGTTAGTGATACATGCTGTAGGTAAAAATAAAAGCTGGTAAAGGAAATGGGGAGATGTGGGTATGGAAAGGAAAATTGTCCCAGAGGAACCACAGACCACAGACAAAGTCACGTAGAGCAAAGAGTTTATTGCCAGCAGGACCGGCAAGGCCAAGTTCCCACAGAGGAGAGGAAAATGGCACCTGAACTCTCTTTTAGGGGGGTCTTTATACCCTCATGCAACTAAGGTGGGAGGTGCTCCACCTGTCCCTCAGGTAGCCAGGGGCAGAGTTGCATTGCCAATGGCAGAGCTTATGGGCTGGGGGACATTCTATAAGCTTACAGGTATGTTATTTTAAATTCAGTAGTCTGGAGGCTTTACCAGCTAGGGTGACTTTTTTGTATTGGGCGTGGAGCTTGAACTCAGGGACAGGAGCTGTTCCTCAGCCTTTTCCACTCAAAACTAGACTTCTATCACTTTGAGCACAGAGCCACTTCTAGTGTTCTAATGGTTAACTGGGGTTAAGTCTAACTGGGGTTAAGAGCTTTGCTTCCCAGACTGGTTTTGAACCACAATCCTCAGACTTAGCCTCTTGAATAGTTAACATTTCAGGCATGGGCCACCAGCGCCTGGCTAAGTCAAGGGTGACTTTTGACCTGCATATTTTGCCTATTGTGCTTATTATGGCAACTGTGCCCAATGCCTTGGCGGAGTCTTCTGTGTTAAAACACAATGATCCACTTCTTTGCTTCTCCTAGGTTTTGTTTTTATTTCACTTTTTTTTTTTCTCGGTGCCAGTCCTGGGGCTGGAACTCAGGGCCTGGGCACAGTCATTGAGATTTTTCCTTTTCTTTTTTTTCCCCCCTCAAGGCTAGTTCTCCACCACTGGAACCACAGTTCCACTTCTGGCTTTAAAAATATAAAAGTCTCACAGAATTTTCCACTCAGGCTGGCTTCAAACCCAGTACTCAGATCTCAGCCTCTTGAGTAGTTCGGATTAAAGGCGTGAGCCACTGATGCCTGGCTCCCTTAGGTTATTATTATTATTATTATTATTAATTTTAACGGGAGATTGGGGGGGGAGGTTGTATTGCTTGCCCATAGCAAACATGGCGGAAAGAGCTTCAGCCCAATCCTCCCTGACCCACAGTAAAGATGGAGACAGCACTTCCTGTGCGTGCCCTCATTAAAGATGGCGGCGACACTTCCTGTTTAGGGCTTTTGCCGTCAACAAAGATGGTGCTTACGGTTCAGGTTCCCTAACACTCGATTCCGGTTGTAGTTTTTTTTTTTCCCCACCCCCCCTTAAAGGTACGTGGTCGCAGACGTAAGTATCAGGAACCCATCTTTTCTGGAAAGCCCCGCGCAGTTGCGTTGTGGCACGGGCCCTCGCGCGCGGGTCTCTGGGGCTCCCTTCCCTCCCCCCCCCCCCCCCCCCGCCGCCATCGAGTCTAGCCAGGATTGGGGTGGGAATGGGGCGGGGAACTGTTCTCGCCTCGGTCCGCTATGATTGTTTCAGGGGTTCAGTCGTGCTGAAAATCACCCGTAAGTCTTCCTGCGGGTCACACCAAGGTCTCCGCTGCCAAAAAAAAAAGTCCCCGATGGGCGCTCGTGTCCAAATATGGACCCTTTCCGCCTCCCCCTCCTCCGCCTCCTCCGGGGCTGGCGGGGAGGGGTCGGCAGCCTGGGCGGTCACCCCGCGTCCCGCCTTCCGCCCCGCCTTCCCTCCCCGCAGCCGCCCGCCCGCCGCCGCCGCTCTGGGGCCTTCTGACCCCACCAGACCCCGACCCGGTTGTAGGGTGGGCAGTAAACAAACACAAGGCGGGGCGCCCGGCCCCACGCCCGTCATCCGAGCTCCTCAGGGGGCTGAGAGCGGAGGATTCTCACCTCCAGTTAGCCACCAAGAAAGCCACAAGTGGAGGATCTGTGACTCAAATGGTAGAGCGCTAACCCTGAGCAATAATAATAATATCATCATCATCATCTCAGGGGCATGCTCTGGCTGGAAGTTCAAACCCCAGGGCCGACAAAACAAACAAAAAACTCACTTCACGTCCCATGTATGTGTGGTCGCGGCGGTGCAGTGCTGGGAGATTCTGGATTCTCAAGGTGGGGTGGTGGCCTCTGACTATTTATTGTAGGCACGTCGCAGACACCTTTTGAAGGCAATGTAGAGGCCATTTCTCTTATTAAAAAAGAAAAGATCCTTAAACTCATTGGTGTCTCTGGTTCTGCCTTCCAGTCCCATGGTTGGTCAGGCTCTGACCAACCTGAGTGCCTGAGGGTCACCTTGACACTTGCTGCAGGGATGGTGGTGGTATATCAAGCCTGAAGAGTGTGTGTGTGTGGTGTGTTTGTGTGTGTGTGGTGTGTGTGTTTGTGTTGCTGCGACTGGGGATTGAACTGGCAGTCTTGCACTCCCTGTTTTGTTTTGTTTTTGTTTGTTTCCACTTAAGGCTGGCACCTTACCACTTGAGCCACACTTCTTGCTTTTTGCTGGCTAATTGTAAATAAGAGTCTCACAGACTTTTCTTTTCTGGCCTGCTTTTGAACTACTATCTTCTACAGTTGCTAGGACTACAGGTGTGAGCCACCAGTGCTTGGGGTGGATAGAGACAATTTAAAAATCAAACCACATTAAAAGAAAATTCCAGCATGTTAAAGTTAGATGATACTCTGTAATCCTCAGAATTTTTTTTTCAAATTGTTTTTCAGAGGTTTATGACCCATATTTTTTGTCGAATCTCTTCATGGAACAAGGAATTGAACTAGGACCCCATTGTGTGAAAAGCAAAAAGGAAAAGATGATGTTCAGAAGCATTTGAAATTGGCTTGGCCTTGACAACCGTGTAGTAAACACTCCAGGCCTGGCACTCTGCTAAGGTTCAAAGATCTGTCTGACCATAGTTTTGTCTCTTCCAGGGAAAATGGAGGCCAGAGACAAACAAGTCCTCCGCTCACTTCGACTGGAGCTGGGTGCAGAAGTATTGGTGGAGGGACTGGTTCTTCAGTACCTCTACCAGGAAGGAGTCTTGACAGAAAATCATGTTCAAGAAATCAAATCTCAAGCCACAGGCCTCAGGAAAACAATGCTACTATTGGATATCCTGCCCTCCCGAGGTCCTAAGGCATTTGATACCTTCCTAGATTCCCTTCAGGAATTTCCCTGGGTAAGGGAGAAGCTGGAGAAGGCAAGAGATGAGGCCAGAACCGAGCTGCCCGCAGGTAAGTCTCAAAAAGATCATGTCAAATCAGCTCTGAAACTTGGAACAAGGCCCTTTGTGTTATTGGAATCAGGGGTTTTAGCTGGGCAGAGGACAGCGGCTCATGAACATGGACAAGGAATCTAGATGAAAGGGATATAACACCGGAGAGATGAGATGATGAGGTGGCATTTGGAAATATCTGGAGAGCCGGAGGTATGGCTAAAGTATAACTCTTGCCTAGCCAATATGAAGCCCTGAGTTCAAATCCTAGTACCTCAAAATAATTTTTTTAATAAAAAAGGAAATGTAGAGAAGGAAGGAAGAATGAGCCATGAGCGTGAGAGATGGGAGAGGGGGAGCTCTGAGAATGTTTAGAAATGCTTGCAGAGAAACTTGGCAAGTCATCTTTAGGAGTCATGTTCTCATCAGAGAGCTGGGCCATATCTCAGCCCTTGGCATAGGAACCCTTTGGAAAGTGCCGATGGGAAAGCAGGCTTTGGCCTACTGAGAACTGATTTGTGGGCTGCCAGGGCTGCCAGCTGTAAAAGGTCAGATTTGTGGAGGAGGAGGAGGTCTCTAGAAAGGCATGTCCTGCACCTGTCGCCTGGACTGACCTATGAGGCCAAAGGGGATTATTTTGAAGACTGACAAGTTTGTTATTTGAGGCTTTTAGTTTAATAAAGTGTCCTTTTTAGTTTGGTTTTGTTCAGACACCTGGAGTATTGACTTTTGTCAGAGCAGTTGTTTGGAGTGGGTCTCATTGTCGTTTTGAAGAGAAGTGGAAGCTGTGGAAAGAGAGAATTGTGGTGCTGCTTGCCTGGGCTGTGGCAGGAAGATGTAGGATGAAACACTTGTTTCCTCTTAACACCTCCCAGGACTTCTACTTTTTACAAAGATCAAGGAGCAGAGATCTAAGTTGGCAAGAGCATAACTTTTTTTTTTTTAAAAAGAAGATAATTAAAAGCTGGCTTGCACAATTATAACAGGAAATTAAGAAATGAATCCAAAGAAATGAAACCAGAGTTGCATATCATTGATGTATTGTTGACATCACCTAAGATGATCATTTAACTGTGGATTTGGAAAGGGTTTGTTTCCACCTATGTGTTTCCAGGGGGAAGCTCCAAGTCAAGAATCAGGGAAACACCAAGAATTAAAAAAAAAAGTCTCTCCCCAGTTCTGGTGTTATACATCCTGCTTTCACTAATGTGGTAGAAACATGGTTCAGCTTGCTTTTGTTTGGACATGGGGTATTTAATTTGGGCAATTCAAGTTGAGTCTGAGTTTTGTAGTCGAATCAAGAAGTTAGGATTCTCTGGGATTTCTGGTACAGTGATAGAGCTACTTGAAGCCAGTGCTCTTTAGACTTTGTTGCTATTCTTTCTTCAACATGAATACATCTGTTAAAAACAAAAAACAAATACTACAACTAAGATACTACTTTTAGTACATTTGCCACACAGATATCATATTTTCACTTTTTTTAAGACCACGTGTATCCAGTGATTGCTCAATTATGGTTATATGATTAATTATGATAACTAACCTTAGCAAGACCTGGTAGAATCTCTGTGAGAAAAACAAAAATATTTTTATTCCTTGAGTGGCCGTTTTACATGTAGATGTATGGTTTAGGTGTTTTTTTGTTTTGTTTTGTTTTCTCTCAGTCATGAGGCTTGAACTCAGGGCCTGGGCACTGTTACTGAGCTTTTTTGTTCAAGGCTTTTGCTGTGCCATTTTGGGCCACAGCACCAGCTTTCTGGTGGTTAATTGCAGATAAGAACCTCATGGATTTTCCTACGTAGGCAGGCTTTGAACTTTGATCCTCAGATCTCAGCGCCCCTGATTAGTTAGGCTCGTAGGTGTAAGCCACTTGGTTTAGATTTTTTGAAATATTAAAAATGGCTAGACTTTGAGGACCATGAGAGTTCTCAGCTTAGACTGTCCTTACAAAATTCCATACTGCACGTGTCTGAATGTGACGAAGCTGAACTATCTGAGATGTTGCTACCACTTTATGAGGCAGAATGCATAGCGCAGAAGCTGGGTAGTAAAGAATTCTAGGTGTTTTGCTGGTATTGGACCTCGAGAGTCCTCTTGGCAACAAGAAAACTGGCAGACAGAAAATTTTCCCTATCCATTATATGACCATTTGGAGGTGATGTAAGTAATGATGTCATACTTCATTCGGAGGAGTGTGACCCCATTTTCATTTCTTCAGATGCATTCAGAGAGCAAGAATGATGATGGAAGTTACAGAAAAACGGGAAAAAGGAGTTTTTATTTTCTTTCTTCTTTTTTTTTAAGCAAATAAAATGAAGCAGTACATAGTAGGAAAAATTGAGCATATCTTTGTAGAAGTTTTGGAAAATAAGGTTTTGTTCATTGTGTAGAAGCTAAATGAAAAGCTAGTATGGCTCTGGAACAAACTGAGTAATCTTAATTATTTTCGTTTTCATTATAAACAAATAACTGAAAACAAATATTTTGAAGTAGAGTTTTGATTTACATGTGTTTCTCTATACCTTGCATGGTGTCAATTACATCAACTCATTTTTAAATAGTTGCTTTTATTAAATATTGACCTTTCTTTTTTTCTTTCTTTGCCAGTCCTAGGGCTTGAACTCAGCGCCTGGGAACTGTTCCTGAGCTTCTTATGCTCAGGCTAGCGTTCTACCACTTGAGCCACAGCACCACTTTTGGCTTTTTCTGTTTAGGTGGAATTGAGAAATGGAACCCAGGGCTTCATGCATGCTAGGCAAGCACTCTACCACTAGCCACCTTCCCAGCCCTAGTTTTTCTTAATAGTGATGTTTAAATTATACTGAAAACTATGAGTAAGGTATAGAGATTAGTAATATGGTAAACACCTGTCTCCTCATTACTCTTTAGAAAAAAATACTACAGTTGTCTTTGAGAATCCCTGATGTTCCTCTCAGGCCTCATTCTTCATCCTTACTCAGTGAACCCCTGAATTTGGGGTTCATTATTCCTCACTTTATAGTATTTCATGTCATAAAAATCACCTTTGAAGTCCACATATATTATTGAAAATCTATCGCAGTTTATCTGTGTATACATATACATACATACACATGTTCTTGGTTTTTTTCTCTTTATAGATTCCATTTGTCAATTTTGAGCTGCCTCAGAGGTTTTATTTGGGTGATCTTAGTTAGTTGCTTTTTATTTATATGCTGGATGTGATGTTTGAGAGATGTGAGTTATACAGTGTTTTTCTCCTCTATCTTCCCTCCTTTCCGAAAATCATTAAAGATAATGAACTATCCTACACTTTTTATTCTCTCATCTGCCTAGATGTTTGTTTAAAAAGTCTGAGATGCAGATGGATAATTGGTTTGTGTTTTTCTCACCCTAAAAGTACTCTTACCTTTTAAAAGAGGAATTCTGATGTTAAAATGACTTAATCCACTTTGGCAGGATGAAAAGAACACTTACAGGGCGTCCCTTTCTGCCAAGGTCACACACTAGACATTAGATCAGCTGAAAATCCTCCGTGGGCTCCTGTCAGCTTATTTTAGGACATGAGGACAGCATCGTATGTGGGTAAAGGTAGCCTATGCCTGCCTGGCTTCCCCCTCCCCAGGGGTCCTTTCTGTACCCACAGACAGCTCACTCCACTGCCTGAGTTAATCCAACTGCTTGTAGAAGGCTTATTGCAGTTCTGGCCTCACTATCTGCTGGAGCTTAGCCTAAGTCATGGCAGAGTAACCCCTGGGCCCAATGCTCCTTGTTCCATGATGTTGGCCTTGGCTATGGGGCTGGGGTGTGCTGTGATTCTCTTAAAAGCCCGCACAGTAACCCTACTTTGTATCCTGTCTTCTCTTAGTCTTGGGAGTCTGTTTTTCTGTTCCTCCCTTGGCTAGATTCCTGCTTATGTATTCTTAGCCACTGGCAGGAGCGAAGGACAGATTGCTAGGACACAGAGCTCAGCACCTCTTGCGTGAGCATTAGATACCTCAACTGCTGACCCCCGGGGAGTGGCTGTTCTGAGGCTGTCACTGGCTTTGGCCTTGTCTGATCTTCAACAGGTCTTCCTCATGAACCTTTTACCCAGCTCCCTGGCCGCCCTTACTAGGGTGACTGGCCTATTTTCCCTCTCTTAGCCTGTCCCTTGTAGAGCTAGCCTTGATTGACCATGCTGGATATCAGCCACCTTCTTGCTTGCATCTGAAGTCATCAAGGTGTAATGATTGGTATAGTAGACATTATCATAAGTTTTTTGAGAGACTTCTACTTTGGGGTCCTTCTCACAATGCATTATGATAAGTTCCTGGTTGCTCTCAGGTTTTGTATATAGCCTTTTCTGTGTCCAGGTGTTTCTGTGTGGCAGAGTAGTCTTTGACTTTCCATCCTGTATGGTAAGAGACCAGTGGTCTCCTAAGCCTGATTATCATATGTTTCCTGAGGACCTACTGGATGCCGGGCACTGGGTAAAGATGAAGGACCAGGCCCACGTGTATCAGATCAGTTGAGGACCTTCATTTGTTCGCTCAACAAATGTTTATTAAGTACTGCCCATGTGCCAGGCATTAGGCGCTGAGGATGCAACAGGAAGCAAAACCAAGTCCCTGCTGGCATGAACTTCTGTGTTCTCATAGGTGGTGTCTGAATGGGGAATAGATAAGAAGCCAAGGAATAAATAACCTCTCTGGTGCTGATGAGTGCCATGAACCAAACCAGTGCGTGTGTGCGCGTGCATGCATGTGCATATGTGTGTCTCTGTGTGTTACTAGTCACAGTGAGCCTCTCTGATGTGGGAATGGTGGAGAGAGACCTAGCTTCTGTGACAGAGTGGTTGGGAGGTCTACAAGGACAAAGGCACTCCAGTGGGAGCACAGATGAGCTGATATGGTTAGATGAGAAACCTTTCTCACAGAGTCACATTCCACATCAGCCTACGCTCAGTCTCCTCCACCATGTGTTGATATTCCCAGCATTTCGCTGTGACCTTGTGTAGGCCTAAAGATGGTCGTTCAATAGTTTATGGACAGGGATTAAATAATATTAATTTGTACAATGAGAAGATACCTTCTTTTTACCTCAGTGGCAGTCTGGATAAGAACAATGAGAGCTTCTCTCCTCAAGCCTTTTTGTAAAGCAACAGGATTTAGCTAGAACTTTGTTTTTTTGTTTTTTTTTTTGTATTAGTGTCAGTAGGTTCTTTCCACTTATGGCAAGTGAAAGTTCCTGTGAAAAACAACATGATTTTTTATTTGAGTGAAGGGGAGTCAACATGAAGACAAATCCCAAGAAAAGAATAGAGGGTCTGGGGAGACTGTGAAGAGGGAGAAGGTGCTTTGCATGAATCCTCCCATTAGCAGAGGGGGCGTGTTGGGGGAGGAGCATGACCCTGCTGCGTGCTTAGGGGACAAAAGCCAGCTCAGATGGCAGACTTTGTTGCCATTAAGGTGTGCCTGGCTTTGCCATTCAGTTTAGACATAGAAACTGCTTGTTTAGTGATTTCTCCTATGACTTCTAATCATGCCATGTAAATGAGCCTGTTCTGTAGGAGATCCTTGTTGATCTCCCATTAACCTTTAGTCTCACTAGGTGCTTTACTGTGGCTACATAGTGTTTTCCAGGTGAAGTGACAGGAGCTAGCGAAGTTTCATAGTTCATTTACCATGTCTGTAAGTTTTCCAAAGTTTAAACACTGCTATCTGCTGCTCTAATAGTCAGCAGGATGGAGCCAGGTCCCCATATTACAGGATTTGGGAGCCAGGAGGAACTCATGGTCGTCAACTTTTTCTCCGAGAAAATGGAGGCCAGGGACATTAAGTCTGCTTGTCCATGATCGCACAGCTAGTTGATGTAATTTATTGCTGAGACTGGAATCCCAGCCTCCTAACTCTTGATTTAAGACTTTTCCTGCTTTGAATCTTGGCTCTCCACTAGATTTGAAATGACATTGTACTGTACTGCATGCAGTGTTAATCATTGAAAGGGACTTAAAATATGTACTAATGTATTTACAAATTTTTTTCATTTAAGAATGAAAATTTCCAAGGCTTTTAGTAGTGTATTGGGATGCAATTTTACTGAGTTTATTTTTATTAACGCCATATTTAATCATTTAAAAAGAAATTAAAATAGTTCCATACTGCATCATATCAGATATTCACCCCCTTTCCTCTGCCCCCAGTTTCTGCCTGGCTGATATAAAGGAAGGGCAGGCAGGAGACTTTTATGGAGTATTTATGGCTCTGGTGAATTAATGCATGTGCTGGCAGCTGATTGCGGCTCTTTCTAGGAATAGGGGGCCATGTGACAGGTCTTGCCCCAGCAGGAGGCCTCCATTTCACTTTAACAAATGGATTTAATGTTCTTTTTGCTTAGGAGGTCTTTCTCTCTCCCTTCTGTGGCTGAATCGACCATTTGGCTACATCCATCACCTATTGACCATCGGTTGATTTAGCCTTGCATTTATCAGCCCGAGCTAAAGTGCATTGGAATTACTCGGTGAACTTTAAAAGAAAATTATGGTCAGGGTTCTACACTGGGGCAATCTATTACAAAATCTCTGGGAATCTGGACCATGGCTTTAAAGAGTCAGCATCTGGACAAGAACAGGCGCAGGTGCCTCACTAGGTGATTTTGAGGTAGTCGGACGAAAATCCTTTCTGCTCCCTTGTGCATGGGCCTCCTAAAGCTGTGAGCGTATTCAAAGAATCATGGTGGAAGGAGGTAGAAGTGGAGGTGGAGGTGGATTGGGACCTTTGTGTGTAGAAGTTTTTAGGTGGATGTCTTGAACATGGTCACTCCAGAATGTTCACGTTGGGCGACCCTTACAACCATGGTGCTCTGAAGATCAAGCTGTGTCCCAGTGCCAGAGCCTGCCAGGGAAGAGCGAGTTTCCTCCTGCTCTCAGATCCATAGTAGACTGAAGGTGGCCAGTCGGTGGGAGAGAGGAGAGACTTGGATGGTCACTGGGAAGCGGGGGTCTTGCTGAGTCTGTCCTTCTGTTGGGTTAGATAGGCTGTCTGTCTGTACATGGTTTTGTTTACAATGAAAAAGGAGTTAAGTCTTTTCTGTGTCTCAAAAAGAATTTTAGACAATATTGGTAAAAGAATAACCATATTTATTGGAGGCTTACTGTATGCCAGGCATTGCTCTAAGTCCTTTGTATTTATTAATCCATTTTGCCATGGCAAAAACATGATGAGACAGGTGGTATAATCCCCCTTACTGCACAGATGAGCCCTGTATGCATAGAGATGTTAACTAACTTCCTCAAGGCCACAGCCTGTAGTAAAGCTGGATTAAGATTCCAAGGCCTTTGACTTGTTAATTCATATTCTAAAAGGGCGCTTTAAAAAAAAAAAAAAAAAAAAAGATGATACTAGACTTTGCCTGGAATGATCTTAAGCTTTGATCCTCCAGTCTGCCTCTTGACTAGCTGAGCTGAGATTAGAAGTGTGATCCACAATACTTAGGCATAGAAAACCACTTTCTTTTGAACTGTAGCCCCCTCTCTCCCTGCCCCCCCCCCCCCAGGATTGCAGCCTGAGGCTGGCCCAGGACAAAAAGACCTGAGGCCCATCAGAAAAAAGTTAAAATAGAAAAAGGCCTGAGTGTGTGATCTGTGTGGTAGGGTGCCTGCCTAGCAAATATGAGACTCCAGAGTTCAAACCCCAGAATTGCCAAGAACAACAAAAAACCTACTATCTCACAATTCCCTTTCTTGCTTCCCTAAGTCTGATAACCATGACCTACTGCAGGGTCTTACCCAGGCATGCAGCCCAAGGCCATTTTCCACCTCTTTTCCTGTCTGTCTGCCTGTGAGCCCTGTTGCTCTTTATTCCTGGTCTCTTAGTTTTGTTCTTCTTTTTTTTTTTTTTTCTTAATGGGAGCTGGCGTCAGAGTCTAATGTGAGGACAGATGAGGTCAAGGAACAGAGTCTGAGTTTCTTCCAGCTCAGATGTTGCCTTGAGAGCAAAAGGCTAAACGGAGACAGTATGCTAGTCCCATGTCTTCCCTATCTGTGTCCCCTTCTTCCCGACCTGGGCTGGAATAGACCCCACTTCTGCTGCTCTAAAGCTGGCTTACCAATAACCAGCTTTTCTGGTGGTGTAGCCCAGAGGCTCAGCAAATGCTGGTGAAAGTAGTGTTCCCTTGCTTTGGGTATAGTTCAAACTTGTAGGCAGCTGTTGAAGCTAGCTGCAGGAATGTTTGCTTTACTTAATTTTAATAGGCAGCTGTGTTTATACTTGTTCCTCCGTTTGGGCAGTAAGGACTATAGATGTACATGATTCTTTGGAGGGCATTTACCCTAGATTTTTTTTTCCCCCCAAATCATGCTTTTCCAAACAGTAAATCTGAATTGAAAAGGAAATGTAACTTAGAAGTTTGGGGCAAGGTTTTAGTCTTAAGGCTTTATTTTGATAGTGTTATGAAAGAAACTGTAACTCCTTGTACTAAGTGCCAAGCTGACAATTCCTGGAAATGAGGTTCCAGTTACACTCAGCACCATGGCAGAGAGAACGGCAACACTGTTATCAAAATAACATTGGGAGTTGTCTGTCCTAAGTGGCTCAGAGGCTACAGGAATAAACAAGCTCAATTTCTCCTAGTCTCACTCAGCATTCAACACTGCTGCTAGGATCTAATGAAGCAGGCTGTCCTGCCCTGTGGGCTGGCCTCTGATTCATTCAGTTGTGTACACCCGGAGGAACCCAGCTACCACAAATGAGGGCTCATTTTCCAACACTGGCCCCACTTCCAATGTCAGTCCCCAGTTTAATCACGTGGCTTTTAAGTTGAGATCTCCATAGCTCCTCCTTGGGCTTAGTTAATGCTTGATCTGCTCACAGAGCTCAGAGAAACACATTTAGCAGGATATCATAATGAAGGACGCAGGGGAAGAGTCCCATGGCACAAGGTACAGAGGGGCACAAAGCTCCATGTCCTCTCAGGAGCACTGCCCTCATGAGGTCTCCACCAGTTCAGCTATCTGCTAGCTCTCAAGTCCTGTTCATTGGGGATGTTATGGAGACTGCATTACATAGGCACAGCTGATAAATTATCAGTGGGCTTATCCTTTAGCCCCTCTCTTCTCTCTGAAGGCTTCTCTCATCCTATTTTGGCAAACTAGGTAGCCAGCTCCTATTCTGAAGTTACTTGGAGGCTGTCTGCCACCTGTCAACTCATTAGCACGCAAAAAGACATTCACTACTTTCAACATTCCAGAATTCCAGATTTGAGAGTTGTATGCCAGGAAATGGGATGGTGATCCACTATATACTCTACAATATCACAGTGGCAAGTTAGAAGTTTGTGATTTTTTTTGTTGTTGTTTACTATTTTCAGTGCTGGGGGCTGAACCTAGGGCTTTGTGCATGCTAAGCAGGTGCTTTACCAAGTGGGCTGCACATAGGATATCAGGATGGGGAAAGGTAGTCCAAAGGGAAAAAGGGAAAGCAAATCAAAGCATGAGATGTTTGCTATGCTGTCCATCCCCATTCTTTTTTTTTTTTTTTTTTTTTTTCCCAGTCCTGGGGCTTGAACTCAGGTCCTGGCACTGTGGCTGGCTTCTTTTTGCTCAAGGCTAGTACTCTGTCACTTGAACCACAGCACCACTTCCGGCTTTTTCTATATACGTGCTACTGAGGAATCAAACTCAGGGCTTCATGTATACGAGACAAGCACTTTACCACTAGGCCATATTTCTAACCCCATCCCCATTCTTTGGGATGGAGGAATTTCTTTGGGGCTGGAAAGAAATAATAGTGATTTAATAAAATGTCATTTAAGAGAGGAGGATGTTCTACATCGTCATGATGAGGTATGGCTCAAGTTGAGGACTCAAAGTGGTAGGGAAAACCCAAGAAAGCAGTGTTTGGAACAGAAGAGGTCTCCCTAAAGTTTTACAGGATCAGAATATATGGAGAACATGGACTGAAAATGCTGGAGAAAAGGTTAGGAAGAAAACCTGAATTTGGTACTGATAGATGCACACATTTTAGGTATGTAAAATTACTTATTCTCATATACCTTCTGAAGTTGGAATTCTTTTTTTTTTTTTTTTTTTGTTAAACCAGTCCTGAGGCTTGAACTCAGGGCATGGTACTGTCCCTAAGCTTCTTTTTTGCTCAAGGCTAGCACTCTACCACTTGAGCCACAGCGCCACTTCCAGCTTTTTATGTTTATGTGGAACTAAGGGGTTGGTGTTCTTGTTATCATTTGTATTTTACATAGAGAAGACTGAGGCGTTAGATGATTGCCCAAGAGTATGGTAGTAACAGAGCTGAGATTTGAGCAATCTGGTTCATAAACCTGCTTCTAATTACTAGGTAATCTTAGTCTTTATCTCTAATACTGATTCTTAGTTCTGATTAGGTCATGTGTCTTAGATTATCTGACCTGGGCTAGCACCACTTCTTTATTTCCTGACTCTTTCTTGTTTCAGGTCTCACAGGTAGCCAACATTTCTTGTGTGACTATCAATCATTTCTTTAACAGCTCACAACAAATGGGAAATTTAAAAAAAGATAAAAGGATGTTTTCTGAGAATTGTGATTAACAGAATAAAGATTTGAAAAGACTGATACAGAAATTTTTGTTTAGTTTTTAAGTTTATTTCCATTTAATGTCTTTTTTTCATTTCTTTATTGTTAAAGTGATATACAGAGGGGTTACAATTTCATATGTAAGGCAGTTAGTACATTTCTTTTCCAACTTGTTATCTCCTCCCTCATTCCCCCCCACTCCCGCCCATTTAATGTCTTTAAGTTACTAATCAGTCATGTGTTGGTGCTATGGGCATTTGTGCTTCTTCAGGTCTTTCCTGTTTTGTGAGCCTTTTCATTTTAGCATATGCAGTCAAGGTCTACGCAGGAGAGACAACTCCAACAGCAATATGAATAGGGAAAATTTAACACAAATTTTAACTATTGAAAAATGACCTATGATTAACCTCAAAATAAATAAAAGCTCTCTAAGAAATGCAGGAATAATAAATGGAAAAAACGAATTTTTCTCAGCTAGTACAGGGTATTGTGACTAAGAACTTACAATGAAAAATTCATTCATGTTTATAGTTTTCAGTGTACAAATATTTTTACCTTCTTGATTAAATATATTCTTTATAAATTATTTGAGGGACTGTTTTAGGTTTTGGTGGGAAGGAGGTTGTTTTTACCTTTTTTTAATAATAAATGTTTTTTAAAAATTTCCTTTTCAGATTAGTATTAGTATTAGGAAATCTATTGATTTTTGTATATTAACTTTGTACTCTACAACTATTCTGAATTCATTTATTAGGCTAAGAGTTTTTCTTTTTTTGTGAAGTCTTTAGGATTTCGGTTTGGTTTGGTTTGGTTTTTGTTGCCAGTCCTGGGGCTTGAACTCAGGGCCTAAGCGCTGTCCCTGACTGCTTTTTGCTCAAGGCTAGCACTCTGCCACGTGAGTCAACAGCGCTACTTCCAGCTTTTTCTATCTACGTGGTGCTGAAGAATCGAACCCAGGGCTTCATGTATACGAGACAAGCACTTTAACTAGGCCATAGTCCTAGCTCTTTAGGATTTCTTTATGTTCAATCCTATTGTCTGCCAACAATGACAATTTAATTCTTCCTTTCCAATCTAGATATGCTTTCTTCTCCCTGTTTGCTTTGGCTAGGACTTTTAATACTATGTTGAGTAGAAGTAGGAAGAGACATCCTTGTCTTGTTCCTGATCACAGAGGAAAAACTTTCAACATATCTCTGTTGGGAATGATGGCAGTTATAGATTTGTCATGTAGGCCTTTATGATGTTGAAGTGTATTCCTCCAATTCCTAACTTACATGAAAGGATGCTGAATTTTTTCAAGTGCTTTATCTGTAGAAGGATTGTATGGGGTTTTCCTTCACTTCATTAAGGGGTTGTATCACACTGATTTGCATATGTTAAACCATCTTTGCACCTTCTTCATCACGGACAATGACTCTTTTTGTGCTGTTCAACTCAGTTTGCTGGTATTTTGTTGATGATTTGTGCTTCTATGTCCATCAGGGTTACTGGCCTCTTTTCCTGACATGCCCGTGTCTGGCTTTGGTGGCAGGGTAATGCTGGTTTTGCAAAGTGAATATGGAAGTATTCCCTCTTCTTCAGATTTTGTGAAACAGTGTCTAAAGAACTGGAATTGGCTTTTTTTCATATGATTGTAGAATTCACCCATGAAGCCATAGAGCCACTACATATAACCACTATGTCAGATAAGTGCTAGAAAGCCCCCAAATTATTTGATGCATCTCTCAAGGAAATAAAAGACTCAATATCCTGTCTTTGAATCCAGGCTGTGGGACATTTTAGCCAAAAGAACAGAGCAGAAGTGACTCCTATGATTTGGGTGTGTGGTTAGTCCCTCAAAGGTTCGATGCTAGAGTATTGGTCCCTGCTGTGTAAGTGATGTGGCAATGGAGATGCCACTGTTGGAAGGGATTAGTAGAGTTCACTTGGGTCTTGGACAGGTTTCCACAAGAGCAGAGTATTATAAGAAGAGTAAGCCTGGCCCTTCCTGAGTCTCTTGCTTCCTGGCTCAACATATACCTCTTCAGTGTGAGATTCTTTGCAAAACTGAGGATAGAAATACTGAGTGACATAGCCACATTAGTACTGTGTCTGAAGGAAATAATTCAGAACATTGAAGAGATGTCTATACCCCCATATTCATGTCTGTTCCATTCATAGCATTAACCAAGGTTAATGTGAATCCCAGGTTCACAACTTTATATCATTTCTATGTGACATACAAGCCTTTAGAAGGAAACAAAGACCTGAATAGTTACCTGGTGTATTTTGAGGTCTAGTTTGATGAAATGTGGAGAGATGGGGAGAAATCTGATTGAGAGATTGTGTAGATCCATTGGAGTGATAGTGTAGGCTAAGCAGAAACAAAGCGAGGCCTGTACGTTCATTTTTTTCTCTTCGTTGTCTTTAGATGCAAAATCCCCCCATTTCCTTGACTATGGGGAGGGCTCATCTCACATGGCAATGTGGGTGTGTGTGAGGTCTTGTGACCTGCATCAGGGGGAGAAAGGTGAGAATACCCTACTTCCTCCTGCTGCTTTTGTCAGATTTCCCAGGTGTTTTGGGGTAGTATCCTGGATCCTGTTACTAACATCGGAAATTCCATTTTACAAGCTTTCTAAACTCAAATCATTTCACAAAGTTTTTTATTTCCTTGATACCAATCCTTAAATCTAGAACTTCTCACATGGTACCACATAAATAAGTTTAGAAAATTATGTTTTTTTTTTGTGTGTGTGTGTATGTACATGCATGTAAAAAATACTTTTCTCCTTCAGAGAGTAAAACTTTTGAGTCAACTTAGTCTTTTAAAATTATTATCAAAGCCTGTTACTATTTTAGTTAGCAAGAAGGTGGGGGCAGGGTACGCTGGACTTAAATGACCTTCTCCAAGTGCCTCATAAGGAACTGTGGAGAGCATTTTAAAATATTTTTCTGTTTATCTTTCTATGAGTATTCTATTTCAAAGTGTTTCACTAGATTATTACATAACTGGATTTTTGGGGGGTATCACTTTATTTGTATGTTTTTAAACTATTAAGTTTCAAAATCTTCATTGTTTTGCACAAATTCTTAGATTATAGATGATTAAGCTCTTGCTAGAGGCATTTAAAAATATATCCCTTAAACAGACCAGATTTGTAAATATGTGAGTGTTTTGGGCTGTGGATTATTTTCCCCTTGCATTCCTGATGACTTTTTTCATTAAATCCCAAAGTGTATTTCAAAGAGACTGTTAGAAAGCCTAGCAGAATTGATAGGCACTGGTGGGTCATGCCTGTAATCCTAGCTACTCAGGAGGCTGATATCAGGATCACTGAAGCCAGCCTGGGCAGGAAAGTCCATGAGACTCTTACCTCCAATAAACTACTCAGAAAAAGCCAGAAGTGGCACTGTGGCTCAAGTGGTAGAGCATTAAGAAGCTCAGGGACCACACCCAGGCCCTGAGTTCAAGCCCCAGGACTGGCCAAAAAAAAAAATATATATATATATATATCATGTGTAAAAATGATGCCTGTTATTTCATCTGCAAAGGTTCAATGAAAGAATTTATGAATTAAGCTTTTAAAACTCAAAGCACTCTATCAGTAAATGGCATATTTCTCTGTTACCTTGCATTGGGCCTTTCCCCTCTCTGTTGAAGAAGCTCTCAAAGAAGTCAGGAGCAGTGGTGCATACCTGTAATCCCAACACTGGGGAGTCTGAGGCAGGAAGATCTTGGAGTTGGAGGCCATGCTATGCTATATAAGACCCTGTCCCAAAACAAAACAAAAATCAAAAGCTCCAGAGGACTTGAAGTTCAGTATGAACTTGTTCCTCACCAGCTGTCTGAATGTTACTGGATTCCTCACCTCTGTTCAGCTCCTGAAGATGAACTTTATTTTCTCTTCTTTACAAGAATTACTGCTCATACCATGTCATATGACTTGCAACAGCACCTAGGGGAAGTTCATGGACATTTTTCTGGTGGCCGCTTGCTTCTTTCGGCAGCATTTGTCTTGGGGCCATTATCTCTTTTGTTCTTGTTTCCCTCAGCTCCATTCTAATGTTAGGGGATCACTGTCATATGTGCATTATGTCCTTGGAGCTATGGCTTCCACATAGAAATTTTGAGGAGACACTGTTGTGCTAATGGAACCTTTGGAATAGTACCACCATCAAGAAGCCTAAAAAGTAGGGCTAGCAATGCTCAGTGCCAGTCTGGGAGAAGTGTAGGCAGGAAAGTCCAACATGTAGGGACTATGGCTGCACAGAGCCCAACAAAGCTATAGAAACAGAGCTGCGAAGCTCTGGGAGCCCCAGACCCCCAGTGTGTCCAGGAGGTTGCATATGGGGTGAAAGATCATTTGGAGGTGTTAGGGCATAGTGATGTTTCCTATTTATGTGGTGTCTTTGTTTTGAATGGGAGTGATTTCCCTTTGCTTTTTCTACCATTATATTTTGGGAATAGATACTGATGTCATAGTTTCATGGTAGGAGTGAATTTGCCTACGATGAATTTTACCTTAAGTTGCACCCATATCTGATTCAGATGAGATGGACTTTGGGATTTTTGCATTGGTTCTGAAAGGGTGACTCCATGGGGACTATTGAGATGGGATGAAAGTATTTTATATCTGAGGAGGATGTGAATTTGGGGGACCTTCCCTCTGCTATTATTTTAATGTGTCTGTGAAATTCCTGTATTAGAAGTGTAATCTCAAATTTATATGTTACTTTCATTTTGGAGTGAGGCCTTTGAGGGTAATGACCTCGGTTAAGGTAATTGAGGGCCTGAGGGTGGAGCCTCCCTGATGGCTTTGGTGGCTTTATTTATAAGAAGAGACCTGAGCTATGCTCTGCTGTCTCACCCTGTGACACTCCTTACCATTTTCTGATGCAGCAGAGGCCCTCAGCCGTTGCTGAGCAGATGACAGCACCATGTTCTTGATCTTCCCAAGCTTTCTGAACCACGAGCCAAATGAACTTTTATCCTTTGTACATCACTAGGTATTTTGTTACAGCAACAGAAAATGGCCTAAGAAACTTGTTGCCACTGGTTTTCTACTTTACCTTACTTTTTTGCTATTCCTGACTAAGCCAGAAAATTTAGCTCTACTTAACCCTCCATCTCACTACTGCTTTGACATTTCTTAGTGGTTGCTATTTAGTGTTTGTGGATGCCTGCCATTAGCTATTCCTTTCTCCAGACTTTGCTCTGTTTTCCATGCCAGACAATTTCTAACTTGCCTCTGTGGTTTTTAATCCATCTCGTCACTATTATTAGTAAGTATTATAATAATGGATCTCACCTGGGAGTCTATTCCTTACCTTCTTTATGGCTAGAAATTCCACTCTTACATGTCTACCCTGAAAATAGAATGGGCATGGTAGTCAGAATCTCTTGAGGCCCACCTCTATTCAGGGCTAAATCTTTTTTTTTTTTTTTTTTGGCTTGTTTTGGTTGGTTGTGGGGCTGGAACTCAAGGCCTGGGTGTTGTCCCTGAGCTCTTTTGCGTAAGGCTAGCACTTTGAGCCACAGCTCCACTTCCAGTTTTTTGAGTGGTTAATTGGAGTCTCATGGGGACTTTTCCCCCAGACTGGCTTCTAACAGCATTCCTTAAATCTCAGCCTCCAGAATAGCTAGGATTATAGGTGTGAGCCACCAGTGACCAGTGCTGAATCTTTTTAAAGATGGGGGAAATTCTAAGACTGAAAATTAGAGGCTTTCAAGATTATCTCCTTTGAACTTATATATCCAAGAACAAGCAAAAATAAAATGAAATTATCCTTCTCACATGCTGCACATACCCCAAACTTTCTTTTGCCTAGTTAACAGTGATTCTGTATACCTGGTAGCTTTGGTTCTTTATATGGTTTGACTGTGAAAAGTTTACTACAGGCTCATGTGTTTAAATCTTGGTCCTCAGCTGGTGGTGCTATTATGGGAGGTTCTGGAAACTTTAGGGGATGGGTCTTCATTGGGAGAAATGGGTCACTGGGGACATGCCTGCAAAGATCGTACTGGGTCCCTATTCCCTTCTGCTTGCTCTTCCTGTCTGCATGAGGTGAACAGCTTTCTTTGCCACATGCTCTGCTGCCATGTTCTGCCTATGTGCTTAAGACCAAGTGACCAAGGACTGAACCCTCTAAAGCCAGGATCTCAAATAAATCTTTCTTCCCAAGTTGTTTCTGTCAGGTGTTTTGGTCACAGTTATGCAGAAGTTACTTACACAGTCCTTAAATTCCAGGCTCCACTGCTCATTCACATCTCCACAAAGTTCAGTTTTCTTCTAGTTCAATTTACAACCCTTCCCCTGGGCCAATATTTCTTTTACCTCTTCATTTCCTACAGGTGCCTAGAGATTAGTGCCTCACACAGGCTATTTAAATTCATAATTTAAATTCACCATTACTTCTTTCTTTTTCCCATCTCCAGCACTCTGCCCTTTTTAGAAACAAAATGAATGGTTCCTAAGCTAATTACTGTAAGGTTCGGCCCCCGAAAGGCCCGTGCAGACACCTCCCCCTCAACCTGTTTAAGTCTCCGCCCAGTACCTGCATTACCTAGGTAACTGGCACACTTCTCTGAGGCCACGCCTCCCATTGGACTGTGGGAGGGTCTCCGGCTCTGAGGTCACATCCGCATCTGGCGTGGCCACACCTTCCCCACAGCTGGCCACACCTTCTGCTGCTCTTTCCCCAGTTAAACTTGGGCGGGACAGCTGGCTCACCCCTTGGATCACCTGTGCCTCTCCATCTTGGGCTGGAGTAGGCGCTACTGGAATAAATCTCTCTTTTTGCCTAACTACAATATGGTGTTCACTTCCCAGTTACTTAATTAAAATCTAACAATAACACTTCTTTAAATTTTAATTAAATTAGTTGTACAAAAAGGGTTACAGTTCCATATATCAGGTTATATCTAAGTTAATGATTCTCTTTTACATTGCCACCTTGCCTGTGCAGTGGTTGGGAAACTGTAGCCAATGGCAGAACTGTCTGCTACCTCATTTTGTATGGTTCATGACCTTGTTGTTTTTTTGTTGGTCATGGGGCTTGAACTCGGCTTGGGCACTGGTCCTGAGCTCTTTTGCTCAAGGCTAGCGCTCTACTACTTGGAGTTTCAAGGACTTCCTTGCCTGGGCCGGCTTTAAGCCTCCTGAATAGCTAGGATTACAGTATGAGCCACCAGTGCTGGCTCTTTATAAAATTGAGATAAGAGTCTTGCAATATAGCCCAGGTTATCCTTGAATTCATGATCTTACTGTCTCCGCCTCCTGAGAGCTGGGATTACAAATATGCACCACCATGCCTGGTTTCTAAGAATAGTTTCACTTATTTATTTATTTATTTTTTTTGTAATGGTGGTGGTGGTGATTGAGCCCACAAACCTGAAAACATTATCTGGCCAGCCCTGCCATAGAATGAAAAAGGCCTGTAAAAAACTGGCTTTTCCAAGGACTGAAATCAACCTTTTTTAACCTTTCTTCTCGGTGCCTAGCAGTGATGGATTTTAATGCTAATGCTTGGTTTTAATGTTGATTGGAGAGTCAAAACTGGAGAGGCTGTTCTTCAGAGTAAACCTTTCCTGTGAAAGTATGTCATTATCTTCATCATTTCTCTTGAATTTCAGTTATGCCAGAAGAGATTTGTCATATTGCACCCACTGAATCTTTTCTTTCCTTTCTAAAACTGTACACAAAAGATAAAAGAATTAGGTAAACCAAACAGATAAAGTGCCTTTTATACTCTGCACATTCACACAAAGATTTAGTTTCAATTTATCCTGTGTACTTACTCATGGTTTAGTCTCAAGATTTTTATGTATTGTGGCTATGGGGTAATGTTAGCATTTAAGTACTAACCACAAAAAGAGTTAAGCAAAGTTTGCAGTCACAAAGCATTTGCCTTTTGTTCCCGTCCATTAGGTATTTTGTATATTTCCTCCCCATTCTTCCATCTTGTCTTTGTTTCCACATCCTTTGAAGAAAATCATTTGTCACTGAGATTCAACCTCCTGACAAGTAATGCCTGGCAAAGGTAAGAATTTCTTCCCTGTCTTTGAGATAGCTGTTGTACTATTTCTGACAATTATTCACAAGTGTCATTATATTAGATTTCTCAACCCCCTAAAGCATTTGTTAACATTTTGAGTGCTTATAGTGCCTGTGAGCTATAACAGGCCTCAAACAGATTACATCAGAAACTGAAGTGAAAGGCTTTGTCCTTCAAAGAGTTTGTAGTTAGTGTGGAAAGAGAGGGCTAACATGCACGGGAGTCCATCTTCCCTCTCTCCCACCAACTCCTTCAGTTAAATTAGGGACCACATCTTAGGGACCACATCAATAACATCTGTCACAGCCATCACAGACTCTTTTACAAAGTAGTAGTTCTGCAAGGGAAGGACAGCAGATAGACTGGGTGGGCTCAAATGAAGAACTGGTGTATTTTAAAAACAGAGGTAGAGCTGGGTGCCCGTGGTGGCTCACACCTGTAATCCTAGCTATTCAGAAGGCTGAGATCTGAGTTGGTAGTTCAAAGCCAGCCTTGGCAGGAAAAAGGCATGGCTCTCATCTCCAATTAACCACCAAACCTGAATATGGAACTGGCTCAAGTGGTAGAGCTCTAATCTTGAGCAAAAAACAGCTCAAGGACAGCACCCAGGCCCTGAGTTTAAGCCCCAGGACCAGCAAAAACAAAACAACAAACTATACAGAGGCAGGCTTCTGTTTGCTGTTGTTGCTAGGCCTGTTAGTCTTGGGCTTTGGGAGGAATGGAGATTCTGTTCCAGGTGGTATTGGTATGTGGTACTGCATGATACAATGCTCAGCTGTGCGGTTTCTCTTGTAGGAACCTGTTCTCTTTTATGGGTCTTTTTGGTTCCAGGCTCCCTAGAGTACTGTTACACCATCTCAGTGTAAATCCATTCTTCCCACTCCTCCCTCCTTCTCCTACTAGAGCCACTCTTTGCAGAAAAGGTACTTCATGTGTGCTGTAATGGTCCTGTACTGGGGATGAGCTCCTTCTTAGCAATATCGACAATACTGGGCAGGGTGATGGAGAGCAGGGGCCTCTTTCACATGGACAAAATCACCTTTGGTTGCATTCTTTTTTTTTTTTTTTTTTTTTGCCAGTCCTGGGGCTTGAACTCAGGGCCTGAGCACTGTCCCTGGCTTCCTTTTGCTCAAGGCTAGCACTCTACCTCTTGAGCCAGTTCTGGCTTTTTCCGTATGTAGGACGCTGAGGAATTCCATATATAGGACGCTGAGGAATCAAACCCAGGGCTTCATGCATGCCAGGTGAGCGCTCTACTGCTAGGCCACATCCCAGCCCCCCAAATCACCTTTAGTAACAATTCTATTTTGCAAGTGCTGCAAATAATTTACATTGTTTTGTTCAGTCTACTTGGGAATTGAAGGCATACACATTTTAATTGTTTTTGATAATCAGCTCACACCTGCTACAGACTTCAGAGCCAGCCAAATGCCTTTTGGCTCTCAAATCCTAACTGCATGTTGACTGGTCAGTGTGAGAGAAAAACAGATGAAGCAAAGACTCTGATTACCTTCAGAAAGGAATTTTCTCTTTGTTTGCTAAATTAAACAGATGCCAATTAGCTGTCACTTAAAGTAAGTTTCTTTTAAAGCACATTTGAATAGAAATTGTGGTATAATCAAAAGAAGTAGAAATCATTTGGTCAAGGATCATATTTTGGCTGTGTCCTATTGGTTCTGGGTTCTGTGGGCCAAGTATGTGTGTGTAATGCATATGTGTGTGCTTGTTTTTGGTTTTGAAGCAGAGTCTCACTGTGTAGCCCAAACTGGTCTCTAACTTATTTGATATCCTCTTGCTTCATTCCCCTGAGTGCCCCCATAATCCAGCAATTTATATATTTTTTAAAATGATGTTTTACTTTGACATATATTAAGACAAGAAGTTGCAAAATAGTGTTGAGAGTTTCTAGCTTCCCCCAGTGATTGATTACATTGTTAAGTCTGAAAATGAACCATTGATTAAAAAATAGGGGAAACTGACATAGGTATAATACTAACTCAAAAACAGAATTTACTGGGATGAGTTTTCTTTTTTTACATGCCCTGTGTATGTTTTGTGTATGTGTGTAGTTCTTTGAAATTTGAGTTCATGTTTAGATCCACATGTATCTTCTTTCTTCCTCCTCTTCCTCCTCTTCCCCCCTCCTCCTCCCCTCCTTCCTCCTTTTTCTTCTCTTCCTTCTCCTCCTCTCCCCCTCCTCCTCCTCTCTCCCTCCTCCTCATCCCTTCCTCTTCTTCCTCTTCCCCCTTTCTCCTCTTCCTCCTCCTTTTCTTCCCTTGTTTGTCTGTCAAGGAGTTTCAACTGTAGGCCTGGGTGCTGTCCCTGAGCTCTTCAGCTCAAGGCTAGCTTTTCACCACTTGAGGCACAGTTTCACTTCCAGTTTTTTGGTGGTTAATTGGAGATAAGAGTCTCGCGGACTTTCCTACCTCGATTGCTTTGAACTGCGATCCTCAGATCTCAGCCCCCTGAATAGCTAGGATTACAGGTGTGAGCCACTGGCACCCGGTTTTTCTTTTTCTTTTTTAAGTGCTCATTTATCTCAAAATTATTTATATCCTTCATATGAATAGGTAGAAATAACAAACACTGGAAATTATTTGGTATAGAAATCTCATCTTAATACGGATAATTGAGAGACTTCTGGACTAAAAAGTAGGTAGTCAGGTTTCATTTCCAGCTGTCCAATTAGTCAGTTATGATTCTTTGATTAAATCATTCTCAGGCTCAGTACCTCATCTCTGAAATGAAGCAGCTAAAGCAAGCAGAAATTTTGGTTGTTTTTCTGTTTTAAAATTTAAACAAAATTTTAATTCACATCAGTTTATTATTGAAGGGTGTTTCATTTATGCATACAATGTTCAGTCTCACACTCTTTCCATCATGTTCTCTCCTCTCCCTCCCCGTCTCATACCCATCTTGGCAAGCTCCATATATTTTCACACAAATACATAAAACACTTTGACCATATTATCTTCTTTAATTAAATTCTGAAGATGTTGAAATTTATATGTACCCAGATCGGCTCAAATGGTACAGGTGATGACATTTGGATTTCCTTTGTTGTAGTTTTGTTGTTGCTATTTCTTTTTTTTTTTTTTTAGCCAGTCCTGGGCCTTGGACTCAGGGCCTGAGCACTGTCCCTGGCTTCCTTTTGCTCAAGGCTAGCACTCTGCCACTTGAGCCACAGCGCCACTTCTGGCCATTTTCTGTATATGTGGTGCTGGGGAATCGAACCCAGGGCCTCATGTATACGAAGCAAGCTCTCTTGCCACTAGGCCATATCCCCAGCCCCTGTTGTTGCTATTTCTAATGATTTAGTTTTCAGGAAAACATGTACTTATATAATTAGAAGATATTTTTCTTTAAAAAACATTTTGCCATTTTTACCTTACTATTCCTTTAGCTTTTAGGATGTTATCATGAGTTGCTACTTACTTTCATTGATTTTTAAAACTAGTAATTACCAATGGTAAATGTAAATTCATGAGAAAAGTGGGGGTGATGGACAAGTTCTCCCTCCCTCCTTTATCTTTCCATCCCTCCTTCCCTTCCTCCCTTGCTTTCTTCTACTCTTTATTCTTTCATTGAATGGGCTGCTTTAACAGATGTTTCTCCTTTGCAGGACCTGACATATATGCTGTTGTGAGAAGAAGTGAAATTCATATTGATAAGGATAAGCAAGCCTGTCCATTTTGGGGAGATTTTGTCTCACAATAGAACTTTTCTGTACAAACAGAAGATGCTCTAAAGGAAAGGACTAATTGAAATTGAGTGTTTTGCATTCTAGTAGCATCTGCTTGAGGATAATTTCAGAAATTTCCTTCTACTAACATAATGATCATTGTTCAGTGACTTGCATGGTTCATTTAAGTCCTATCTGTGTTTTCTGAAGTAGTGTCATAAAATTATTTTCTTACCTGCTGGGTAACTGAGTGAAACAATTATGTATACTTTTCCCTAATTCTGTTACCTGAACAATTAATGTTGATGTTATTGTTTTTGCCTTGGATAAATTTTAGGGGAATTTTTGTTAGCCTTCTGTTCTATCTAGTAGGACTAATTCAGGGTGCTCATTCAAGAGTCCCCTAGTCTGAGTTATATCCTATGGATTACATCTCTGAGCAGAGAAGTGACTGTATATAGGACAAACATTGGTTTGTGTGAATCCATCATTTTTAGGAGTAATTGGGACTCGGGAAGCACTCTAGTCAGTTCTGGATGCACAGCCTTGTGATATGCTGATTCTTTCATTTAAAAAATAATCTACTACATTAACACTGTTCCTCAAATTGGTATATTAAAACTACGATTTATTTTATTTACTTATTTATTTGCCAGTCCTGAGGCTTGGACTCAGGGCCTGAGCACTGTCCCTGGCTTCTTTTTGCTCAGGGCTAGCACTCTACCACTTGAGCCACAGCGCCACTTCCGCCTTTTCTGTTTATGTGATGCTGAGAAATCGAACCCAGGGCTTCCTGCAGGCTAGGCAAACACTCTACTGCTAAGCCACATTTCCAGCCCAGGATTACTGTTTACTTTTGCTCATTATTTCATGGGTTAAGAATTGAGAAAGGTCTCAGCTGGGCATGTTGTCTTTAGTTCACATGGTGTCAGGTGAGTTAGTTGGAGCCAGAGGATCTAAACATGGTTGGTGCAGGCACCAGGATGGCCTGTTGTTGCTGGCTCTTGAATGGGTGCTTAGCTGGTTTTTTTTGTTTGTTTTTGTTTTTGGCCAGTCCTGGGCCTTGGACTCAGGGCCTGAGCACTGTCCCTGGCTTCCTTTTGCTCAAGGCTAGCACTCTGCCACTTGAGCCACAGCGCCACTTCTGGCCGTTTTCTGTATATGTGGTGCTGGGGAATCGAACCCAGGGCCTCATGTATACGAGGCAAGCTCTCTTGCCACTAGGCCATATCCCCATATCCCCATATTCTTTATTTCAGCACTGACATGGGGTCTCCCTGGAGCTTAGGCTCTTTATAACATAGAAACAAAGTTTCTCAAAAGGTATGAGTGGAAACTTGAAGACTTAAGGCTCATTAGTTCCAAATATCAGTCCTCTTGCACATTATTGGTCATGTAAGTCACTAAGATCAACCCAGACTCAAGAGTTGAGTGACACTGTCGTTAATGGCTAGTGGTGGAATGACATCAGAATAGCCTTTTTTTTTTTTTTTTTTTTTTTGGCCAGTCCTGGGCCTTGGACTCAGGGCCTGAGCACTGTCCCTGGCTTCTTTTTGCTCAAGGCTAGCACTCTGCCACTTGAGCCACAACGCCCCTTCTGGCCGTTTTCTGTATATGTGGTGCTGGGGAATCGAACCCAGGGCCTCATGTATACGAGGCAAGCTCTCTTGCCACTAGGCCATATCCCCAGCCCAGAATAGCCTTTATTTATTAGCAATTACTATTCCCCCTAAGGTTCAGATGGCCTAAAACATAAATACAAAAAGTAGTTCCGTATAAAGGAACTCCTCTCCAAGTGGGGAAGCCTTCACTTGAACAAAAAAGTCTGATGTAAGTGATCATAGTCATTTGAGCACGGAAACTAAGATTGGCAGGACTGTAATCTCAACATATCTAGGAAATTGTCAGTCGTCTCTGACACTGTGCAAACTAATTTGTTGGGAGAGCTCAAAGGAATTGTAGATCATTCAGCAGGAAAGAACTCTTAAGAGATTATGTCATCATCACCATCTTCCTAAAAGATTTACTGAGCAGGTGTCAGGTCCCAGATATGCAGAGGATATCATGATAGAGTCATGTCCTCCAGACTGAATTGAGGAAATAGAACTGAGACATAAGAAACAAATAGAAAACCACGAGATACAGACTCAAAAGTACAAGAAGGGGGCTGGGAATATGGCTTCGTGGTAAAGTGCTCACCTCATATACCTAAAGCCCTGGGTTCAATTCCTCAGCACCACATATATATATAAAAAAAAAAGCCGGAAGTGGCACTGTGGCTCAAGAGGTAGAGTGCTAGCCTTGAGCAAAAAGAAGCCAGGGACAGTGCTCAGGCCCTGAGTCCACGGCCCAGGAATGGCAACAAAAACAAAAAAAATAAACAAACTGTGATGGGCTGGGAATATGGCCTAGTGGCAAGAGTGCTTGCCTTGTATACATGAAGCCCAGAGTTCGATTCCTCAGCACCACATATATAGAAAATGGCCAGAAGTGGCGCTGTGGCTCAAGTGGCAGAGTACTAGCCTTGAGCAAAAAGAAGCCAGGGACAGTGCTCAGGCCCTGAGTCCAAGGCTCAGGACTGGCAAAAAAAAAAGTACAAGAAGGAGAAACGATCACTAGAGGCTGGTGGGGCCGGGGGAAGGTTGTAAAGAAACAGGCTTTCTATCACACTGAAAAAAAACACACAACAAAGTATAAGTTCCTGTGGAATCTGCATAAATTCCTTTGGATCCCTATATTTCCTCTGATCTTTGTTGTTTTAATCCACTTTATGTTGCTATAACAAAATATAAGAGTCTGGATCATTTATAAAGCAAAAAAGTTATTTAGCTTGCAGTTCTGAAGGTTCAAAAGCATAACATTGACATCTGACCTGCTCTGGTGAGGCCCGCAGGGCAGATGGCATCACATATGTGAGAGTGGTAGATTGAGAGTAGGTGCCCAACTCCCTTGTAACAGTCCCTTCTCTGGGAACTAATCAGGGCCCATAAGACATGCATTAACCTCTTTTATGGGTGATGCTTCTGTGATCTACTTATCTTCTATTAGGTCCCAAGTCTTCAAGCTTCCACCACCTCAAAATGACTACACTAGAGACCAAGCTTCCTGCACATAAACCTTAAGGGACAAACCATATCCAATCCATGGTATCACCTCTTTTTCTCACTCATTGGCCTTTCTCTTTGAATATGTAAGCATGTATAGATAGAATCTTTGCACTTCCTCCTGCCTCTTCCTGAACTCTCTTTCCCCAGGTATTCAATGTGAGTGAGAATCTCTGGTCACCAGTGCCTTCCTCTAGCTTTCTGTGACTTCTCTATCTGTTTCTTACTCATCAGTGTATTCCATGAAGGTCATTGCTGCCTTGTTCATTACAGTATCCTTAGCACCTAGAATAGTGCCTGGCATAGCTTGTGCCCAATAAAATATGGTTGAACATATGAATGAGTAGGTAATTCAGGACTTTGAAATAAGGGATCTGTTTGGGTTTCTATAACAGAACAGGAAGTTATTTATCACAGTTCTAGAAGCTAGAAAACTCAAGAGGCACTAGCAGATTTCATGTTTGGTGAGGGCCATGTGCTGGTTCACAGATGGAGTCTTCTTAATGGATCTTCACATAATGAAAGGGCCAAGGCATCCTCCTCCTCCTCCTCCTCTTCCTCCTCCTCCTCCTCCTCCTCCTCCTCCTCCTCCTCCTCCTCCTCCTCCTCCTCCTCCCTCCTCCTCCCTCCTCCCTCCTCCCCCCCCCCTTTTCCTCCCTCTTTCTTTCCTTATAATTAAAGTACTGGTCCCATTCACAAGAGCTGTACTTTCATGACTTAATCACCTCATTAAGTCTTTGCTACATAAGGCTGATATAGGTGATGTTGCTGGCTGCCTCAGGATAGCGTGAAAGAGAAGTAAAAAGCTGTATTCTACATTCATGATCATCTGCTTTAGCTTCCTGACATCAATGAGACTCATTTACATCTCTGTGTCCTTTAAATCATTGACTGAATAGCTGTGTGCAAAGGCCGGGGTGTAATATGGCTTGCACAGGTCATAATTTACTTTGAGTAAAATAACTGGGGCATGTCATGTAGCATATTGGAGAAATTACCATTCCTGAAAAAAACTTTGTAGTATACCTTTGCTTTGTTTTTGCTCCTGGTTATATTTCTAAGTAGAATATCCATGCTTTTTTGTCTTAACCTGTTGAAATGACCAGTGATGTTTCACTTAGCATGTATGTAAGGTCCTGAGAAATTGCAAATGAAATTTCAAAACATGATGTTCTAAACATTTTTTTTTTTTTGCTGGTTCTGGAATTTGGACTCAGGGCCCGGGCTCTGTCCCTGAGCCTCTCTGTGCTCAAGGCTAGCATTCTACCACTTGTACCACAGCACCACTTCCAGCCTTTTCTGTTTATGTGGTACTGAGGAATCGAACCCAGGCCTTCATGCATGCCAGGCAAGCACTCTACCACTAAGTCACATTCCTAACCCTTAAAACAGTTTTTTAAAAAATGTCACAGTTCTTTGTGTTGGCTGGCTCTGCTTATTGGTTCTTCAGTTCTATGAGTGTAATGTAGCAGATGCTTTAGATTTCAGAGCTTGGCTAGGGATAGAATGTCCAAGAATGTTGCATTTTTATGTCTGTGCGGCTATAGATTGGAGCACCTTTGTCCTCTGTTTCAGTGTCTTATTTCCTTTGGTATTTTGATTGGCTACCTTATAGCATGGAGGTTGTCTTCCAAGTGTGAGATATGGAAACTCTGGTGGTCTTGAGGCTTCGATCTAAATCTGGTATAGCATCATTTCTGCCACATTCTATTGGTCAGTGAGTCACAAGGCTGGTCTATATTCAGAGGAAAGGGAACCAAATTCCCCTTCAGATGTGTAGGTAGGGATCACATTCATGGATGGGGGAGGTATCCATGGTAACATTTCCAGATAATCTTCCTCAGCATGCTTACATATCCCTTAGGCATTATTAGTAAAGCTCCTGACCTTTGATTATTATTTGACTCTTTGGTTTGAATTTTAAGTTGCTTAGTGAGAAAATGGGTGTAAACATTTTGGTCTTGGGTAGCAGCTGAAAATGATCACTGGGTCTTCTGCTTTAATTTTTTTTCCTATGTGTGTTTCACTGTCTCTGTTCCTCTAGGTTGAGTAGACATTGCAATCAGAATTGAAAGGAATCTGAAAGATGGTACTGGAGTTTTCTCTGATTCTCAACTGTACCCTAGAGTAAGTGACTCCATTAGCAGAGCAAGTAAACACAGAAAAGAAGGAAAAAGGAATGGCCCAGAAGCAAAGTGAAGCAAACTAGCTGCTCTGAACTGAAGTTATAATGTTAACAGTTGGGAGAGGACAGCTTGAACTACTCAGCTTGTATCTTCTTTGTCCTAACTGGCCTTTTGGATTGCATTATTGTGCCCACCATTAATTTCTCAGGTTGCAAACACAGGGCTCTTTAAAAAATGGAAATCACATCATGTTGTTCCCCAGTTTAAAATGCCCCAATGGGCTTTCATTATACTGGGAACAAAAGTCCAGTTTCTTGATCTTCTCCAGCCTCTCCTCTTACTAGTCTTCTCTCCTTCTTTTGTATATTAGCCACATTGTCTTTCATTCTGTTCCTGGAGCTCTCCAGGCTCCCCTCGCCAGATTCATTCCATCCTGGGGCCTTTGTACTTGCTGTTCCCTGTCTTGGGAACACTGTGCCCTGAGATCTCTGTGTGACTGGCTTCCTTGTTTAAGCCTCAGCACAGATGATCTCAGAGAGACCTTTGCTGACCTTGGCCTCCAGTTGTGTGGTAGTACATTAGGTTTCCCCATGCCCCACCCTTCTGTTTTTATTTTTTTCTTCTGCTGTTCTTTTTAGCACCAAAGCTCCTTGTCTCTCATTTTCTCATGAATAAGGTGGGGTTGGTAGTAATAGTACATCCTTCATAAAGTTGTTATAAGATTAAATTAGTTAATGTTTAAAAGAGTATGTGGTACATGATATGCTTTCGGATGTTAGCATTGCCATCATATCATTCTTTATTACCTAAAATCCCCCTGCCTAATTACATCGGGTTTATTGTCTTTTGCCTGTCACTAGAGTGCCCTTTTGCAAATCAGCACTGCCTTTGCATGTTGGTCTCATCTCATCTGTCTTCCACACAGCAGATCCTCTATGCGTACTTGGAATGTCAGTAACGGAAAGCAGGAACGGCTACTGAACAGGCCAGAAAAATCATTGGCAGTGGGGAATTAGAGCTTGGGAAAGTTGTGTGGATTGTCAAACATTGTTTATTTACTTATAATGGGTTCAGAGTTTTTGGTCCAGAAGTATTCTAAGACATTGAAAGAAATTGGGGACAACTTATTATTAATTTATTACTAATTTCCATGGCATTTTGACAAGTTGGAAAATGTTAAGAGTTCTAAAGACAGGTAAATGAAAATCTGATTATTGCTGGGTGCAGATGGCTCACGCCTGTAATTCTAGTTACTCAGGAGGCAAGGGTAGGTGACTTCATCAGGAGTCTGAGATCTGAGTATCATGGTTTGAAGCCAACCTGGGCAGGAAAGTCCCAGGAGACTCTTATCTCCAATTAACTACCAGAAAACTGAAAGTGGTGCTGTGGCTCAAAAGAAAATCTGATTTTTAAGACTGAGAAGTATGCATTTAAAAGCTACACTGGTCTTTATAGCACCTGGAAGGCTAAGACAAGGATTGTGAGTTTGAGGCCAGCCTGAGCTACAGAGTGACACCCTCCAAACTGAAGTATAACATACACGTGGGCATTTGAAAAACTTAGAATGAAAACAGAATATAAATATCTCAGGAATTATTTTGAGTTTATATGTTGAAATGATAATACTTGTTATCTACTGGGTTGCACAAAATATATTATTACACTTAGATTCTTGTGGGTTTTCCTTTTTAAAATATGATTTTCCAGGGGGGATGGGGAAATGAGGGAGGAGGTAACAAACAGTACAAGAAATGTATCCAATGCCTAACTATGAAACTGTAACCTCTCTGTACATCACTTTGACAATAAATAAGAATTTTTTTTAAAAAAATATGACATATATGGCTTGCATTTGTAAGAACTAATGCCTTTCTGGGGGAAGGTTGAAGGAATCGGTGACATCATTGTGCTCAAGAGGACTTATGATGGCTGTCTTCTACCCCTTGGATGGCTTTTACTCTGTGCTCAAAGATAGAGTGAAGACCATGGGTGGGAAAGTTAGGTTGACATAAGAGATACATTTCTAACACAATTTTCTGAAGAGATGTGTTTCTTCTAGATGGAGTGAATGAATAACTCATCACTGTGTATAATTTAAGCAGAGGGTAGCTACCTGCTTAGTTGGATAGAAAGTGGGTAGGTCACTGAATGTGATACAGAAACAAACTCTGTGTTCAGCTTTTCATTGACTTGTAATATTTCACTCTCAGGAATACTTTTTTTTGCCTTATTGGATATTAAGCTCAGGGTCTCATACTTGATAGACAAACTCTCTAATGCGTTCTTGTCCTTACTTCGTACTTCTCCACCCTTTCTTTCATTTCAGTTTGTTTTTGAATAGGGTCTCACACTTTTGCCTTGGCCAGTCTTAGACCGCAGTCCTCTCACTTCTACCTCCTGAGTAGCTATGTTTTTTTTTTTTTGTTTGTTTGTTTGTTTTGCCAGTCCTGGGGCTTGTACTCAGGGCCTGAGCACTGTCCCTGGCTTCTTTTTTGCTCAAGGCTAGCACTCTGCCACTTGAGCCACAGCGCCACTTCTGGCCATTTTCTATATATTTGGTGCTGGGGAATCGAACCTAGGGCTTCATGTATATGAGGCAAGCACTCTTGCCACTAGGCCATATTCCTGGCCCCCTTATGTTGGTTTTTGAGATGAGGTCACACTAACTTTTTTCCCAGGCTGACTTTGAATCATGACTCTCCTATCTAACTGGGATTAGAGGCATGCCCAATCACACTTGGCCTCTGTGCCTGCCTTCCTTCCCTTCTCTTTCTTCCCTCCCTTCTCTTCCCTCCCTTCTCTTCCCTCCCTTCTCTTCCCTCCCTCCCTCCCTTTCCTTCTTCCTTCCTTCTCTCTCTCTCTTCCTTCTCTCTCTCTCTTTCTTTCTTTCTTTCTTTCTTTCTTTCTTTCTTTCTTTCTTTCTTTCTTTCCTTCTTTCCTTCTTTCCTTCTTTCTTTCTTTTTCTTCGTAGTTCAGTATAGCCAGTGCTGCAATAGTATTTGGGAGAGCAAGAAAGTTAGAAGTCTATAAGAGATTCCTCTTGCTAAAGGGGAAAATTTGTTTTGTGGAATATTACAATATAAAATATGGTACATTGATAATGGAAAGAATTTCATATATGAAACTGTCTGTTGTGGACTTAGAAGTTAGGGACATTTATTTTGACTGTTTACTTGTATAAAGAATTTGAATAGGAAACTGAGCATGGAATGCCTCTCTGCCTTATTCATTGTTAGGCTTTACATAACCTATCTATCTATCCATCCATCCATCTATCTTGTTGATAGATACCTTGATCTTGAACAATATCTTTCTTTCTTTCTTTCTTTTTTTTTTTGCCAGTCCTGGGGCTTGGACTCAGGGCCTGAGCATTGTCCCTGGCTTGTTTTTGCTCAAGGCTAGCTAGCACTCTGCCACTTGAGCCACAGCGCCACTTCTGGCCATTTTCTATATATGTGGTGCTGAGGAATCGAACCCAGGGCTTCATGTATATGAGGCAAGCACTCTTGCCACTAGGCCATACCCCCAGCAACAATATCTTTCTATATATATCTTAATTCTCACAAGCTTCATCCTCTGAGATAGGCATTTTCCACATTTTACTGACAAGGAAGCCTAGAAGGAGTACACTTTCTCAAGGTTGGAAAGCTTTATTCAAAATTGAGGACTGAACGTTTGCAAAATCTATAGCTCTCATTGCTTTCATGCTTAGTATTCCTGAACTGGCAAAAAGTAAATAGTTAAATAACCTTCTCAATTCTGTTACACCTATTTCAGAGGAAATTTACTTATTTGGACAAAGTATGAAGTTCTACATTTAAGTAGTACTTTTTGTGTATATGTGTGTGTCCTGGGGCTTGACCTAAGGGTATGAGTGCTATTCCTTAGCTTTTTCATTTTTTGGCTCAAAGCTATCACTCTACCACTTGAGCCTCAGCTCTCCCTTTCCAGCTTTTTGGTGGTTGATTGGAGGTAGGAGTCTCACAGACTTTTCTGCCCCAATTGGCTCTGAACCTCACTCCTCAGATCTTAGCTTTCTGAGTAGCTAGGATTACAAGTGTGAGCCACCAGTGCCTGGCTACCTTTTTGGTTTTTAAGTAGGGAACCAATTTTTACTAGAACATGTAGTTGAGGGGGTAGATCTATAATCTGAAAAAAATGTTACCTAGGGTAGTAAATATATATCATAACCATGAAGTATAAAGAAGTTTTGTTAATCTTCCTTTTTGTTTTCTGCTATAAATCTTATCAGATAGAATCCCAGTTTTGATAGCAGAAAGAAACAGGTGGCGATTTTGTGAATTGCACAGAAGGTAGCAGAAAGAACTAGAACTGCTGTTGAAGACAGGCTTGCTGTAACTGACTCATCATTGGTGTTTGGCCATCTCAGTTTCATGACAGCATGAAGGAGCAGGAACCTTAGACTTGCTTTTCTTTATATCACATGCCAGAATCATTACGAACTATACCCAGATCTTTTGTTTTGTGATTGCATCTTTCAGCCACACTCTTATTATCCCATTTTGCAATTTGCCTTACTGCTGATGCTCAGGTGGGAAAACTTCCAGCCTCAGCACTTGGAATAGATCATTCTGATTGAGTGTTTTGTGGTGCTTTCACTTGTTTTGCTATTGAACAAACAAGGTTCAAAACAGGTGCATTCTTTCCAGATGTGTTTCTGAATAACTCCACAGATCCCTGGGGTAATAGCACAAGTGACTGTGAATTTTCACTCTCTTCCTTCATGCATAGCTTTTCGTGGTCATTTTACAAAGGGCTATTTAGTTGCAGGATGATCCCACAGGAAATAGGGAGATGATGAGGAATAAGCAGTTCATCTGGCCAGTGAACCTCTGAGCTTTGCAGCTTTACTTATTCGGGCACCTGTAACTCACTGTCCAGGAGATACACATGCAGTTCTGTAATCACTTTGTTAATATTTTCAACATGAAATGGAATCATTCCCTCTTAGTACATAATGTATCTGTGTAAAAATAAATGTTAGGAAACTTTCCAGTGATACTGTAAGAAAATATAGACTTTTATGAGCATGGATGCAAATATTCTCATCAAAATATTAGCAAATAGAAACCAGTAAAGTGGAAAGATAACACATCATCAATGATGATCATACAAATGAGCATTATCCCAGAAATACAAAATTGTTTTAGCATTTGAAAGTTAATGTGATTCATCTTGTTAACAGAATAAAAGAGAAAATAGAAAGATGTAGCTACAGCAGGAAGTTTAGAAGTTGGTTTGCACACATTTGACAATCCAGTATGGAACTATAATCCTTATCTGAAACAGTGGACGCAGCTATGTTTCAAACTTCAAAGTATTTATCAGTATATAATATTAGTACATAATAATCAAGTTCATTTGTATCTCCACAGCAAAATAGACCCATACTGATGCTAAATGGCAGAAAGACCAGAAATGGCTTCACATTGGCTCAAGTCATTACCGTTTTATAATTTGGGGAGAGGAGATTGAATTCAGAGCCCCATGCTTGCTCGGCAGGTGTTGTATTGCTGAACCATACCTCCAGTTTTGCTTTTCTGCAGTTCCTATTGAAAGAGGGTCTTGATTCCTGCCTAGTTGCATGCTTGAACTGTGATCTGCCTATTTTAGGCTTTCCTCTTGTTGCTTGAATTACCGGTGTGTACCAAATCCTCTAGTTTTCTTCCATTAACATGGAGTTTTACAGACATTTCTGTTGGAGATGGCCTAGAACTGTGATTCCCTCCTATCTCAGCCTTCCATAAAACTTCGGATGGCAGGCACACACTGTCTGTGGGATGAGAAAAGGAGATCTTTTGAACTTTTCTGCTCAGGCTGGCCTCACTCAATCTGGAGGCCTCAGATCTCAGTAGATTAAACATTCGGAGTTCCCAGCACCACCAAATTAATCTTAACAACCAAACATTAAAAAACAAACAAAACCTTCCAAACCCTAAACCTCTTAATTTTTAGGATCTCTTTGATTTCAGAATTTCAGGTTAAGAATTACCAATTTTAAATGATATTGGTTTTTCCAATAAATTCTGATTTTGAAGGATTTGTAAAAGATGTTTGGATTACACACTAATCACTAGGAGATAAAAGAATAAAGTTAAATTCCTACTTAATAACAAAATTATTTAAGATTAGGATTTGTTGGAGATATGGCCTGGTGGGAGAGTAGGTGTTTAGTATACACAAGGCCCTTGGTTTGATCCTCAGCAACACACACACACACACACACACACACACACACACACACACACACACACACCACATTTTATTTTTTACAAAACTAAAGAATATATAAAGGTAGTTTGATGGAATAAGTAGCCATTTAAAAATTTATAATCTTGCTACTTGTGGTAGTAAGATCTTTGTTAGCATGGGAAGAAACTAAAAATCATTAAGAAGAGAGAGACTGAATTTAACCATGTAAAATTAACTTTTATAAAATAAAGAACACCCAGGGGCACAGCAGATTGGAGAGAGACTTGACAAATGGGACTACATTAAAATAAAAGGTTTTGCACAGCTAAAGACATAGCTACTAAATGAGAAAGACAGCCAACCAATTAGGAAAATATCTTCACCAGCAAAGCAACAGATAAATGCCTAATATTCATCATATACAGGGAGCTCAAGAAACTAACCCCTTCCAAACCTAATAAAACAATCACTAAATGGGCAAGCAAGCTAAAGAGAGATTTCACAGAAGAAATAAAAACGGCAAATAAACACATGAGGAAATGTTCAGCATCCCTAGCAGTAAAGGAAATGCAAATAAAAACAAGCCTGATACCACCTTACCTCAGTCAGAATGGCCTATACTCTGAACTCAGGCAACAACAAATGCTGGAGGAGCTGTGGAGAAAGATGAACCCTACTGTACTGCTGGTGGGAATGTAAACTAATACAACCAATGTGGAAAGCAGTATGGAGGCTCCTCAAAAAATGAAACATAGACATAACCTATGGCCCAGTCAAACCGCTCCTAGGCATATATCCTGAGCAACAGGATCCAGGGTACAACAAAGACACCTGTACCTCCATGTTCATTGCTGCACTGTTCACAATAGCCAAGATATGGAAACAACCCAGATGTCCCACTACAGATGAATGAATCAAAAAAATGTGGTACCTATCTATATACAATGGAATTCTACACAGCAATTAGAAATGATAAAATAATGGCATTCACAGGGACATGGCCAGGATTAGAATAAATTATGTTGCGAGAGACAAGCCAAGAACAGAGAGACAAATGGCACCTTGTCTCCCTGATATGTGGGTGTTAGAATCAAATGGCAAAGAAACATGACAAAGTGAACAGGACCCAAGATATCAATACACAGTGAGACCCAAAAAAGGACAGTCTTGGGAGAAATGCACCAAAAAGCAAGACCCAAGCACTACTTCATCTGTACCTAAAATAATATACAGACCGAAAAGAACTCCAAAGATAAGGAGACAAAGGACATCTTCTTAATTAGTCTTATAGTGTTTAGAGGACCCTATATTCTTTATCTCACATATGGTGTGCATCTGAGAGAAGCTGGGAGGAGGACACAGAATAAGTGGAAAGTGGGTGGAAAAAAAATACAGTAGAGGGGACTCAACGTTGATGAAAGCAAACTAAGCAACTCAAGGGCAGCAGGCCGGGGTTGGGGGGGGAGGGGAAGAAATGAGATAAAAAGAGGGAACAGATTATACTAAGCAAACGAAATGTACATATCACTCAACCTGGAAGAAATTGTTTTATTGTTAATGCTCATAGAGTTTATAAGCATTGTAGACTAGAATGACCATGTCCATTATTGGGAAGGTTAAGAAAAAAAGATGAAAGGGGGGTTGGGGGGAGGGGTGGTAGGAGAAAAATGAGGAAGAGGGTAACATGTATGACAAGAAATGTACCCACTACCTTAAGTATATAACTGTAACCCCTCTGTACATCATCTTAACAATAAAAAAATAAAGAACACCGTAAACAAGGTTAGAGGCTAGTGCCAATTTGTGAAAAAATGGCCAATGAGACCCATAATTTATTTAGAGTCCTTATAGGTTAATAAAATATGGATTGTTTAGCACAAAAATAGACCACAAACACAAAATGGTAATTTGCAACAGAAACAACACAGTAACTGGCAATATACCACTACTTCTGTAACAACAGCCATTACTAGTGGCTACCATTTACCAAGCTCAAGTTTTAGGCACTAGGCTAAGGGCATTATATCTAATGCATAAGAAAATACAGAGACACGTCTGCTCATTTACATTTGGCAATAGTCCAATGTACACCATTAAGACAGCTTCTTCTATAGAAATCCTCCATCTAAGCCAGAACATTGCAACTCAAGAGTGTTCACCTCCTAAGCAATTGCTCCTTGGTACCACACTTCTACCTCTGCGTAAGACTATACTTAGAAAGAAAAAGTGTAATGAAAGCAACCAGAAGTTACCATTTATTTTATCTATGAATTGGCAATGAATTGGGAATGTCTGGGAAAAAAGTATCCATAGCTAGGGAAAGTTAGGGTGAGGTTGCACTTACAGATTTTTGGTGGGGATGTGGAAACACTTTGATAGTACATATCAAAAGCCACACCCTTTGACAACATGTTTTTACTTATAAGAATTTGAAAGAAACAATTTGATAAATGCTTGTATAGAAAAGACTCATTTCAGTATTGTTTATAAAAGCAAAAGGCGGGAAGAAGCCTGTCAATGAAAAACTAGTTAGTTATGAAAGACTTAAAATGTAGAGCTGTACTTCTTAATATTTTAATATTGTCCCTGACTTGTAATTGAAAAGAAAAATGAACCAAAACAAAGCAGGTTGCAACATAGTGTATCAGTTCCAACCCTGTACTTGAAATTCCTGAGTGTGTCCGGAAAAATGTCTGGGGAAGCTGTGGAGAACAGAGTGGACACTGGTATATGGAAGTGATTTATTTTCTTAATTTTTTCTACAGTATCTCTGGATTTATTTTTCTTGTACATTTATAGTATATATACATTAGTTGAAAACCAGTATTTAAAAATACCCATCACAATTTTTTATGTGGATGTCACATCTTGAAGTTAAGCACAAAAACGTGGGGATATCGTGTTATGTCTGCGTATTTACTCTGCTTTTGTTAAGGAGCGTTTAGGTACTTCCTATGCTTACATTTTATTCTTTGAGAGTGGTTCAGGCACGAGCTCACGTATATACACGACTCCTACATGTTTTCCCAAGACTTGTGAGGCTCCTTTTTCACCTATTGTGTTTACAGTCATAGCTTGCCAGCTATTTGGTTTACAAGTACAGTCGATGTGCCAGCCGTGTGAGGTAAATTTCTTGATGGAAATAAGGAAGTCCTGGTTCATGTTTGCCCGATCAATAGACCAGCAAGGTCAGATTCTCTTATCGGACTGACATCCTCGTAATTAGATATAAAATGTTTTCAAGTTGTCTTAATATAGCTGAGGATTCTTCTGGATTGGAAAAGGGGTGTGTGTGTGTGTGTGTGTGTGTGTGTGTGTGTGTGTGTGTGTGTGTGTGTGTGTGTGTATACGTGCACGTGAGTCCTGGGGTTCGAACTCAGGGCCTACATGCTTTCTCTGAGCTTTTTTGCACAAGGCCAGCTCTCTGCCACTCAAGCCATAGCTCCACTTCTGTACTTTTGGTGATTAGAGAGGGGTCTCACAGACTTTTCTGCCTGGGCTGGCTTAGAACTTCCATCTCAAATCTTAGCCTCTGAGCGGCTAGGATTACAAGCATGAGCCAACAGTGCCCGGCTTTTTCCTCTTCTCCTTCTGAAGTGCCAGACTTTGAAGTCAGGCCCCACTTTACCATGTGAACCCCACTTTACCACGTGAACCCCACTTTACCACGGGAACCTGAGATAAGCAGGCCCTGTGAGCAAACCCAGGACAAGCCCATTAGGGCCCAGTTGGTCTAGAACTCTAACCGCTGGGAATGCTTAACTCTGACTGCCCCCAGAGTGTCTCAAGCCCTGAGCCAATCAGATTTGTACCTGTGTCCTAATCTTGCTTGCTTGAACACCTGATTGTTGTAACTTTGTTTTTGCCTTTATAAGCTCTGTGTAGGGCTGGGAATATGGCCTAGTGGCAATAAGCTCTGTGTAATTGCAGCTTGGGGCTGCCTCCTAACCTCCGCTGTGTTGGTGGGTAGGACAAGGCCCAGGCTGTGGCCCCGCTTGAATAAAGTCTTGCCTTGCTATTGCATTTCGGAATGTCTGAGTCTCGGTGGTCTTGGTGGTGGTCTCGCAACTTGGCACAACACTTCCTCTTCCTCCTTCTTCTCCTCTTCCTCTTCTTTCTTTTCTTCTTTCTTCTTCTGCTCCCTCTCCCTCTTCTTCACCCTCTCCTCCTCTTCCTTTTTCTGATAGGGAGACAGTGATGTTGGTAACATCCAGAAAAGGCTTGCTGTAATCTTCAGAATTTATTATGAGACAGTTGTGACCTAGTAATTTCTATAGCCTGGAAGCTGTTTGTGAAGTGACCTGACTACTCAGAGAACACTGTTTAATGATATTACAGACTAATTAACAGCATTCTGGTAGTGCTTCCAAAGATTTGGATATAGATCTAGTAGCATTTTAGTAAACTGGTAGTTTTAGAAATAGATTTCTGAATTGTTTACCCAATGACAAAGGAAGAAAGATGTAGTGAAAAATGTTTTCCATAACCCTAAAGACTATTTGAGGGACCAGAATAAGAAACTTGTCACAGAGAAATGGTTAGTAATGGGCTCTTAAAGTTGGTACATTATTTTGAATTATCTTTAAAATGTTTTACTGACCCTGTCCTGTTTTGACACTCTCTTTTGAAGGCATACAAGATGTATTGAAAGTGAATACTGAAACTCTTTTGTAGTGGTTAAGAGGGTGCATTTTGGAGTTAGACTGACCTGAGTTAAAATCTCGGCTCCATCACTTAATATTTTTAAAGCTTTGGAAGGTTTGAGTTTCTCTAAACTTCAGTGTCTTCATCCTAAAAGTACCAACTTAACATTCTTGTGGAGAGGATTGAATAGATGATTTTTGTTAAGAACTTAACAGTGGCTGGCCCTCATTAAAGGCTTTTTATCATTTGTAGCCTATTGATTTTAGAAGGGTTTGTTTTTTTTTGTCATCATATGTGGTACAAGGAATGTGAAACATACTATTTAGTAGACCTAGATTTATCCCTTGCTCTGTCCCTTAGCAGCCCTAAATCTTGGTCAAGTCATTTCTACTCTGAATCTTCATTTTCTTCTCCATAAAATGGCACCAGTAATCCTTACCTTGAAGGGAGTTGCAAAGATTAGAGGTAATATAGGCAAAATGTTGTTCTGTGCCTGGGAATATTTAGTGACTGGTTACTAGATGGTAAATTTGAATGGTAACTATTTAGTAAATGCTTACTACCATTATTTTTATTAGGTTAGTAAGAATTAAATAACATCCTAAAGAATATTGTATTTGAAGGCTGGGAATATGGCCTAGTGGTAGAGTGCTGCTTTGCATACAGGAAGCCCTGGGTTCCATTCCTCCATACCACATATATAGAAAAAGCCAGAAGTGGCGCTGTGGCTCAATGGTAAAATGTTAGCCTTGAACAAAAAGAAGCCAGGGACCATGTTCAGGCCCTGAGTCCAAGCTCCAGAACTGGCAAAAAAAAAAAAAAAAAAAAAAAAGATTTTATATTTGAGAGAATGAGGGAACAGATGACACTGTATGAAAGTACTCATTACCTGACTCACATAAATCACATAAATATAACCCCTCTGTACATCACCTCTATAATAACAACAAAGGAAATAAAAAAGATTTTATATTTTGTCTATTGTCTCTTTTTTACCTTTATTTATAATTGTTTAAGAATTACACTATGTACATCATGGTTTATCTTGGCACAGTGTGGTGCTCAGTGTGATATATTTTTCTGTCTGCTTACCCCCTTCTCTCCTCCCTCCCTCCTGTTTTTCTCTTCCTCCCTGTCTTTCTCCTTCCCTCCTGTCTGCTTTCCTCTCTCCTTCCTTCCCTCCCTCTCTCCCCCTCCTTCACTTCCTTTCTTCATTTTGAACTCAGGGCTTTATACTAGATAAGCATGTGTTTACCACTTGAATTACTGCCTGTCAACGCCTTGTGCTCTTAACTTTCTTCCTCATCACTGGTGCTCCTGGACTTTTCTGCTAAGGCTCATTTGGAAACATGATCCTCCAAGTCTCAGTTTCCTTAGTAGCTAGAATGTGCCACTTGTGCCCAGCTCACCAGATCTTATGCCCAGAAGAGCCTGGACCATGATCCTCCTGTTTGAGCTTCCTCATGTAATGAGATGATAGGCAGGAACCACCAGATCCAGTCATTAAGCTTCCCCCATCGTTGAGATAACAAGTACATGGCACTGTACCCTACCCAACCACTGGTTGAGATGGAGTCCCAAAAACTTTTTGCTTGGACTGTCTGTGAACTACTTTTCCCTACTCCCTGCCTCCCAAGTGGTTCTGTTTTAGGATTGAACTACCACACCTAGACACTTTATGCTTTTCCTAATACACATCAATCACAGGGAGCTAAGGGAATTTGAAGGAGAATTATACCTGTTTAACCTGCCTCAAACTTTTCAATACATTTACATTGCTTTTAGATGAGATTTGAAAGCCAACATGTCCCCTAGTGTGTCCTGTATCATCTGTCCAGTGGTACCTTCCTTATTCCCTCTTGAGACTTCTTCCTCTTGTTCCCTGACTTTACCTGAGGCTTGGAGTTTCCTCCATTTCCAGCCTTTGCCTCTGCCCTTCCCTCTACTTTGAATGCTCCTCCCAATGTCCTTTATGACCCCTCCCTTCAGTGAACCATTTTACCACATTCAGAGCTCAGCTTTTATGCCCCATCTTAGGTGGTCCTTCCTTGTCCTCAGCCACACCCAGGTCCTTGTGCCTTGTCTGTGGGAGATTCCCCCACAGCACTGTGCTTGTCTCCATAGTGCACCTATCACAGTGCATGTATTTGCTTACTATCCACTGCCCCCCTCATAATGCTGAGGGCAACTCTAGAAGGACAGGAGCTCTAGGTATGCCCTTCCCACTACTGCTTCTCCAGCCTAAAACTGGGCCTCCTGTAACTCCAAAATATGGGTGTGAACAAGTGAATGAATGAATGAATGAATACTCTAGCTACATGGAACCTATAGCACCATAAGGAAATTTAGGTAGTTATGGTTTTTCCATTTCACTTCCCTCTATGCTATGATTTTGGCAATGAAAACAGTTTATAAAATGGTATAGGTTTCTCATATTTTACTGTTTATATAAAGAAGAAAGTAACAGCCATGGTGGTGTACACCTGTAATCCCAGCACTCAGGAGGCTGAGGCAGGAAGATACTAAGTTCAAGGCCATCCTGGGTTATAGAGCAAGGCATTTGTCTCAAACCAACAACAAAAAAATCATATAGATTAAGAAAGCAACTACTAGAATTTAGAAAGTTTCTAAAGAGGTAACAAGAAATGACAGGGCAGACAAGGAGACTGATGGAACCTGGGGGAAAGATAATAGACCAAGTTATTTGTTTTTATGGCATTTTTTTCTATTAGACCATGAAGAGCTTGAAGTCAGCAACCAGAACATATTTATGGTAACATTCTCAAGGAAGAATATAGTGCCTAGCTCACAGTAGCTATTGAATAAATATTGAATGAATGAATGAATAAGTGATGCATTTCTTACCTGTGAAGTCAACCTTGAAGGTACCTTTGAGTGCCTGGTTTTTTATTGCTGTTGAGTAAATGTTGGATGGATGAATGAATAAGTGATAAACCTCTTACCTTTGAAGTCAATTTCTTGTGTTCTTAGTAATGAAATTAGATACAGTATGATTTATGGAGAGAATACTGGCTGTACAATTACTGAGACCTAGATTTAAAACTGTATTTAAATGACAACTATGTCTACCAAGTGATCTTGTTGGGGCAAATGTAACTAGACGGTGTGCCTAATATGCTTGGCAAGCTCCAGGTACATGTAGTAGTTTCCAAAGATGTTTTAATTCCCCTTTCTTCCTCTTTCTCCCTTTGTCTAATCCCAGATAGACATTGGGGGAATATGGCAAAACAATTATTGAAAGAGTGATAAGAAATCTCAAGGCATAATCATTCAGTAGAGCTATATCTTCTTTTGTCTGTGTCTGAGTCTTGTGTCTTATGTCAAGTGAACATGATGCTGAAACTACAGTACATCACGTAGGAATCGAGGAATAATGCTTCCATTAGTCTTCCACACTCAGCCTATTCTTCAAAAAAGAAAGGACCTAATTGATTTTTTTTTGAAGTACTCAGGTTCAAAATTCTGTTTTGTCTTCAGTGTTATGTACCATCTAACTGTGGCTCTTCTTTTAATTGTTTCTTTTACTGGTTTCATTCTGTTCTGTAAATTCTCTCTTCTGTTCTGTCAATGCCAAGTCAAATAATTATAATAGATGGACATAGGGTGTGTTAAGTGCCCTTGCGTTTCATACTTACTTCTGTTAGAATGTGACTAGGGATAGGCTGGTTATTGTTTCTGTCCTCTAGCTCCTATTCCTGATCTAATTATGGTACCAACATTAGAAAGTGGGACTGGTTTTTCTTTCTTTTCATGTTATGGCTAGAGTGCATAATTTCAGACTGCCGCATTGGAGGTTTTGGATTCACCATTAGGATCAATATAAACATGGTACTAGGCTCATTATGGTAAGCACCTAGAAGTCACTTTGTATTGATGAGTGGTCCTGATGCACATGCACTCTGTCACAGGACATGGTACAAAATGTGTGAGGCACTGGAGATACAAAAATCTGTGGTTCACCAGGGAACCTTGAGTTCAGCAGGGGAGACTGAGCAGCATGGTACAGTCTGCTGGGGTGTCATAGGTCTACGTGTGAGGGCACTGATGAGTACTGGGTACTGGCAGTACCCAGTTGGAAAATACAGCAGAGTTTGATGTGTGAGGGCTGGGGAAGGAACAGGATGTGACAGATGGGGAGCTGTGGGCCAGCACAGTGTGTACAGGGGTCTCCCAGTACATAGCTATTGTTGTCTTGTTGACAGTGCAGACTGCCATGAAGTCTAGCAGTGCCAAGGTAGATTGTGAAATCTTTTCTTTGGGGTCCCAAAATTAAAAAAAAAAGTATTTACATCTGCTCTGGATGGTTGGGGGGTGATAGGTTTCCCAGAGCCAGAGGCATATACAATGTGTGCTATATAAAAACCAATGCTATTATATACACATTGAGACCATATTAATTAACTTAAAAGACTCAGACTTTGTGCCTTACTGTGCATCTGGTAGGTAAAGACACTTAATTGAGGCTGTCAGTTTATGAGGTGCTGTTCTTCTTAGTGACAAATGCCACCCCACCCCCAATAATACAAATTTAGAGTTGCTCTTTTTCTTTCCATTGGAGAGGTGGTTTCTTTTGAAGCAGAGAATCAGTATAGAGCCAGAAGAAAAATGGGACTGGTCTTACTTTGTCCACCCTGGCTTTCTGGCACTGAAGTGGCACCTCATACTGTGTGCCTTTAAACCATCCATACTGCCTCCTCCACAGCCTTCTGGGGCTGGGGAACTGGGTAGGTGGTTTATAGTTCTGAGAACCAGGGGCAGGACTGCTGTGCTTGCAGTTGGATGCTTTTTATGGAACAGGGAATGTTGTTCAGGGATGTTAGGCAGCTGGAACCTGCCACATTAGCAATTCAGGCTGAGAAAGAATTTGGGGGTGAGAAAATTTAGCTCATTATATAAACCCGCTTGGGTATTTGGGCATGGGAGAGAGGAGGGGAAGAGGAGAGTGTTAGGAAGGCAAGCAGGACTTTCCTAAACAGCTCCCTCTCTGTTCGCTTTCACTGTAAGAGTCGCCTAGTTGCCTTTAACTAGGCTGACCACGTGGCCTGTTTTGAAAAGGGCAGTCATATTCTTGTTCTGCTTCTTAGCTGTTTTGTAAGTTGAAGCAAAACAACAGAGTGGCTCATGTTTGCAGGGTTGGAGGAAAAAGGGCTGGCTGAAGAATGAGGTGGGGGCACAGGAGCAGAGGGCCGGGGCTGAGATGGCAGGCCTTGGGGAAGAGGTCCTGAAGGAAGCCCCATGGCCCCAGCAGGCCTGGAACTGTGACTTTGGAAGCCCTTTTACCATGGCATCCTAATTTAGCCTTCAGTGGAATTCTTCCACGAGATGAGCTTGCCAACTTCAGGCTTCCTGCGTGTGAGGTTTTTTTTTTTTTTTTTTAAAGTAGGTAGCCGATAAAGGAGAACCCCGTGCGGTATTCAGGCAGGAGAGAAAAGTTTATTCCCAAACTGCTGGCCTGTAACAGAGGTGATGCAAGGCGGGAGAGAAGGGGTGACAACCTCCTTCCAGCCCTGCCTTATCTAGGGCAGGGGCAGGGGGTACGTGGCCAGGTGGATTAGGATGTGACCTCAGGGAAGGGGGAGACAACCCACTCTGGTGTGAAGCTGAACACGCAGAGCTGGGCATGGGCCTCGTGGAAACTCATGGGGCCAACACTGCTGAAAAAGACAGCCTCACCTGAGGAGAAGGTACTCAGTTCCCAAACTAAAACTGACATCCTGTCTTGTGATTATTCTTTCCTGTGCATAAATATCAATCACTTGTGTATCTTCACAAATGGCAGGGTCATACTTCTTTGTAGAAGATCACAGGTAGTAGACTAGATTTAAGCAGAATAAAAAGTAAGTTGGAGAGTCTGGCTTTAAATAAAGGGAGGGGGATAGAGAGAAGACATGAAAGAGGATAGGAGGGAGGAAGGAAGGAAAGGAAAGAAAAGAATGAAGGAAAAGAGAAAGGAAGAGAAGGGAGGAAGGAAGAAAAGAAAAGAAAGGAATGGAGGAAAAGGGAAAGGAAAGGCAAGAAAGAAGGGAAAGGGTCATCTCATTGGCTTTGAAATATTTAAGAAGAAAGAATCACTTAGGATGTCTTCCTCATTGTAGTTTCTGTTAGTAAAATGTGACTTTGAAATAATACAGGATGTCTGTGAATAAAGAGTGCCTATATGTATGTATATATGTATTTGGCTTTAGTATCATCTAGGTATATAAATAGATATAGATATGAATTCACCCACCCACTACCTACCTACCTATCTACCTATTCACAAACCCACCCTTATTTTTTGTTCTTCCAACAAACTACACAAGTGTCACTTTGAAGAGACACTTGAGTAAAATTAGTGTGACAGACCATGATAGAGCTAAGGGCCTAGTAGGAAGTGTAGTACCATAGAATTGGAGCTGTACCCATGAAGAACTATGCTGGCTGTAGCTATTTTACATCTAAATGATGAGAGGACACTTTGAACAGTGGTTAATGTGTCATCTTCTTATTAAATATGTATATCAGTATATATTCATATGCATTTTATGCTTATTTTCAGTATGGATTGAGGTTACTATCATTGAAGTTACTAACATTCATCTTAACAGGACATATTGAATGTGTATAACATTATTTTTTAATTGTTAGTATAAAGGTGATGTATAGAGGGATTACAGTTAGATTAGTCAGGTAATGAGTACCTTTCTTTTTGGACAATGTCACCCACTCTGTTTTTCTCTTCTGTCCTTACCCACAAGTTGAATAGTTCATTTTTAACATAATTTCTAGTGAGTGTCTCTCAATTTCTTTGCTCCCCCTTACCTTCCCAAAGACATATAAATGAACAAGCAAGACAAAAAGAAAACAAAACGAAAAAGAAAAATCCGTGCTTCCCCTTCCTGATGTTCATTTGGATAAAACATATTATTTTAAGAACTAATATAATGTATTATTAAATTATGTTGTTTTTAGGGAAAGCTGCTAGGCTAAATTTGCATGAGCTGCTGATATTAGAGACTCTAACTTTTATTGGCACTGGAAGGTCTTTTTTTTTCTTTCTTAAAAGAAGGCCTATTAAGATAAAACTTTCTAGGAAAATCTAATTAAAAGCATCAAGGCTCTCTTCTAATGTTGTAGATTCTGTTATGTTGGTTCATAGAGCTATGGCAGTATCATTTGTTTAGAGCAATTCAAAAAGGTAAAATCGGACTCGTAGCCTAGAAATAGAAAGAAGGAAAGGTATTAGAGGTAGTCTTTTATTTTAAAAATAGTCATTTCCATCTTTAAAAACATAACAAAACAAAAAGTCCAGAATTATTTTTCATTTGTTGAGGAAAACTCCCTCTCTATACTTTAGAAAGGCCAGTGTTTTATAGGTCTATTGTAAAGATGACTTCCATTTTTCTCCTTTCTACCAGTCACCTCTTTAAATAAGAGACTTTCATTAGAAAACTAGGGTCATTGGTTTTGGAATACTAAGTTTAAAGATGTTTCCTGATTTTTCACAGCATAAATTACGAGCATCTTTATTTAAAACAACAAATCAGAAACTTAAAAAGTTTCCATAACTGGGATGCCTTGGGGTGGGGGGTGAGGGGTAGAGGGGGTTGGGGGGCAGGGGTGGGAGGAGATTGGCCAAACATTAGGCTCTCTAGGAGGGAAAGTGTATTTAACCAACAGTGTGTACCTTTTTTACAGAGTGTATGGATTGGGGTTTGGACTTTTAATTGGCAGTAGTCTTATTTGATTCAAATGATTTTTAAAATAGGAAAAAAAACCCCTCTCATATCAGATATTTAACTTTGATGAACTGAAGTTAGATACTGAACCAAGGAAATCAGAGTAACTTTTTTTTTTTTTTGCCTCAACATCTCAATATTGTTTTAAACTTAGTGTGAAGATTTCCCAGAAATGAGATTCTCATCAGCTATGTAAAAAGGATTCAGAGGGTTACTGTATAAGCTATCCACATTTTTCTATGATGTTAGATTGGTTTCCTTCTCCAAAATGTAATTTTGGAAGGGGACTGTTACTTTTCCATGATTTCCCATATATTGTGGTTTACCAAAGGTCTCTCTCTCCTCTTCTTTTTTTTTTTTTAAATAAAAATACTTTTTAAAAGAAGCTATCTGGGTGATTTAATTTTTGTAATCATTTTTCTTATTCCATTAATACTTGAAAGTAAGATAGATTATGTTTTTAGAATTTAAGAATATATTTCTGTAAAAACCATACTCTTGAAGTACTAGTCACATTTGATTATTCATGATTATTTTGAAATCCTCACATCATTAAAAAAGAAAGCTAGCATTGACTATACATCATCTGGTTATTTATTCTTGTTACAGCAGCTTAGTTATTTGTGTGTGTGTGTATGTGTGTACAACTACAGTTCTTTTCTAACGTTTATAAATAAAATAAGTGCTATTGATGCCCCAAAGTGTGTACATCTGATCAGTTTGCTGTATAAAACACTTAGTACCTGTTGCAAGTTGTTTGACTTTCGGTTTTAAAGCAGCTCAGCAGCTTGGGGAGCCTGCAGAGTCGGGCTTTCTCTGCGGCCTGCCAGCCAAATAATTTCTGCGGCTTTTTTCTTTGCTTCCTTATAAACACTTGGAAATAATCCTTGCCTTTCTGTCAGGTCAGCCATGAAGTTGCTGAATATTGGAGTTATTGTGCAATTGCCCTTTACTTGTCTATATATCAGGAAGGGATGATAGGCTTTGTGTATCCCTTGTGAGTTGTGAAACAGAAATGCTTAGGGCTGCCCTGCTCATGGAGCTACATACTTGCTTTATTACTGACCAAGTAATTGTCTGACTGCATGGCTTTAAAATGAGTTTTGTTGCTTTTGTGCTTAGGCAAAGATACTTCATTTTGTTCTTTTTTAGAGGACCTTTGCAATGTATTTTCTCCCTCTCTGGAGCTCCTAAGTTTGGATAAGCAGAGAGATCTTTTGGGACTGCAGGCTACTGTCTGATTTACTAGAAAGCAGGACATGTGTAAATAATGCCTAAGGATTCTGAGTCCTCTGTACAGATTATCAAGAGACAAAAAAGAAAAAAAGTCAAGATGTTAGGGAAGACTCAAATACAGTAAAAACTTTATTTCTGTTGTAAAATCCTAATTGATGTCTCCTAAGAAGTTTTGAGTCATAGTCTCAGCTTCCAAAATAATTTGAATATTACCCCTAAGGCTTACTGCTCTTAAGGTGTGGTGGTTATCAGTCTTGGCTTGAATATATAGATTTTGTAGCAGATGATTAATTCACAAGTAGAGTTGATGGAGGTTAGTTCCTGGAGTTTAGAAAGAGGAGGCTAATTAAATATTAAAAGCTTTTCTGCTTCTGTTTGTGACTTGCGGGAAATGCTATTGGACAGCTTTTATTTGTTTTCCTATTGGGTTCTCTTAGCTTTGGTCAAAGTAACTAGATACAGGAATAAAACAGGCATTTTCTTCTCGGTCAGATGAGGGAACCAAACAGGTTTTTTTTTTCTTTTTCTTTTTACACCGAGAATCTCCACTCTGGATTCTTTTTTTTTCACCCTCCTTTAGTGCTCCACCTCTATTCTGCTCTGCGACTTGTTAGCCAATTTGCAAGTCCGCTTTGTAAGTTCTCCATTGCAATAAAAAAGTTCAGGCACGAGTTCTAGCTACCCACCACCCTAAGGTTCTCTTCTACCAACTCCAACAGAAAAACATTCAAAGATGGCACAGTGCTTTCCTGTTCCCCCTGTGAAGGCCTGGAGTCACTCCGGCCCAGCAGGGTAATCCAATCTATTTTAATGTAAAGATTTTCCAAGAAGGCAGGAAACCATCCAGGGTGGAGGTGGGGGGTGGGGGGCGGCGAGGCTTTTAGGCATCTGCTGTTTCGTTTCCAGATCCCTTGTGTTCATTTCATGTTTCTAGGGAACGGGGCTCTTGCTTTTTTCTCGGAAGCCCTTCTCTAGGAACTGGCGAGCGGGGTGGCGCTGTGGGAGCGGCAGATAAGGCAGAGCTGGGCTGGGCGGTGCGGGGCAGGGCTGTTGCCGAGCGGGGCTCGGCTGTGCGGATCTGGGTGGTGCCGGGCTGCGCCGGGCTGTTGAGGGCTGGGCTGGGCTGGGCTGGACTGTGCTGGGCGCTCGCCCCGTGCGCACACCTCCGCATCCCCGCACCCTCGCAGAGCCAGCGTGGTGCCAGTCCGCCCCAAAGAGCGATCGGTTCGTTTGCAGGGCTCCAGAGCGGCCGGAGGGCAGGCTGAATGTAAAAGTGATCGGGCGTCCTCAGTTCACCCAAACCGGGGAAACCCGGTCCTGTCTCACGGAAACAGCCCCTCAGTGCAGGCCGAGCCAGAGTGAAACCTGAGTCTTGCACAAACACTTGCCATTTGTGTTGGGAAAAGGGGGTGCCAGGAAAAGCGGGCATTTCCGAAGACAGCCCGCGCGGCCCGGCGCCGGGGAGGCAGCGGGCTCAGGTTGCCGGGACATTGCTTGCCCTAGGTGATGAGGCGGGTTTTGCTTTGGAAGGGGCACAGGGGCCCGAAGCGGCAGGTGTGGGTGCCACTCAGGCTCACGCTCAGCAGAGCCGGCTCCGCCGGGGGCCGCTGCCCTTCCCCTGTCCCCCTGCGGCCGGGCGCCCACCGACTCCGCCGAGGGCTGGGAGACTCGCGGCCGCGCTCGCTCCGCGCTTTCGCCTCCGCAGGCTCCGAGCCCTTCCCGGGGCCCCTCGCTTGCGGAGCTCCGCTCCTGGCCTCCAGTCCAACCCCGTGCCCGCCGGGACCAGGCGTTGAGCCCCGGGATAGTGTCGGAGCGAGGACTCTGCTCATGTCAGGGCTCTGTCTCTGTTGCTTCTAAGCTGATGCAACCGCAGAGGTCTGGAGAAGGAGGCGGAGAAGGTCGTCCAGGTCCAGCTTCAGTGACATTCTAGGAATCGCTTTATTTTTATTTATTAAACAACAACATCAAACAAACGTGTTTGGCTTCCACGTGAGGGAGCTAGCTCGGCTGCTGGAGAAATCTTAATTATTAGAATGATATTCTTTGCATTGAATTCTCTGTGTAAGTGCTGTTGTCCATCCAGTCTAGAAAATTCTTTTTCATATGTTTTTGTGAAGGTGGTGAGTGCTTGAAGAGTACGGGAGGACTCTCCCCCTTTCTTACATCTGGGCTCTGAATCCTCGCTTTATACTTTAGGATCTTTTGAATTACTTAAGAGACAACTGGCAGCGTTTCTGATTTTAAGGTAATGTGTGATGTATGCAGTGAAATGTTTTACTGGCAACTTTTCTAAATTAAAAAATATTTGATGATTTTACGTCTATATTTTGGTCAAAATTTACAGTTAAATCAAGAATGCAAGTAGCATAAATATCACTTGTAAATAACTTTTAGGGGTTTAATACAATAATAAACATTCACTATATGTTGTATCTTAATCCCAAACGTCCACCTTGCAAAATCTCCCCCAGTCTTCCTGTTTTGTTTCTGATATCAAAACAGAATTGAATTAGCTATAAATCAGCTTCTAGTACCAGTGCTATATAATAATTATTATAGTATTTATGAAAGAGTGGTTTACGTCTTCACTCTGATTTCAGCCCTTGCAGATGTTTTCGATGTATTGAAATATAATTCCTCTAGAAACCAGTTTTGATAAGATAATCAGGTCTTCTGATCTAACCACCACTTAAGCAAGTGAGTGAATTAGTCACTTCCAGTTGTAGGACACATGTAAACCTGTGTACCCTTCAATTATAGAGCTGGGTAGTCTTACCACTTACTGGGGCAGGTAGAAGGGAGGGCAGGCTTGCTTATGTGTCCTAATTTACTATTAAGAGACTTGATTACCATTTGTTACTAAAATTGTATTTTTTCTTTCATAACATTTTTTTTTTAAGGGATAGTGGTGCTAAGGATCAAACCTCTGGCCCCACATACCCTAGGCAAATGTTCCATCCATTCTTTTAGAAAGTTTAACTGGACTAATATCCAGGATTATGAATTAATCATGGGAGAATTCTGGTGTTTTGGAATTGTTGAAAAGAATGATCAACAGATTCAAGGGAAGAATAGAAAGCATGTGGTTCTTAGAGGAGTTTTATTAATATTCTTTAGGACTTCTCTGTCTTGCTTAATTTTGCTGTCTTGCAGTAACTCTAGCAAGTAGGAGACCCTGGGCAAGACATGGGCATCTCAGAGTCTTCTGCTCAGATGTGGTGGTGCCCTGGAGGAATGACTGATGGTCTGGAGGTGGGGCAGGGGTGGGGGAGTATAGAGGGACAGAAGGAGTGTGATGACCCGAACTTAGTCGTGTTCTCAGGTGGCTGTGTATATTTAAGACATGCAACATAGTTTATGTGCTTCTTTTTGCTTCCACTAATTTATGATTATTTTCATGTAATCAATGATGGTTATGGGTATTTTGGCATAGTAGGATTTCATTGTGACTTTGTATTTATGTAATCAGTCAAGCAGAATAGTATAGAGTTCTGTTATTACTGAAGTCTTTGCAGTTGAACTTCAGTGGATCCATGCTAGCACATTATTAACTATACAATCACGTATCTGCTTATTCATACTTCCCTTTATAGTAGAAATGATATTGAAGCCAGACACAGTGGCATATACCTGTAATCCCAGTTACTTGGGAGGCTGAGGCCAGAGGATTTTTAGGTTCAAACCTAGCTTTGGAGACTTTAGCAAGTCCCTTGTCATGAAAAAAATGGAAAGAAAAGGGTAAAAAAAAATAAAAATCTGGGCCTGGTAGTATACACTAGCATTTGGGAAATTGAATTTGAGGCTACTCTAGGCATCACAGTAAGGCTTTGCCTCAGTATACAAAATAAATAGAAGAGATAATAGAGAAATTTACATATTCCACCATCCAAATAAATTCATAAAGGAATTAGAAAAAGAGGGAAATAAAAAGAGAAAAACAAGACTGGTATGGACAGAATTAGGGCAGAGAACACATATAACAATTGGCTAGCCAAAGAAGGTGAAAAAGGAAAAATAATTAGCGGTGGGATTCATCATAGTCACATAATTATTATACGACTATTGGGTTTTCCTTATTGTTTTGATGTTCTTGCTTCAACCTCCCAAATGCTGGGAGCACTGGTATGTGTCATCAGACTCAGCCTCTCCTCCCTTTCCTTCCCCTCCCTTTTCTTTTCCTTTCTTTTTTTGAAATGTTGTCTTGCTAAAGTTGTCCAGGATGCCTTGAACTTAGAATCAAGCTCACCTTGTATTGAAGGGAAATATTTGATTCTGCTACAAAGGTTAACTTTGACTTGCAGTAGAAGTCATAAAAATAAAACGTTGGTAGAATCTTGAATGAACAGTATGACAGAATGGAAGCAGTTAACAGACTTGCTGTAGTTACCTCTCTTTTCCTTGGTTGATGTTCTAATATTCCAACATACTCCCCCGTGCATGGAGAGATCCAAGAAGATTGGAAGCTGAAAACTTCCCCGAGGACTGCTGGGGATGGGCCGCACAGCTTGATCCTTTTCTTCATCATGAAAACTTTTTATCATAAAGAATTTTCTCTATTGTTTACTTTTCTGTACTTAGAAGGAAGTCCAGGAATTTGTGGTATTCTAAAGTTCATTTTCAAGTTGCTTGTTTGAAATTATGAGTATATTTTCCCAATGAAATGTTGTGTATAAACTATTTCAGAATTGTGATAAAAAAAAAAAAAAACACCCAAGGCTCAGGTTGGTTTAATCTCCAGTTCTGTTTTCAAGCCTTGGAGGGCATGTGAAGCATATCTATAATCACAGCTCTCAGGAAAAAGGTGCAGGCAGAATTGAGAGTTCTCAGTATCTAAAACCAACCAAACAGCAAACAAAAAACCCTCTAAGAATCATCGAGGCCAAATCCTGTTGAATTCAGATTGTTTTGAAAAGAAGGATAATATTGGGTGTCATATTGTAGTTATTACATAGCTGTTGTGTGGCCTGGAGTAGGACTCTATAATCAAACACGTTAATATTCCTGCAATGAAACTGATGAATATTCACATGCGGTGAGGATAAATAAAAACTATAAATATCCCCATGTCAACTCAGGTCAAGTTTTGTCACTAAGGAATTCAGGCCCAATGAGTTCAGGTCAGGTCAGGTTTTGCTGCCAAATGAGGTATGAAGAAACTGGGTTTTCAGTGCTTTGGGGAATTCAGATTAGTGGGTCTGTATTAAATTTATTTTTTCTTCTTTCAGTAAAAAACAGATCTTATAAACTCATATATAAATTATTTTCTGGAAATAATGTGTTGAATTCCCATTATTCCTACCCACCAAGCTGTTACCCTGTGGTAGTCCTAGCTCTACAGTAGGGGTGAAGTGTTCCAACAGGCTAGAGTCAAGAGCGGAAGCCCTCTAGTAGCTCTGGAAAGAGGGCCTCCTAAGGTGTGGGGAGGGCTATGAAGTGCCAGAGGCCTTGGGCTGAAAAGCTTGAGGAGGAGAGGAGGGAGTGGGGATGAAGGGCTTGCTTTCTCTTCTCCCATTATCCCATCATTCCCTCTTTTTCTCCCTCCATTCCTTCCCCTGGCCTGCCTTCCCTCTTCTGTCCTTCCACTTTCTATTTCTTTGTAAGCTAGGGCAATTGACAGATGGCATCATCCTTCTATTCTTTCCTCAAAACTGCCCCCAAGGTCATCAAAAGGTACAAAATAAGCCAAGTGCCAGCATCTAGTGTTTCCCTTACTTAGAACTCAAAGTAAATAATTTGGAGTCATATGATCCCCTTTATTTTTAAAATTTTTCTCTTCCAGTCCAGTGAACTGTCATCACTAATGTAGCTTTTGGATGGAAGAACGCATGGACAGTCACTTCTGTAATATTGAGCAATTTTCTTATTATCTGTTTTTTTTCTTTTCTCCTGTGGGTTTTATCTGTTTTCCCTGCAGCACACCCATCCTTTGCCTCCAGCACTAGTGTGCTTTTCTCTTTTAAGCCTTTCTTTTCTCCTAGTTTTGGAGCTAGAATAGATGTTTTAATGTGCACGTACTCGTTTCATGACCTTTCGGGTGCTCTCTCAGTACTGCTGTGCTTTATAGAACTTGATCCCATGGAGCAACCTACCATGGCTTCTGTGTGTAGCGGGTATGCTGTACAATTTTGTTACATGAATAAACTTTTTGGAGCAGGAACTACTGGGCTTTTGTGTTTTTTTTTTTTTTTTTTTTTGCCAGTCCTGGGCCTTGGACTCAGGGCCTGAGCACTGTCCCTGGCTTCTCTTTGCTCAAGGCTAGCACTCTGCCACTTGAGCCACAGCACCACTTCTGGCCATTTTCTATATATGTGGTGCTAGGGAATCGAACCCAGGGCTTCATGTATACCAGTCAGGCACTCTTGCCACTAGGCCATATTCCCAGCCCCACTACTGGGCTTTTGTGATGAACAAGAAGTCCAATCTGTTAGGTTCTGTTCCAAGCAGACTCCTATCTAAGGACAGTGACTTCAGAACCTGGAGTCAGGATTTGGTATACAATTTTAATGGAGGGAACTTGGAGAGTATAAATCTGACATCTGAACCTGAGACCTAGCCTCTGTTTTGACTTCTTATTTTGGTGAGATTTTTCAGAGATAGAGGAAGATAATTATTATGGATGATGGAAGCAGGGTTTTCATTTCTTTCTTTCTTTCTTTTTTTTTTTTTTTTGCCAGTTCTGGGCTTGAACTCAGGGCCTGAGACTGTCCCTGGCTTCTTTTTGCTGAAGGCTAGCACTCTACCAATTGAGCCATAGCTCTACTTCTGGCCTTTTCTATATATGTGGTACTGAGGAATAGAACCCAGGGCTTCATGTATATAAGGCAAGCACTCTACCACTAGGACATATTCCCAGCCCAGGGCTTTATTTTCATAAAGAGAAACCATGTGAAACTTGTTGCTGAAATTATAAGATGAAGATATGACCTTTCAAATTAGTCATGAGGAGCATCTGATTCTCTCCACAATATAGCTTTGTTTTATTTACTGTTTGCTGCTAGTAAGTACCCAGATTCTACAAAGGTAGAAGTTGATGTAATGTAGATAGATGCCTGACAGACAGAAAAGGCAACCCACATGTTATGTTTTATTGCATGATAGAGCATTAGCCAGCTTTGCAATTAATTCTAGATTTTGTTCCAGCATTCATTTTCCAACTATTTATAAGGTCCTTGGCCATCTTCTGTCAATAATGAGTTATAGAAACTTTGACATCAACTCACTGTACATTTGTCTATGAATTGGGCTTTTAACTTTTTGAAAATTATATTTTGGTACTCATGTACTTTAGCTACAAACCTATACTAACTTGCCTGATTATGTGTATGTAACTTCAGAATGGAAATCTCACAGATGTCACAGATAGGGCAACATTGCATGTACAGGAAATCTGTACTGTAATTTAAGAGCCAGTTTCAGGAAAAATCTTTCTTTGATTTTGTTTTTGCCAGTCCTGGACCTTGAACTCAGGGCCTGAGCACTGTCCCTGGCTTTTTTTTTTTTTTTTTTTTTTTGCTCAAGGCTAGCACTCTGCCAGCTACACTTCATGGTAGTAATATTAAATGATCATCAGCTATATTATGAGCCTTAGGCTTTATTTTCTTATTGAGCCACAGTGCCACTTCTGGCCGTTTTCTATATGTGTGGTGCTGGGGAATTGAACCCAGGGCTTCATGTATACAAGGCAAGCATTCTTGCCACTAGGCCATATTCCCAGATCAGGAAAAATCTTTCGTTAAACTGACCTAAAAATGGGTCTCTATCTACCATATTCTTTTTTTTTTTTTTTGTGGTTGTGAGGTTTGAACTCAGAGCCTGGGCGCTGTCCCTGAGATCTTTTGCTCAGAGCTAGTGTTATACTTCTTTGAGCCACATCTAGAGTTAAGAGTTTCGCGGGAATTTTATACCCTGGCTGGCTTCAAACTGCAATCCTCAGATCTCAGCCTCCTGGGTAGCTAGAATGACAGATGTGAGCCATTAGCACTTGGTTACCATGTTGTTTTGTACCATACTTTTTTTTTGTAGGATAAAAATGTGCAAATTTGAGAGACTTTTGCTAAAAAGCATGGACTAGGCTTGGTGGTACATGCCTGTACTCCTAGCATGTGGAAAGAAGAAACAAGGGGATAATGCTTGAGGCTAGCCTGGGTAACAGAGTTCCAGACCATCTGGGGCTACATAAAAAAACCCTTTCTTAAAATAAAAATAAATAAAATCATGAAGGTAGTTGAAGAAAAAAAGTAGGATCCAGTTGTTTAGCATAAAGAATTACTACTATACCAGTAGCATAGAAACTCTCAAGGCAGAGATCACAAAATGTCCACTGGCCACATTTGGAAGTTTGGTCCTGGATAGTGTTGACATCCTCAAAGATAGTTTACCTACAATGAGGTCAGGTTGTTGTCACGTTTCTTGCCTCATGGTCTAAACTGAAATGTCAATTTCAGTCACCATTAACTGAGGCCTCCACGAGCATGTGGTTTGTCTATTGAAAATTGTTAGGAGAAGGAAGATCAGTACTGTATTTTGAACATAGTACATATTGGAGAAAAACTAAGGCAATAAAAATGATCTATTTAGTACCTTCTGATAAATGAACTTCTCAATCACTGTTTAAATGAATTGTAGTTTGATATCATTGATTAATACACGAAATACTTGGCTCTAAAGCCCTTGTGTTTTAGTCTGTTCTTCTCAGGATAGCCGTGGGATTTGAATCTACTTTCTAGAACTTTATTCTCAGTGTGACCAGTGCTTTTCCTCCTGTGGTCACTTAAGGGTACTCATATACTTGGATGGCTATGGACAGTCCTGCTTCATGTCTGCTCTCTGTGTCATTTTTAACAGGGCTTCTTTTCTTTCTGAGACATTCCCCTGCTTATCTGATAAGTTGCATGGGCATGCCATACTTTATGCTGGCCATATGTGATTAAGAATAATAAACTCAATTCCTGTCGGCCTTCTTTGATCTTTCTGTGCTTTTCTTACCTACATGTGGTAGAAGAAAAGCAAGAGGGAAAGGAGCAGGAGAGAGATACAGAGAGGCAAGAGAGGGAACCACACAGAATCCAAATGTGTATTTTTCAAATCAGTTCTATTATTGTTCCCTCTTATAAGAAATAAGTTTATTTATTTATTCAAACATCATAATATCAAACATTAGTTGGACACTTACCATGTTACTGATACTGTTCTTTGCTTGGGTTAACATTTCTGTTTTCCAGCAACGTTATGAGATAAATACTGCTATTACCCCATTTTATAAGACAGGGTGGATAAATCCCTTATCTTACATCACATGATATGGAGAGTAGATTTGAATCCAGCTTGACCCAGAACACATTTGTTGACCACTAGTTTGCACATATGACTTATTCAAGTGCATGCACTGGCTAGATCTGGTGTGAGTTGATAGTTGACATAGACTGGTTGGTTTTTCAGCTAGTAACTTAGCCATAGAAAGGTTCATGTTAGTTGCTGATGGCTTCATAAGTCGTTATCCACAAATTTAGCAGCTTGAAACAATAAACCTTTATTGTCTCATACAATTTATCTCAGTCAAGAATTAGGGAGTACCTCAGCTGAATAGCTTTGGCTGGGGTCTCCCCTGACTTCTCCCAATGTCACTTGAGGTTCAAGGATCTGTGCCCAGGCTGGCTTACTTTGTGGTGCTGGTTGCTGGTAGCTGTTACTTCTTTCCTGTCGTGTTCTCTCCTTGAGCTGCTTCCTCTAGAGGAACAATTGTCGGCAGCCACGTAGAAGCCAGTGCACTTTATGACTTGGTCTTAGAAGTTACAGTTTGCCTTCTCATTGCTATCCTGTTGGGTACACAGGTCATTCTGGGTGGGGGAAGATGGACCAAAGTGGGATGGCTATAAAAGGTTGTAAATTCCAGGAGACAAGTACCACCAGGATATTTTGTGGCTGGCTATTACAAAAAGGACAAATACATTGAAAAAAAAAAAAGCAAAAATTCTAAGGCTTAAAAGAAAAATTCTAAGGGCTAGAACTAAAAAGAGTTAAAGCTTACATTCTTTCTGCCCTCAAATTAACAACAACAAAAAAAAATCTCACGATTTTTTTATCCCTCCCTCCCTCCCTCCCTCCCTCCCTCCCTCCCTCCCTCCCTCCCTCCCTCCCTCCCTCCCTCCTTTTCTTCCTTATCTATAGGCCAGACATAGTGACTCAGGCCTATATTTCTAGTTATTCCTGAGCCAGAGATCCAAGAGGATTGTGGTTTGAGGCCAGCCTGGGCAAAAAGTTACTGAAACCCCATCTCAACAAGTATTAGGCATGGCGGTATATGTTTGTGATCTCAACTGTGTTAGTGGTATAGGTAGGAAAATTGTGTTCTGAGGCTACTTCTGGGCAAGAATCATGAGACTTTCTGTGAAAAAATAACTAAAAGCAAAAAGGGTTGAGTATGCATGGTTCAAGTGGTAGTGTCCTTATTTAGTAAGCAAAGGCCCTGAGTACTGTTACATACACACACACACACACACACACACACACACACACACACACACACACACGTTTCTATTAATGCTTCCATTGACAATGGTTTTTATATAAAAACTACAGCTTTAAAAAATAATCTGAAATTGGGACTTGAATTCAATAGCTGACTCTTTCACTCATTGGCTGGCACTCTACCACTTGATTCATTACACTTTCAACCCTTGAAGGGCTGTTTTTTTCTTTCTTTTTAAATGACATCTATTGTTAATTTCCTGGTACACACTGCACTTAGAATTTATATCCAGAAATGAGGAGCAACAAAGAAATTGCTTCTGGAGACCGAAGGATGATAAACAAGTTAGGAACTAGGCACTGAGTCCTGAGGAAGGCTTCAGCCCCACAGAAACAGGAAGCCATGTGAGATGCTGTCCAAGGGCAGGCACACAGCCCTGCAGTGTTCAGGAGAGGCCCCAGGGCCCTGTTCTTCCCACATATGGGCCATCACATTCCCATGTGTAGGTCTCATACCTCCTGGACTCGCGTGGAAAGAAAGCAGGGCTTTGGCTAAGCTTTCCAGCTATTACCCCCAAAAGTACAGGGAGCATTAGGGACTTGGATGGAAACTAGCTAGATAATTCATGAGGAAGCCCTTCAGGTCCATTTATTAGGATGTATGACTTGTTAATATCAAAATATCTGTTGTACTTCAGACTATTGAGGAATTTTAATGGGTTGTTTTGTCAATTCCTGAGACCACAGCTCCTGTTAAGTCATCAGGAGAAACAGATTGGTGAGGTTAATATTATGTGTTTGGCCCATGCGAGCCCAAGATCCCAGACATGAGGCACTTGAACTTGTGTTTACACTTAGAGTTTTAGATTTTACTTATCTTGGGTAAAAGATATACCCAACCAGTTGGGACAAAGGTGTATCTGATGGTTAAGAGGGTTCAGGTCCAGGTGTTGCCTTATCTCTCACCAAGAAGTGGTGGGCTTATGAGGCCATATTCAGAATCTGGCACCTTTACTACTCTGCATATTTTGGTTCTTGGGCTTTCAAGATCCATCATAGTGATAGTCAAAGAGTCAAAAAAAAGCATGGATGCCTAAAGCCTAAAGCAGTGTGGGTTTAAGTACTGAGTGCCTTTCTTGTCCACAGATGCATCTTTGGCACCTAGAATAGGGACTGGTATACGCTAGCTGCTCAATAAATAGGATTTGGATGAAGAAGGGCAAATCCTCATAAGTAGTAAGGCAGCCTTTGTATATAGGAAGAGAGGGAGAAGAAATCCAAAAAGGAAGCAGAGCCAGTGAAAATAGCAAGTAACAAGAGACATTGACCTGCTGCCTTGTCAGGTGTCCAGGAAACTGCACAGCCGTCTGGACATGGACTCCTTGCTTTCTTCTACTTTGGAAAGACTCCTTCATTCTGGTCCCCCCCCACAGGTGGGAAGTCTTCAGAGCCTTCTTGAGGCTGAGCATATCACCACAGCAATGAATGAAGTTGAATAGAAAAGTTTAATTTCTTGGCGAGTCAGTGTATTTACCCATTTTATTACTGTGGTCATGTTGGAATAAAAGTTTCATCTTAATAATTATGACTTTAAAAATTTTTGTGAATAAGCCTCACTTTGTATCTCAGGCAAGACTTGAACTCATGATCCTCTTACCTTAGGCTCCCAAGTGCTGAGATGATACGTGGCTCCAACCATGTTTGGCCCAATTGTAACATTTTAAGCAGTATCACTTAACATGGTTCCATTTGTTTTTGTTGGAAATTTTACTAAGATATATTGTACATTTTACTGTCTTTTAATAAAGTATTAGGAATATCCTCTAGTATTTTCCTGTTATTTCAGAATGCTTTTGGAAATTTAGTACTCTGTCACGGTGGATACTCTTAGGTCTATTCCAGGTAGAGGGTTTTCATTAGGCTTTAGACCATATACTGTTGTGGCTTTAAAAAATTTTCATTTGTTTTTCATAGTTTGGTTATCTCCTTCTCTCAGGTAGGCTGTATCCATTTATTTTTTTCCTGTGCCAGTTCTAGAACTTTAACTCAGCCTTGTCTCCTGCTCTTACTTGGCTTGCTTGCTTAGCTGAGCCCGTGCCTTCAGTCTGAAATTTTTGTTCATTAATTAGAGACAGAGTCTTGTGGACTTTTCTGCCTTGGCTGGCCTCCAACTGGGATCCTCCAGTTCTCAGCCTCCTAAGCAGCTAGAATTACAGACTTGAGCCAGTGGCATTAAGCCAAGCATTTGTTTTCTACTGATGCTAAAACGGCTGCCCAGCCACTAGCTCTTGCTGATATGTAAAAACATAAGTAAACTAGTTTAGGTTTGTTTAAATATGAGGGTACTTCAGCATGTGGATTCTGTGGTGCCCATCAATCTCCCCAGCTATCACCCCCTAGCTCTAGTTAAAGAATGAAAGCTGGAACCCCAGCAGTGTTCTGGGAAGTTGGATAAGGAGGCTATTGATGACTTGTAATTTTTCTCTTCCAGATTCTGAAAGTAGTAGACATCACTGTTAGAAAAAAAAAATCTAATACTTGAGACCATTTTTCTTAACGATTCTCATGAGAGTTTGAGAAAGAGAAGCTAGTGCGATGAGCTTGCTTGTCTAGACTTTACATTTCTGCAGGAAAACATATAGGCAAGTATCATGATCTTTAGATAGTTTTGCAACAGTCTTTAAGCTTTTAAGTAGAAAAATGGATTGTAGAGGACCAGAGAGGAGGCAGCATAGCTGATGAAAGGATAGTGGCAGTTGTCAGTGTGAAAGGTGGATGGTATCTTGGGCACAGTGGGATAGTTCCCATAATATAGTCTTGTGGGACTCAGAGTATGCATAATAGGGAGAGCCACAGGCCCTGGTATTGAACTGAAGAGAGTTCATGGTGCATGAGTTTAGCAGTGTGTGTTCAGCACACACATGGTTTTCTTAAGCAGTGGAGTTGGCCAGTTATTCTTTATTGCTACTATTATTATCATGTTTGGATTTACTCCAATAGGTACACTTCCAGACACAGAATTAAAATCAGTCTCCTCTCCCCCATGGGTAAACAAACCAAATGTTTTCAGATTGAAATATTTGGTTTTGTTCCAAAGATTTATCAGCATATATGCTTAGCAGTGAGCATGCCACATCTCCCCATTGTTATTCTTCTTTATTTATCAAACAAAGAAAATTTGGAGATGTTTAGGAACACCATAACTTTTAAGGAAATGAACATAAATCTATAAATCAAGAATTAAATATTTATCATAGGATACTAGGAAATATAAATTGAGTAAGTTTTTTTAGTTAGAAGGTTTGTGTTTTTTTGTAGTTTATGGTGGTTTGATTAAAATAAGATCACTGCTGAATTTCAGAGTTTTAAATGCAATGGGAGTCTTTATGTTTGGCATCATTCAGTTGATAGGACAAAATTTTAAACATTTGTTATTAACTTGATTTACATGAAAAATTTATCATTATTAGGTTCAGTAGGTTGTTTTCTGATCACTTAGTATACATCCAAAACGTTCATTAAGGTCCTGCATTATACAGTTTAATTCCGTGTATGGTCTTTCTAACTTATTCTATCCTAAAAAAGAGAAGTATGGAAATTTGAGACTGAAAGTGGGCCCAGCCAAGTCTTATGAAATTAGATAGGTTTTTATAATCGTCTTGTTACCGTTACTTGTGGAGGCTGTTCTTCTAGCCATCTTCACAGGTTTCCAGGAATTCAGGGACTAAGAAACATTCTACTAAGAATTTGAAATGCTGAGGCATTTAATTTTGTGGGTGTACAGAGTGTTTTATAACTCTTAAGTTTTTAGGATTGGCAAAATAGAGAAGTGTATTGTGTTACACAACATGCCAGTTATAAATATGTTTGTTTTTATTGTACATGATGTAACCAGAATAGGGAAAAAAATCCCACAGACGTAGTAGTTATTGATATTATCTCTGCTTGGAGGTGGGAGCACATGTAGAGTGAATGGGAAAACAGCACAAGAGAAGAAAAAAAAATCTGTTACCAATTACAGTAAAATTATTACAGTGAAAAAAAAGTTACTCACATGAGTAATTAGAAAACCTTCATATCACTTTCCTGAACATTTATAAACTTCTTTCTTTCCTTAGGTGCCTGATAAAGGAAACTTTCCTTGGTTTAAAAATGATCTTATTCTCGGATTCACTTCATCCTTTGTTCTGGACCACAGAGAATACTATGTGGCTATTGTGAAATCATTTCTGTCCTCTGCTGAGTTGTACCTTGGCCACCAACAGCCCTGCCTATCCCATCCTTTCTGCTAGTCTGTCCTGTGAGCTCCCTTTCCCTACCTCTTTTTTCCACAGCCTGAAAAGGAACTTGTTGACCCTGGCTTTCCCTTTTAGAAGCCCATTAAAGATTCCACTGAATAAAACTCACTTATAGGTAACCTCCCTCCCTCTGATCTCAGAAAGACAAGCAACAGGAAATAGAGAAAAACATACAGCTAAATTCAACACAGATAGACAGAAGTTGCCAAAGGCAAATGGGAGAACAACAAAGATTATTCATTGAATTTCCAGGAATGGAAATTATTGGTAATCTGTTGTTTTCAAAATAAACTTTGACTGGGAGCTGACCACTTGTTACTTACTTTCATTTGATGATGGATTGTGGGACTGTGGCAAGCTAGTGTGGTGGTGAGTTTGTCAAAGTCAGCCTGTGAATTGTAGATATAAGGTATTAACTTAGCCTCCAGAAAGGTGGAGAATACTAGGCATTTGTCAATGTAAGTATAGAGAGGATAGTCAGTCAAAATGCAAAGAAACGAAGGAGAAAAAACAGTACAAGAAATGCTAGCCAACAGAATCAGTTATGAGAAAGCATTGCACTGCTGTGGTTGGCCCTCCCCTTGCTGTCTCTCTGCTTCCTGGCCTCAAGGAGTTGAGCAGCTTCCTTTCTGCATGCTCTTCCATGATGCCTTACCACTGCCCAAAGTGTGAGACCAACCAGTCATGGATGAGTCCTCCAAAATGGTGAGCCCCTTTCCTCTCGTGACTTTACTCCCTTGGATATTTGTCACAGTGATGGGACACTGACTAGTACACCTACTAATTTATATGAGATCACTTAATTATAAATGAACTTTCTTTAATAGTCATGTACCATATAGTAGTCACTTCTTCCTTCTGTCCTTCCTTTCTTCTCTCTTTTTCTAAATTGTTTCCCACTTCCTTTCTTCATTTTCTCCTGACCTTTCTTTTGTCTTTGGTTGACTTTGGTATGGTGCTGTGGCAAAAACAAAGATGATGAAGAACAGATCTAGCAAGATTAATGGCATAACCACACACAGATGACTAGTATAAGGCACTTTGTAAGAGCACTGCTAGAGTTTCATAGAGGTTTTGAGAAAAATCATTTCATCTATTTGTGGAGACTAAAAATTAGACATGATTTTAAATTTTGGGGGGCAGTACTAGTTGGAATTCAGGACCTTGAACTTGTCAGGCAAGTGTTCTACCACTTGAGCCATGCCCCCAGCCCTTTTTTGCTTTAGTTTATTTTTCAGGTAGGATCTCAAGGCTTTTGCCAGAGGATGGCCTCAGGCCCTTGATCCTCCTTTCTCTGCCTCCTGTGTAGTTAGGAGGTATGTACCACTATGCCCAGCTGTTGTTGCAATAGAGTCTCATTAACCTTTTTGTTCAGCCTTGCATAGTTGGAATTACAGGTGTGTGCCATCACGTCCAGCTTGTACACATTTTTTTCATTCATTCGTACATCTGTTCCTTCCATTTATTCATTTATCTACCATGTACCAAGCTGTCTTTCAGGAACTGAGAATATAATGGTGATCAATGAAGATATGGGCACCATCTTCAGGATGTAGAAGGCGTCCCTGGAACCTTAAAGAAATGAATTTTACTTCAGGTTAATTCAGAAATCATTGAAAGGGAGTTTATTGCTGAGATTTTTCTTTTTAAGACTCCAGTCTTTCTGATCTGTGTGGAACATATTTTGGGAGACCAGAATGGAAGTATGGAAATCATGATAAAATTTTTGTAAGGTAAAAAATAGAGTATTAGAAATTAGATACCAGGAGGTATGTTACAAACATCGTGCTATTTTTTTTTTTTTAACCTGGGGTTTTAAGCAGATTTCTAGAGTGGGAGCAGGGTGGCCAATTGTATAGGATAAGAGGCACTAGGTGAGTTTAGAAAAGGGCTGACCTATTCAGACTAATGGAAGGGAAATGTGTGTAAAGAGGGGAATTATAGAAGATCCTGAGTGTCACGCAATGCTTTTAGAAGTATGATGAATGAATCCAGAAGTTTCAGTTAAATATTTTCTTTAGACATTGTTGTATTTTCCATGGGCGATCTTCTTGTTCTTGTTTTTGTTTCATAGAAATATTTGCTAGATTCATGGTGCCATGGTTTGTTTTGAAAACTAGGAAGTCTGCAGTGTAAGAATCTCCACATCATATACCCTCCTCCATAGACCATGACGCCTTAACTACTGTCATAATGAATGTGGGGTGCAGGCTTCCCAGCAGGAACTTACAGTTAAGGATTCATGTCATGAGTACTAGCACTATAGTAGATCTTGTTTGTCCTGAATGAGTTTGGGGACTCCTTCTTTATCTGTGCCCGTTAGAGACCACTTTCCCCAGAATTGAGAGGTCTACTCTGGGTCATGACAATGGAACAGGACCTGAGAGGTGATCATGAGGAAGAATTGTAGCAGATGTTCCTGCCATACAGGGCCCATAAAATGGGCACAAGAGAGGTAGGCAGGTATTCTGCAGTCAGGGTTTAGGGTATGAGGCAAGAAGTAGTGGAGGGGACAGGGCAGATTTGATGGTGCAGGGAAAGGAGGGGGACTAGACAGCCTAGAATTTTATTCTCTTCTGGACTGGTTTTGAATCTGAATCCTCAAATTCCAGCTTCCCTAGTAGCTAGGATTGCTGACATGAGACACTGGTGATGGATCATTCATTTTGATAAAAAAAAATAGTTGATGAACTATTTTTATTTTTTAAAAGTGTATCCTTCTCCAAGTGTTAAAGCAGTAAAGACTAGGTGAACTACACTAAATGAAACAGTCAGTTTTCCTTTTTGGAAGCCGTAGCTGGATAGTGTAATTTCTTGGTGGAGATTGACACCTGAGTGACATTTTCTTTTCTTTTCTTTTCTTTTTTTTTACATTCATCATTGGAAATTTATTCATTACAATTAAACCTTAGGGAATGATGTGTTTTTTTTTCTTATTTATTGTCAAAGTGATGTACAGAGAGGTTACAGTTTCATACACATTTGCTTTCCTTGAGATATTTGTGTTCACAATGATTAGAATATGGGTGGTCAGAAAGTGAATGACTGAAGGCATTTAGAGAACAGTCATAAAACTAAGTTGAAGGCTCTACTGTGCTCACACTTCAGCTCTTTACAGCTCAGGATTCCATAGGGTTGGGCCTTTCCTTCTTCACACAGATGTCCAAGCAGAGATTAAGAGTAACCTTGCCTTGACCATACAACAAATGGGAGGTGGAGCTGACTTACAAACCTGGTCTTTTTCCTCCTACTTGCCTTACCTTGGGCAGGTTATGCCTGCCAACTTAGGATTCTAATCGGGTATCTAGCTCTAACTTTTTTTTTTTTCCAATAAGCCCATCATCAGGAGTTCTCTTATTGTTTTTTTTTTATTAATTTAATTTAATTTTTTTGTAAGGGTGATCTCAGAGGGGTTATAGTCACATAAGTAAGGTAATGAGTACATTTCTTGTCAAACATTGTTAACTCCTCCCTTGTTTTTTTGCCACTTTCCCTCCCCCCAAGTTGTGTAAAGTCATTTTCATCATAGTGTCTTGTGAGTATCGCTGTTGCATTGGTTTACCCTTTGTCCTTTGTCTCACCATTTTGTTATTCCCTTTCCCTTCCCCAAATCAGATAAACATATATACAAGACACAGGGTACCAAAATAAAAAACAGTAACAATGGGGGATAAACCAAAGGAAAAAAGAATTAACTTCACATAGTACATTAAAAACCAAAAACAAAGACAAACAAACAAACAAACAAACAAAAGCTCTTGTTTCCTTATCTTGGAGTTCATTTTGATTAGCATCATTTTATATAGTCATATGTACATAGCTATTGAGCTATTGTGATTCTCTGCTAGGACTATCCTAGACATATACTGATTATTACAAATGAGGGAAACTATGGAGCCTATGTTTCCTTGGGTCTGGCTTACTTCACTTAAGATTATTTTTTTCCCAAGTCTTTCTATTTCCTTATGAATGGGGTGATGTCATTCTTTCTGATGGAAGCATACTATATAAATATTTAATTTATATAAAAATTGTATATTTGCATATATGTAAATTTATATTATATAATATATATATAATTTTCTTGATCCCATTCATCTGGCCAAAAGTGAACTCTACTACACTATTGCTGGGAATGTAAGCCACTCTGGAAAGCAGTATGGAGGTTGCTCAAAAGACTAAGAGCTCTCCTATGATCCAGCAATCCCACTCCTGGGCATTTACCCGAAAAAATCACAATAAAGTCCACACTAAAGCTACCAGAACAACTATGTTTATTGCAGTATTATTTACCACAGCTAACTTTTAAATGAACTAAATAGCTATAAAGCAGTTGGAACAGTGGCTAGCCCCAAATAAACATTTTCAATAGTGTTTTTTTCTTAGAGCCAGCCATTTTCAGATTCCCCATTCTTACCTTCTTTGTGCCTGGCTTCTTTGTGCCAGTGGCTTCCACCTTGAGAACTTCAGGGTAAGGCTGAAAGAAGCAGATTCATTAACTCTGTAAAACTGGAGGTTCAAAGATCTTGTGGCTACCTTATCAAATGAGAGAGATCAGCTCTGTTCATTTGGGCTGCTCTGTCATCCCCACAGCTCAGAGCAGAGGGAGAAAGACTCAAGCTTTGGGGTGTAGCTAGTTAAGTAGTTGTACTCTTGGCTGATCCACAGTTGACAAAGGAGATAATGCCAGAGGAAACCTGACATATCGTTAAAGAACAGAACTTTCTTTGAGTGTACTAAAAAGGTTATATATCTTGCATAAATGAGAGACACCCATCTAATCTTGAATTATTTGGAAAAATAAATCATGATGGAGAAGTGAACTTAATAAGGTTAATTTCTCAAATTCAGAAATTCTGAATTACCTTTTTTTTTCTTTACTGAAAAAATAGTTGAATAGAGCTAAATGATCATTTTAAATCGTGGGCATGATTACAAATTAGAAATGTAATGTTTCATCTAGGCCCCTCCCAGAAAGAATAAAACAAAGCCCTCAATATTTTTGAAATTTTAATGGTTAGATTGATGTGCTTTTGATGCCTAAAGACAAACATTATTTTAGCACAAATTGCTGCTGCTCAGTGGATGAAGGACTCCTTGAGCACTTATTTAGAGGCTAAGAGGGAATTACTGGCTTTCTTTTTTGTTTTAGTGGAAGTTTTAATAAACAACAAGAATAGTCATCGTGATGTGTTATGTTTGTGTAGTACCTTGCAGTTTATATTGCTCTAAAAAGGCACACTTTGTCTAGCTCTGTGGAAAGTAGACAAGGAAGATACTGTCATCTCTGTTTCATACATGAAGAAACTGCGGCCCAGGATGGTTTTTCTGTGCTTTTTTTTCAGTAACACCACTGTTCTTAGTGTCTTTCAATGCTTTCCACAGTTCAACTGAGAGAAGGGGAATTTCTTTATTGAGGTGAGGAAATGAATAGCCTCTCAGGTGAGCCTTCCTAGGAACTCATAAGAGACTTGTAAAATAAAAATAACTCTAATCGTACCTGTGTCATCCTCAGTCATCTTAGTCACCTTTCTGTCACTGTGACAAAATAACTAATGAAACCAACTTAGAAGGACCAAAGGTTTAGCTTGGCTTACAGTTTCAGAGATTCCAGTCTGTAGTTGCATGGCTTTGTCTATTATGGTGGGAGTGCTGGCAGAGAAAGACCTATTCATTTCATGGTGGCCAGGAAGCACAAGAAAGAGAAAGTGAGGAGGCGGGGTCTCACTATCCCTTCAAGGTCATGCTCCCAAATGGCCCAACTTCCTCTCACTAGGCTCTACCTCTTAAAGGTTCCTAATAGTTTCAGGAATGAGGACCAAGGCTTTTTGGGGGTGCTCCAGATTTAAACTATAGCATGGATTAAACCAGATCAGTGATGTTTTAAAATGCGTTTTTCCAGTAAATTTTATTTGTTCTTTGCTTTCTTACTTTAGTATGCTGTGGAAAAGCATTAGTTTGTGCTACAGGTTCAGGAGCAAAATTATGATGAAAATGCTTTACATGGGAGAAAGTTCTATCAGCTTTGTTTCTGAGCATTATTCAAGGACTGACATGTCATTTTAGTAGAAGATCTTGGTCCCCTTTGAGGAGCTCCAGGCAATAACGTGGAATCCGAGTTAGAGAACTACTAATATGGGCGTTCTGAAAGTAATCCATATGAACATTCTTAGAAAGATAGACTATTGACTTATGAGGAACACTGACATGAATTTTAGATAATTCATATAAGAAGAGAAAATGTTACAGAAAAGCTGATTTTCGAGTGATGGCTGGTAGATATGTAAGGTTCAACACAACATCTGATTTCACCTTTTCTCTTTCATCCTTTGACAGGTTAAACCATCTGTGTTATTAAGTCTCTTGTTAATCTTCATACTTTTACCACCATCCTTCCTTAGCAGCATCTTAAGTGCTGAAGCATCACCATTCATTATCTTTGGTGGCCCTACTCTGCACCTCAACCTAGCTACAATGTCTACTGCTATACATGATATAACCAAAAGTATGCAGTCTTTTAGTGATGGGTATAATAAGGAAATAATTAAAGATAATACTTTAGAAATTATTTTCTTTAGGTAGTTGTACAAAGAAGTTACCATTCAACAGAGCACTTTATAGATATAGTGCCTCTTGATTAATATCACCCCTTTTAGCATTCTTACCCCTCTCACTTTACCTCCTCCCTCACTTTTATTAATTTTTAGGTTATATTTCGAATTTTTGTCAGTTAACAAAGCAGTTTGTGTATGCAATGCATCTTCATCTGTGTCATCCCTTCAACATTTCCCCCACTTCTACCCATGTCTTTCCTTATTTTTGTGAGTTCTGTGGCATATACAATGTATTCTTGCCTGCATTCTACTCATTTCCCCCATTCATTCTTATACCCCTCACCTCTTTACTCCCCCTCTCAAGTATCCATTTCATGGTACTTTGTTGGGCTTTGAGTTAGTATTTCTAAAGAATTGTACTATTGGCATTCTCCATAGATTCTACTATACTTCAGTTAATTCATTTATAATTGTTTGGGTGCCACCCAGTGTGCTTACTTCTAGATTTATAGCCATATTCTAGTTCCCACTAATGAGGGAAATGATGCAACCTCTGCATCTCTGGGTCTGGCTTACTTAACTTAACATCCTCTCCAAGTCTTTCCATCGCTTTATAAGTGGTTAAATTCTTTCTGATGGATGAGTAGAATTCCATTGTATATGTATACTACACTTTCTTGATCCATTCATCCATTGAGAGGCATTTGGGCTGATTGCATACCCTGACTATGGTAAATAAAACTGCAATAAACATGGTTGTGGTAGTGGCTTTAGTATATATCCTTGAAGTGGAATTAACGGCTGGGTCATAGGGAAGTTCTTTGTTTAGTTTTTTGAGGACCCTCTATATTGCTTTCCAGAGTGGTTGAACACGTTTACATTCCTAACAGAGTTGGAAATAGAGTTCCCAACAGTGTAATAGAGTTCCCTTTTGGCCACATCCGTTTGCTATTGTTAGTTTTCTTGGTAATGAACATTCTAACTGAGGTGAGGTGGAATCTCAGTGTTGTTTTGATTTGCATATCCCTTATGGCTAGAGGTGTTGAACATATTTTCATGTGTCTATTGGCCGTAATTACTTCTTCTGAGAAGTCTCTCTTTAAGTCATTAGTTCATTTCTTAATTGGGTTGCTGTTTCTTTGAGGATTCAGTTTTTTGAGCTCTAAGTATATTTTGGATATTAAACCCTTAGCTGATAGATAGCTGGTAAAAACTTCTCCCATTCTGTGATCTGTTTAGCTTGTTAGCTATGTCCTTTGCAGTGCAGAAACTTTTAAGTTTGATATCCCATTTATCAATTATTTCTTTGATTTGTTGAGATTCTGGATTTTTTACTTAGAAAGTTTTGACATATGGTGCTGGCAGAACTGGCCATCCATGTACAGAAAACAAACTAGATACCCATATATCACCTTGTACCAGCATCAATTAAAAAAATGTATCAAAGGCCTCAATGTAAAGTCAGAAACCAGTAAACTTTTATAGGAAAGGTCAGGGGAAACAGTGGGGCTTTTGGACACAGAAAGATATGACTAAAATAAAAGCTAAAAGACTGCCTATTTGTCAACTATAGCAAAATATTTCCAGAGTTTCCCACTGGTCTGTGTCATCTAATTTGGCTTCTGTTACTCTGATACTTCTCTCTGGCTGTTATTCTCTAGTCCCGTTAGTGACTTGGCAAAGCTCTTATGGTTTCTTTCTAGTTACATTCTACCTTTGTTTTGGTCAAGGTTGAAACTAACTTCAGGGTGAAGCTTCTCCTGGTGAATGTGGTCATATTTCACTATTCCTTAACTATTACCCAACCCCTCCAGAAAAAAAAAAAAGATGCTTTAGCTATTGTCATCAACTGTCCTTCTCTAAGAGGTAGAGTAAGCCTTCTAGAAGTTAAGATTGATGAAGGTAATGAACATGTTTTACTTATCGCTCAGTGCTCGTGTCCAGAAGAGTGCTTTGGAGCCTTGGAGAGAAAGATTGGTCACTTAGATGACTTAGAAAAATGAGATATTCCTGTAGGAACTTCCTGGAGATGTTGGCTCAGGGTTGGAGATCTTTGTGCCAAGGATTTATGATTATAATGCCAGATGTTAGAATGAGCTTGGATATATCTCCTTGATTCTGTCCATCCTGTGTGTGCCCAACTAGACACAGGGCCTTGACATTTCTACCTAGTCCTAGTCAGAAAGCCTGTGGCCTGTCTTACCCAAAATGCTAAATCTGCATTCATAAAGGATCACACCTTTTATTTCTGTCATTTCAAATACTAGTGTTATATGCATAAATGATTCTGATTAACTTGCTTATGGTTCTTTTATAGACGTCCCTCTTGAGATAGGATGAAATGTTAAAATTGGTTTCTACTTTTTAACTCTTCCACGAGAAGCCTCCCTAGCTCATCTCTTAAAGGTCCTTTGTGCTCACTGTTTCACAGCGTACAGCCAGCAGGCTGTGCTGTGAGGCCTTGCATATATTTTATTCTATTTTTCACTTTTTAAGCTAACACTTATTGAAGCTTACTGGGTGTCAGGTTCTGTTCTAGGGCTTTAGATCCTACAACAATCATGTAATTCTCACAGCACCTGTGTGTGGAGTTATTATTGTCCCCATTGTGTAGAATAGAAAGCTGAGTTTTAGAGAGGAAACTTACCCAAGGATATTCAGCTAGGAAATGCCAGGACAGAGATTTGACTCTTTTTTTTTTTTTTTTTTGGTAGGAAGTGGAGTATGGCTATGCAGCTCAGGCTATCTTTAAACTCAAAGATCTTTCTGTCTGAGCCTTCTGGTGCTGGAATTACAGATGTATACTATACCACTATGCCAGCTTGAAATGTGAATTTCATTCTATTTAATTTAAAATTCATAGCGTCATATTTCATGCTTTCCTAAAGGAAGGTCAAATTATGCCATACTTTCTGCAGCCACTAACTATCACTCTTTAAGAGTATGTCATTGAGTGTTCTTATTACAGGCTTCCTGTGATTTGAAATAATGACCTTTTTGTTTTTTTGCTTTTTGGCTGTGGAACTTGAACTGAGGGCCTGGGCACTGTCTATGAGCCTCTTTGTAATCAAGGTTTGTTCTCTACCACTTGAGCTACATCACTACTTCCGATTTTTGGTGGGCGAATTAGTGATAAGAGTCTCATGGAGACTTTTCAAACCACAATCCTCAGATCTCAGTCTTCTGAGTTGAAATAATGTACTTTTAATGTAGTACAAGTCTTCTGAAAAAAAAAACTCATATAATAAATCTAGTCAAACATCATCAGAAACCTCTTCAATTAAGAAAAATGAATATTGTTTTACAGTTTATCCTATTTATCGCCCTCTATTCCTTTCTACCTTTCTTCCTGGCAATACTGGATTTTGAACTCAGGGCCTTGTGCTTGCTTGTCAGGTGCTCTACCACTTGTACCATTTTTCTGCTCTTTTTATTTTTGCTACTTTTTGGACAGATCTGTGTTGGCCTGGACCATGGTCCTTTTTGTAATAGCCACATAGCTAGGAAAATAGATACTTGCCACAAGGCAACTTGTTTTTGCCCAGACTGACCTCAAACCATGATCTTTCCAATCTCCACTGCTCAAGGAGCTAAGATTATAAGAGTGAGCAATCACACCCAGCCTCAAGAAATACTCTTAATGCCAAATGTATTCCACTAACATTTTTTCTTTAGATATTAAAAATTGTGTTTCTTTCTTTTTTTAATCTGACTTTTTTTTTTTTTTTTGGCCAGTCCTGGGGCTTGGACTCAGGGCCTGAGCATTGTCCCTGGCTTCTTTTTGCTCAAGGCTAGCACTCTGCCACTTGAGCCACAGCGCCACTTCTGGCCAATTTCTGTATATGTGGTGCTGGGGAATTGAACCCAGGGCAAGCACTCTTGCCACTAGGCCATATCCCCAGCCCTCTTTCTTTTTTTTAATGCCAATCCTGAAGCTTGTACTCAGCACCTGGGTGTAGTGTCCCTTAGCTAAATTTTGCTCAAGATTAGTAGTCTATACCACTTGAGCCATAGATCCACTTCTGACTTTTTTTGGGGAGGGGGTGGGTAGTTTATTGGAGATAAGAATCTCAAGGATTTTCTTGCCCAGGCAGGCTTTGAATGGCAATTCTCAGATCTGAGCCTCTATAGTATTTAGGATTACAGGTATGAGCCACTGGCATCCAGCTTTCAAAACTGTGTTTATCCTACTTGAACTTATTATGATTAATTATGAAACCTAATCCAATATTATATATTTCAGTGAAATAGGGGTATAGAATAATGTTATTGGGCTGGGAATGTAGCTTAGTGGTAGAGTGCTTGCCTAGCGCACATGAAGCCCTGGTTTCAATTCCTCAGAAAAAGAGCCAGAAGTGGCTCTATGACTCAAGTGGTAGAGTGCTAGTCTGGAGCTAAAGAAGCTCAGGGACAGTGTCCAGGCCCTGAGTTCAAGGCAAAAAATATATATAGTGTTGTTATCCCCACTAAAAGGGGCTTAATGTTTTGGTGGAAATGATAAAGATGAATCTCTACATTAATTTCTCTAGAAACCAGAGTGGGTAGAATAATTGTAAAGGACTAGAGAAGAAATGTTAAAAGTCATGAAGAATTCAACATCCATATTGCTTCACATATTTAAAAACATTTAAAATATGCTTCTCATATTATAACTAAAAGCTGAAAATAGAGCAAGATGGATTACTGACATGCTTTGCTCAGCTAATGTGGGAATTCTTGTCAGCAAATGCTGAAGTCTTTAGTGCTGAAAGTCAAAATAAAATTCATAAGGCAACAGCTGGATGCTTTAATTATTAATATTTAAAAAGGGATTCCCCACTTGCAGTAGCTTTTGAAATCAAGTAATTTCTGGTCCTAAATGTGTTAGATAAGAATAATCATTCTTGCTTTATCTCAAGAGCATTGTATGATTTGTTAAGTGGCTTTTATAAACTTAATACATCATAGACACGTTTCCAGACCAATAAATACAGATTAAGATATTTTGTAGCAATATGACATACTTGCAGAAAAGTATACAAACTGTAGTGATACAGCTTGGTGAGTGAGCAGAAAGTGACACACATCCTCAGCCTGGCCTGTACAAACACTGTCAGTCTCAGAAGACTCCTATGGCCCCTTCTTCCCCACTAGCGATATGAACCCAACATTATGGTCTTTGAACTTGATGTAAATGTATATAGTTTTATTATTCCACTGAAAGAACACACTGCAACAGCCATCCATTCTCTGTTGTTGATGGTTATTGGACTTGCTTGCATTTTGAGGCTATTATGGAAAACGTTAGGAACATTTTTTGCTAGTGTCTTTTGGCATACATATATAGGTTTAAAATGATTTATATGCCTTGGAATGAGAGTGGCAGGTCATGTGGACCTTAGGGGAGGACGCTGTTAAAAGCAGTTGCACTAATGGACAACCCTGCATCAATACCTGTGAGTTCCTGTTTACAACAGCACTGATCTCGGCATCTTACTGATTTTATCTAATGTGGTAGGCCTGTTGTTATATCTTTCTATTCTAATTTTCATTTGTCTGATGGTTAACAGAATGAACACCTGATTTGGGTATATTCAGGGAGGAAGTGAAAGCGCTGAAATATATTGTGCACATTCCTATAGAATTATCACTCTATTGGGTGTGTTCCAAATATAAATCTATTTGTTGGCTACAGCAACCAGCTATGTGTCTCCCTTTGTTCATATATAAGGCTAGTGGAGAATCCTAGCTTTAATGTTGTCCAATATGGTTCTTTGTTGTTAGTGCTTTGTCAGTCTACTGTAAAGAAACATTGCTTATCTCCAATGTTATGGAGATATACTCCACTGCTGTCTTCTCCCAGCTTTGTTGTTTTAACATTTAACATTGAGATCTACAATTCATACTTTTGAATAGGGAGAGAAGTCAGATTTAACTTTTATTTCCCTTTGTGTCTAGTGGATGAAGAAGCTTTTATCACTTTTCTATAGTGCCACCTTCCTCAGAGTTAGAAATCCACACATTTAAAGGCCCAGTTCCTGCATTCACGTCCTACCTTGAGCTTCTATGTGCTTTGAATACTATAGCTTATCAATATCGACAATGGATATTTTTGTCAGGTCCTGAAGATCCTTGGTTATGCTTTATCCTTAACATTTCTAAATAAGCTTAGAATTAGCTGGTCAATTCTTCAGATACATGTAGACAGATTCTAATATGCAGGGATTTTGAATGTCAGGATTTGAATGGAAGGGTTCATGTTAGGGAATATATAATAGCTTAGAGTTAGAGTCAGGAAGCCTGTAGGATTTAGGGCAAACTGCATCTTATTTCAAGGACAGCTGGAATATTAGGATGAATCAAACCTTGAGTATTTTTCATTCATTCTTAAGATTGGGCCACCATTAGGATCAAGGTTAAGAGTTAGGGTTCCAGCCAGGGTTAGGATTAGGGTTAGGTAAATGGAAAATTTAGGGTCAAACTGAAAGTAAATTTTAGAACAACAAAACTGAGTAAGAGGAAGTATGTATGTGAAATACAGTATTGCTGTTCACTATAGGATTTGGATACATCTAGGGGTAGGGTTAGCCTCTGGGTTCCAGTGAGAGTTAGGGTTATAGTTAAGAAAAGGGTAAGATATTGGGTCAAAATGCAGCCTCTTTTAAGAAGGCTGAGTTGAATCAAGGTTATGATGATTGAAAACTAGTGTATTTGTGTAACTTTTAGCATTTGAGTATAATTATGATTAAGGTATTAGGTTTTCAGTTCAGGTTCAGATTAGAGGTAAGGAAGGGTAAACTTTAGGGAAACCTTGAGTTTTTCCACTAGCAAGTAGTAGTAAAAGGGTTGTGAGATTGAATAAAAACTAGACTATTTTCCTTACACTTCCTAAGCAGTGTTATTTAGGGTTACAGTTAGGTTTAGGTTTTAGGGTTAGGGCTGTTAGGGCTAGGAAATGGGTTTGGTTTTAAGTAAATCTGAAACTTATTTTAGTATCTAGGAATTCAGGAAAAATTAGGATAAATGGAAACTATAGTGTTTTCATAATTATTGTGAAACTACATTGTTTCAAATCTATCCATCAGTTGCTTTTACAATCAAATGTGTAAGAATGCAATATTGAGCATTTAATTTCAAGTATCAGAGCTACCTTTCCAGTTATTTGGGTCTTCTTTAATTTACTTAATTCTCTATATTTTCGTTATTTTCTTTAACGTAATTTGTTCAATAACTTGAATCTTTTATAGGGCATAGGTCAAATTTGTTTTTAAAAAACTCCCCTTTTATTGTAAACTTAGATTGTTTCTGTTTTGTATCATTGTTTTGAAGAATATGATCATTGTATACATTTTTAATGCCTATCTATCTTGTGAGAATAAATTGCTAAAGCCAGCATGGTGGCTTGTAACTGTAATCCCTGCTTCTCAGGAGGAAGAGATAGAGAGGATCATAAAGCCTACCCCAGGGAATTTCAACCGGTATAATGCTTCACATCTGTAATTTCAGGTTTATGGGAGACATAGGTAGGAGGATCTCAGTTCTAGAACAACCAGGTGAAAAACAAGCCCCCTATCTGTAAAACAAATGGAAGAATAAAAGGCTGGATGTGTGTTTCAAGTGGTAAAAAATTATCTGCCTAGCAGGTATAAGGTCCTGAGTTCATTATTCCCTATAAGGGAGACCATAGAGTCCATGTTTCTTTGGGTCTGGCTCACTTCACTTAGTATAATTTTTTCCAAGTCCTTCCATTTCCTTACAAATGGGGCAATGTCATTCTTTCTGATAGAGGCATAAAATTCCATTGTGTATATGTACCACATTTTCCTGATCCATTCGTCTACTGAGGGGCATCTGGGTTGGTTCCAAATTCTAGCTATGACAAATTGTGCTGCGATGAACATTGTTGTGCTGGTGGCTTTAGTGTGTTCTTGTGTGTGGTCTTTTGGGTAGATGCCCAAAAGTGGGGCTGTTGGGTCATAGGGGAGCTGTATGTTTAGCCTTCTGAGGAATCTCCATACTGCTTTCCAGAGTAGCTGAACCAGTTTACATTCCCACCAACAATGAAGTAGCGTTCCCTTTTGGCCACATCCCCTCCAACATTTGTCATTGTTAGTTTTCTTGATATAGGACATTCTTTCTGGGGTGAGATGGAATCTCAATGTTGTTTTGATTTGCATTTCTTTTATGGCCAATGATGTAGAGCACTTTTTCATATGTCTCTTGGCCATTCTCATTTCGTCATCAGAGAAGTCTCTTTTAAAGTCTTTAGCCCACTTGATGAGGGGGCTATTGGTTCTTTTCGGTTTTGTTTTGGAAGAATGCAATTTTTTTAGTTCTGCATATATTTTAGATATGAGGCCTTTGTTCATTGTATGGCCGGTAAAGATCTTTTCCCAATCTGTGGGCTTTCTGTTTATCTTGCGAGCTATGTCCTTTGCCCTGCAGAAGCTCTGCAGTTTGATGCAGTCCCATTTGTCCATCCTTTCTTTGATTTGTCACATTTCTGGGTCTTTGTTAAGGAAGTTTCGTCCTGTGCCAAGGAGCCCAAGTGTTTCTCCTACTCCTTCCTTTAGTGTTTTCGGGTATCTGTTTTAATTTCGAGGTCTTTGATCCATTTGGAATTGATTTTGGTGCAGGGTGATATATAAGGATCTTGTTTTAGTTTGTTGCATGTGTTGAACCAGTTTTGCCAGCACCATTTGTTAAAGAGGCTGTCTTTCTTCCATTCTATTTTTTCAGCTCCTCACAGGTTTAGGCAAGTCACAGCAGAGGATCACAAGAGCCCAATAACTATACCCTTATGAACACAAAAGATGATGCTAAGTGAAATGAACTCCATGTTATGGAAACGACTGCTAAATCACTGTTGTAATTACTTTCAACATGCAATGTGAAACCGTAGCTTCTATTGTTGATGATCCTCTTGTATCTCCTTTTTGTGGTTGTACCTGCACTATCTCTGTATCTTATCTGAGTACATTGGAAACCGTGTATACAGATATTAGAACTAGGAAAGTGAAAGGGAATACCAAAATCGAGAGACACAGGGTAAAAAAGACAAACGATTACAAAAGCAATACTTGCAAAACTGTTTAGTGTAAATCTACTGAACAACTCATGGGGGGAAAGGGAGAGGGGAGAGGGGGAAATGAGGGAGGAGGTAACAAACAGTACAAGAAATGTATCCAGTGCCTAACGTATGAAACTGTAACTGCTTTGTATATCAGTTTGACAATTAAAAAAAAAAAAGGTCCTGAGTTCAAACCCTTCTTCAGGCTCTGAAACAAACACACAAGAGTTAACTCTTAAAGCTGGAATTTGTGGATCATACAATGAGGGCCTCATCTTCCCTTGTGAATTGTATCATTTAAAACTCTCACCCATATCATGATAGATTCCACTCTTGTGAGTCTGGATAATGAGTCATTTGTTTTTTGTCCTTCTGCAGAAAATAGTAACAGCTTATTGTGTCTTCTATTTAAATTTTTATTACTAGTGGGTTTGAATAAGTTTTTGTTTGGCCAGTTTTGTGAACAGCCTGTTTATGCTCTTTCTCAGTGTATTTATCTTTTTCTTATTAATTAGAAAGTGTACTGCTTATATCATAGACAATATCCGTTTATAATGCATAAGTCTATTTAGTAAATGAATTAACCAATATACTTTTGTTACTGCAGAAGAACATAAAAAGCAAACCCTGTTTAGTGTATTCAAATTGTGATTATTTCCCAAATGTTCATGTCATTTGGATACTTAGCAATATCATAGCAATAGTGTGCTTAGTAGAAGGTACTGTCTGCAAGTAAGTAAAAATAGAAGAGATAAATTATTTTGATTTCTCATTTGTTGTAAACTTACATTCCTGTATCTCTCAGAGCTATGAGAAGTCAGGCAGCAAAACTTACCCAATATAAACTGCAATGCTAATTAGCATGTTGCAAGTGAAGCAAGGTGAATGCATACCTAATGAAAATTATCTTTCAAGGTAACTTAGTTTATATGATATTTATCCTAACAAACATCTTTTTGGTGATGTGGCTCGTGGGTTTGTATTCATGTGTGTAATTCTTGTTAGAAAGAGATGACTTGTTGATGTTCTTTTAGACCATGAGTGGCTTATTAGTGTTTAGGGCAGTGGGCTCTGTCTCTGAGGGACAGTCCCTGGGAGCTTGTTAGTCATTGTTCTGGTAGAAATCATTTTGATCTGTGATGAAGTCCATAGCAGTGAGTGTTGGAGCTAGCAATTTATATTTCAGGCTTTTCATTAAAATTTGCCCTTCACCAAACAGGCAGTATGAATTTGCATCACAAATGATAGCTGCTTCTTCTTTATTTTGCAACTCTTGAAATCAAGTAATTTAATTATGTCTTCTCCATAGCCTTTTATCTCCCTCTGCAGAGTTGCTCTCCTCACACACCTCCTATTGGAACCTGGGCTTCTTCCCTTTTAGCCTTAATTAACATGAAAACACTTATCTCGAGACCTGGAGACACAGCTTTTCAATTAGCTTTTAAATGTCATTCTTAATGATGTTCGATTGACTCTTTTAAGGGAAAATTAAAATGCTCGAATCATCTCCTGCTTATTTGTGAGAGCATATTATTGATATTTCTGATTATCTGATCATCTGATCTTTGTGGCATCTTTAATCTCTCACTGTCATAGGCAAGTGGAATCACATCCAGAATAGGACTCAGGTGCAGCAAGGTCCTATTCTGGCCTTCCTTGCCTCTGCCTCCCTAGCCAGGACTGCATGGGCACTGCTGCTCAGCAGCAAGTTTGTTTGCAGGACCATCCCTTGAATTGTACAGTTAATTTCCAACATATTGTCTTGTGAGCATCACTGTTGCATTAGTTCACCTTTGATCCTTTGTCTCACCATTTTGATGTTCCCCTTCCTGTCCCTAATTCTGATAAATCATACTAAGTGAAGTGAACCAGACCCAAAGAAACATAGACTCTGTGGTTTCCTTCATTGGTAATAATTAGTGTATGTCTAGGATAGCCCTAGCAGATAATCACAATACTTAATATGTACATATGGATCATACAAGATGATGCTAAGCGAAATGAACTCCAGGGTATGAAAACAAGTGGTTTATCGTTGTTGTTATTTTTAATGTACTCTGTGAAATTATTTATTTTTTCTTTTGTTTATCTTCCCTGTGGTTTAGCCCCTGCTGTCACGCATTTGATTTTGGTACCCTGGGTATAGTATATATGTATTATTTTAAAATATACATTTTAAATACAAGGTATTATAGAAAATTATACAGTAAGGATATAGCATGTTTCTTTTCATCAAATGTTCTATTATTAAAAATGTATCGTTCTAGACATTTTATGCAGCAGCCAAGTGCACTTAAAATATAAGTAGGCTCATTAAATATAGCCATTTTTCTGAAACTTGCTTTCTTTATTATGTGGGACAGCTTTTCATACTAATGGTTCTACCCTATTATTTTTTAGTCAGTGGAGAAATATTTGCTGCTCTGCTTCTCCATGTTCTTATTTAATATTCTTTTCTTTTGTTGAGGAGAGGGGTGGCACTGGAGTTAGACCTCTGAATCTCGCACTAGATAGGCTGGCAAGATACCAGTGAAACATGATTCCAGTCCTGTTTTTTACTGATTGTTTTCAGGATATGGTCTGGCTTGTCAGGGCAGTCAGTGTCTGAGCCATGATCTGCCTACATTAGGCTTCTCATCACTGCTGGGATGACAGGCATGCACCACTGCATCCAGCTTCTTTCTGAGAAGATGAAGTCTCATGGGCTTTTCTGCCTGGGCTACTCTGGAACTATACCTCTCCTAATATCAGCCTCCCAGTGCCCAGTAAAGGGTCTTGTGAACTTTTCTGCTCAGGCTGACCTGACACCATGATCCTCTAGTTCTCAAGCATTCTCAAATAGCTAGGATTATAAGTGTGAGTCACCAGCACCTGGCAATAATAGTTATTTTTTTCTGAATTTTTTCTATTTATATACACTATGCTATAGGAAATATCCTGTAGTCATCTACAGACTTATAAATGGGTTATTTATAGAGGATGTGTAATGGAGTTCTTATATCAAAGAGTACATATACTTAAAGTTTTGCTAAGTATTGAGGAATTGTCTCCCAGAAAGGTTTTATCTGTTTTCATTCTATCTACAGTGGATAGATATTATCATTTACAATGTATTTTTCTTCCTATTGAAAATCTTGGCTGGGCATGGGGGTACATGTCTATAATCTTAGCTACTCTTGGAGGCAGAGGTTGGAGGATCACAGTTTGAGGCCAGCCCCAGCAAAAGCACAAGACATTTTCTGCAAAACAAACTAAATGCAGAAGAACTGGGGCATGGCTCAAGTGGTAACATCGCCCTGAGTTTAATCTCCAGTACTGCAAAAGAAGAAAAGGCAGCTAAAAATAAGTAGTGGCTAGGGATCCATGAAAACACATTCTTATGAAAACTCACACTTAGCATCCTCATTCCTAGCTGCCCAAATGCGGAAAGAACCCCAAGTTTCATCTATGGTTGAGTGGAGAAACACAATGTGGCACATGCTGACAGTGAAATATTATTCAGTGGTAGAAAATTCAGAGTGGATGAACCCTGGAAGCAGTATGCTGTGTGAAATGTCTAGAATAGGCAATCCTTAGAGGCCGAGAGGAGACCCGAGGTTGCTTAGAGCTGAGGGGTGGGGGTAGGGATTTGGAAAGTGACAGTTCATAGGCACAGGACTTCTTTTGGGCATGATGGAAATGTTCTATAATTAGATTGTGGTGTGATTTGTACAACGCTGAATATATTAAAAACCATTGAATTGCACATTTTAAATGGACAAATTTAATGATGTGTGGGTTTCAATCCAATAAAGCAAATTTTTAAAAAGTGATGGCAGAATGCAGGGGATGTGATGGAAAGGAGGAAGCTTTGGCATTATCCTGGGCTCGTGGAGCTGCCTGGAAGATACTGTCAAGTCAGCATGGCAGGGCATTTGTTGGGGGCTTGCATTTTATTTGGCCCTGCTGGGCCTCACCAGCTGTAGGGGTGCCTCCTAGAGTACTTCCTGCAGATTAGAGACTCAGGCAGTTAATATCATGTGTTAGAGGTCAGAATGAAGGTTAGAACACTGAATTACTGCTCCTTGTTCTTGCTTAGTCTTTGAATACACAGAAGATACTGTTCTCCTGGAAGGCAGTAATAGTTTCCTCTGCTGACCTAGAAATGCCTGCTGAGCACTCCAGCACTTGGAAAAGGAAGGTCAGAGAGAGGAAGCTGAGCTCAGCTGCTGAGTCAAGGAAAAAAAAAGAGGAAGACATAGGGTCACAGACAAAGATGAGGCCCTTACTGGCAAATAAATGTGGTCAGTTTGAAATTTAGCAGTTAAGTTTTTCTCATAGTGCAAGCAACTAGATTGCTAGTAAGTCTCATGATGAGAATATCTAAAAGGCAGCTGGCATTTAAATAGCTCTAGTTGTGATCATGGGTAAACTTTAGCTCCAGGAAATGGGGTTAGTCTTGCAGTGAATATATGCTAAATGTTAAGGGGAAATCAATACACCTGTGTTCCAAAGCCCATTTCTTTGTGGTTGTGGCCTTTTGCATACCATTTACTCTGCTCATTCCTCCCCTATCATGGCTCTAAAGCCAAAGTTACATCAAACCAGAACATCTAAAACCTTCCTAATTACCCTCAGGTCTGAGATTTTTCAACTTCAGAAAGAACTGAGGTCTCCCTGGTTCATTTGGAGGTTAATTATTTTTAGCTAGCTACTGCTAGTTTGCCAAGAGTTTACTTTAGAAACACAGGATAGCACATGTGTGTAGTTCAATGGTGATCCAATAGCCAAGTTTTCTGGACCAAGCAGAAAGAAGTTTTTTTCTTTATTCTGTATTTGATTCATTGCCCTAGATACGCTTTGTTCTCTAAAGACTTCCCTTAGGAATATACTGTGGATAAGAAACAACTAGTCTTTGTACTTTGTATTAGAGTTCCTTTTTGTATTCTTATTTTAGTATTCTGGAATTAGCTATGAATTCACAGGACTGAAGATCATAAGAGCAAGGTATCTCTACCACTTACTCTGTTGGAGCCATAAACTTTCATCTTTTGCCAACCTCCTTAGAACTGTGAACTGTCATGACTTAACTTCAAAGCTTAGTCTGTTCTTTTGCCATTGCAGCCAAAATATTTTAGATATGCCTACACAACTATTGTAGGTTAGTGTTGACAAGTGAGTGTAAGAATTTTTCTTTCCTGGTGTGAACAATGCTGCACATTCTTATTTTCAGCTAAATATTAAAATTACCCCAAGCTGATGTTCAGTCATTAATGAAGACTTCTCCAAATGTAGTAGATGTTTCAGTTAGTAGAAAACAAAAGATTTCCTGTCATTTTATTTTTTCTAAATTACAGATTGAGGAAACATTGAGATAGAAATATACTAGAAACATAATCACAACCAACTCAAAAAGCTGCTCATTGAGGCAAGAGTGACTAAGGCCTTTGAAGGGAGTAATCTACCCTGATAGTATTATTATATAACTGCAGAAGAAAGGGAAATCGAGCATAGCCAAATAGAATGATTTACAAAAAGTGTATTTCAAAGAAAAGAGAAGTAATTTTCAATGTCCAGATATTTTAAGGAAAGATGGGTAAAAAAGGGAGAGAAAGAGAAAGGAAAATATAGAAGGAAATAAAGAAAAAGAAAGGAGAATTCTAATGGCAAAATCACACCATTTTGGGGTGAAGAAGGGGGAAGCAAACCTTGTTTTTCTAGAAGAAGAAGCTTTCAGTGGCTTGGATGTTAAGAGCATGTACAGAAGCCTGAAAGACCAGCACATGGTCAATGCCAAATGCAGGAGTGGCATCAACCCGAGAAGGAGTATCTGCAAAGCTCAAAGTCAGACCACGATGTGGCTGGAGAGAATTTGAAAGACAACAAGGCAGGGCTCTTTAAAGTTATATTCCAAACAAGAAGGACAAGTAAAGGCAAAGCTCCTTGCTTAAGGCAGATAGAATAATGTTAACCTCTGATGGAAAGCAGACTGACTCAGTTATTTGGCTTCCCTCTTTGTCTATTGCAGAGAGTGATCTTCAATCTGGAATGTATAACATAAATATGGTTAAGAATAAATTGAAGTGTGCAGGCTAATAATGACACAACTAAATATGCTGAGTTTATACTCAGGACAGGATGCCATACAAGAGAATTTAGTGATTTTTTTCCCTCGTATTTATGGCAGCTGTGCATGGTAGATATTATTATATCAAACCCATTTTATAGATCAGAACACAGGCTAAGGAATATTTAATTTTAAGTCCGAAGTTGCATAGCCAATAAGCGACGGGCTCAGATTTCAGCTCCAGCTCTGACTAGCTTCAAAGTCTGACATTTATAGTTTATACTATAAGGCACATAGATTTTGTTAGGCTTTGACTTTATCTTTTTGAAGAATTATACTATTTGCACTCTCAATAGAGTCTATTATCTTTCAGTTAATTCATCTGTAACCCCTTACTTACCACTCAGTGTGTTTTCTTGTAATTTATAGGCACATTATAGCTACTACAAATGAGGGAAACCATACAACTTATGTTTCTCTGGGTCTAGCTTACTGTGCTTACTATAATTTTTTCGAAGTCTTTCCATTTCCTTACAAATGGTGCACTATCAAAGCCCAACAAAATAAGTACCAGGAAATGGGTGCTTTCAAGAGGGAAGGGTAGTACCAAGGGGAGAAAGGTAGAAGAAAAAAAGGGAAGGGGGAATGCAGGCAAGAATGCATTGCATATACCACAGAATTGAGAAATATAAGGGAAGGGATTGGTCCAGGACAGTGAAGATATTGAAGTGAGGACACAGATCAAGATGCACTGTGTATATAAACTGCTTTGCTAAATGGTAAAAATAAAAATGTGATACATAACCTAAAACTAAGGTAAGTAAGAGAAAGGATGGGTTAGGAGGGATGGGGGAAGAATGTTGAAAGAGGCAACAATAATCAAGATGCACTGTATTTCCAAACTGCTTCCGTGAATGGCAACTTCTTTGTTGTACAACTATTTAAAGATAATAAAAATATTCAAAAAATATAAACCCGGTAGATTGTATTGAAGAGCCACATGTATAGTCTACTAAAATGAGGAAAATGGAATATCAGTCTGGTAAGAAATGAAGAGTTGGGCTGGGGATCTAGTAGCTCAGTGGTACAGTGCTTGCCTAGTATGTGTAAAGCTCTAGATTTGATCTCCGCCTCTGCAAAACAAAACACAAAGGCTCTCTTGATTTCTTTTTCGTTTTGTTTTTTGTACTTGTTTATTTTTTATTTTTTGGAAATAGTCTAGAGTGGTCATGAACTAGCAATCATCCTGTTCCAGTTCTCAAGTATTACAGGTATATACTATCATATCTGGCTTGATTTCTTTTGAAATGTTCATCTACAACTATTCAGAGTCAAGATTTTGATATGGACCCTTTGGTAAACTTGAAACTGTTAGGCAGGAGATTTTGAAAAGTTGGAAATGAAAGATAAGAACATTTAGGAAGTAGGATGGGGTCACAGAGCGTTCAGGATTTGATTCTTCCCACCCCTTCTTCCTGTTTCCCTCTCTTACTTGCCACTTATTTAACCATATTATTGGAGAATTCTACAGGGAGTTTATAAACAAGTGAATTCATTTGGGCTTAGTAAGACTACATTTGTATTTGTTCTCTTTTTTAATTATAAAGGTGATGGACAGAGGGGTTACAGTTATATAAGTCAGATATTGAGTACATTTATTTTGAACAGTGTCACCCCTTCCCTCATTTTCTCCAAGGTTTTTTTTTCCCCAACTGTCCCCTCCCCGCCCCAAATTGTATAGTTCATTTCCAACAATGTCTACTGAGTATCTCTGCTGAATTAGTTCACCCTTCTCTCCACCATTTCTGTGCTTCTCCTTCCCTTCCCCAAATCAGATAAACTTACATACAAGACAAAAAGTACAGAAAACAAATACAGTGACAAAAGAGAAAAAAGGTAGGAAAAAAACCCTGCAAAAATAAAATTTAAAAATCTCTTGTTTCTGCTTCTTGAAGTTCATTTTGATAAGCATCATTTTATATGATCATTTGTACATAGCTATTGAACCTCTCTTAGGAGAGGTCCTAAGAGTATCCTCCTTTGGCCTCATGGTGTGAATGTTTAGAGTCTTGTTTAATTTATCATATCCAAGTGTAATTTTTTGCCTTATATTATCCATTGGGTTTACTTACAGATTTATAGGCACATTCTAGTTAAGGTACATTCATATTTGATTGAATGACTTTATACAGATTATTAATTCACAGCAGACTGACTTCAGGTTAATTACTGAAACCCAAATACTGTGTTTGTGGCAGATCTCGGAACTCCTGAAGCAACCTACCAAAGAAGAGAATAAGTATTTGGCTTGAATTGTTCTTAGGGAATGCATGGCATCTCCTGGTATTTATTGCCACCCATGTGCTTATGAGTTCAAGCATTCCACAGGTTTTAATCTTAGGGATTCTAAGGTTGATGGAAAAGTAAGTAGGTATCATCTCATGAGAGCATAGTTTGGGAAACTCAGATGTGTATAATTATTTTTTCTTGTTCATTTATATTTTTTTATTATTACTATTTAGTGGGGATTTGAACCCAAAGTCTCTCACATGCTAAGCAAGTGCTATATAGCCCCAGTCTATAATTTGTTCTTTTACTCTGCCAAGAATAGACATTAAGTTCCTTGGTTTATGATTTAGGGAATCAAACTATTTTAATTGTTTTCAATATCTGGACTGTCTTTGTTTTCTTTCTCATTGATTTTTCAGAGTGTTACAAATCTTTATGCATATTTGTCAGTTCATAGAGTATCCAAGAATATAATTAATCTTGGTTTGTGATGTGAATATCTTTGAAGTAGTTAGGTGCATTCTTACTTATTTTGGGCTTTAATCCCTAATTATACTTTTATGTTGTTAAGTATGAGAAAAGAATTAGGCATGGAATGTCCAATAGCTTAAAGCAGGGCAGTAATTTGAAGCTGTAAACAGAGATAATAATAAAATACTTCGTAAAAATTTGGAGGTTTCAGTCAGAGAGTACATCTGTTAGCATTATGAAGAAGATTCATACAGTTAGGAGGTTAGAGAAGATGACTTTCTGACTTAAGTTAATATAATATGGATATTTTTGTTTTATACATATTTAAAAATAGGATATGCTGGGCACCAGTAAGTAGCTCATGCCTATAATCTTAGCTTCTTAGGAGGCTGAGATCTGAAGATCATGGTTCAAAACCAGCCTGAGCATACAAATCCTGAGACTCTTATCTCCAGTTAATCAGCAGAAAACCAGAACTGGAGGCATGGCTCAATTGGTAGAGCTCTAGCCCTGAACAGAAGAAGGTGAACAAGAGTATCAAGAGTATGAGGCTCAGAGTTCAAGGCCCAGTACCAGCACAGGAAAAAAAGAGAGCTTTGGGAACTATCTAAATCTTGGAAATCAAAAGATCTTTTGTGATGTTACCATTATTACCCAAGAAAAGCATGTACAATCTTAAGTTCTGAGAAGTGATGGTTGACTTGGTTATTCTAAGAGTTTAGGCAGTTGGGCAGTTTATCTATGTCAGGAACCCTTGAGTTGATTTGATTATGGTGAACAGTGTTGCTCTACCATGTTTCAGTTTGAGATGATTGGATCACCCCTTCCTTCTCTTCCCAGTGATTTTATTATTATGTCTCATTGATCTTCAAAGAAAAGACCATGTTCTGGTTAAGGATCTGTTTGTATATAAAAACTCTGTTGAGATGTAAATTTTACAGAAGTCTGGAATAAAATGGGTTACTTTTTCTTTGTAGGTAGGTTAGCAGCAATGTTTTTGAGATTTTTACCACAACCGAGAGATACACTCAGTATTTACTATTTTTGAACAAGTAGTGTTTTTTTTTGAAAAGGGCTCATTTTCCCATAGTAATGAATAAATTATATGAAGTAATGTGACTATTACTTTATATTGTCAAAACAAAAACTGTCAGGAGTTGTAGCTGCTATTCTGGAGCAGTCTTGGGTGAATTCCACGGCAGCATTAGCATTTGAAGACTATAACACGGAACAGTTGCATAATGCTCAGCACATACTTAGTGCTTCACAATAGCACATAAACAAAAGACTGTAAAGTAAGACTTCTGGGGAATAAAAGTACATGGAGAGCAATGGAGTAACTATGGCGGGCTTGTATGAGTGTAAGGATTCTGGTTTATTCATTATATTGTTACAGACAACTCTAAAATCTATGATTGTCACTTATGTTTCCTGTTCCAGGGCACTTTTAACAGTGATCATACTTATGTAAAGATATGTTCAGTATTCTTCCCTAGTAGACCATAAGTGAGTGTGTGTGTGTGTGTGTGTGTGTGTGTGTGTGTGTGTGTGTGTGTGTGTGTGTGTGTGTTGCTGGGGAATGAATCCAGGGCCTCATACCTAGGCATCCCCTGAATATAAACTCTTTTTTTTTTTTTTTTGGCTTTTTCATGCAGTCGCACTTGGCTTTTTCTCTCAGGGCTGATGTGCTACCACTTGAGTAGCACCTTCACTTCCAGCTTTTTGCTGGTTAGTGAGAGTCTGCTTGAACTATATGCTCTGTGGAATGTGTGTTTAAATCAACATTTATTTGGAAAAGAGAACTCTTTTCTGTTTGTGACTATTACAACCCACAGCTCATAAAGAATAGAGGTTTGGACTTTATACTCCTTAGTTCAATGTCAGTTGCCTAAATTCTTCAGAGAAGAGGCTGTATACATTTCATTTTCCACTAAAACACTTTCTAGCTCTTAGCATGCATTTTCTCTGCTCTGACCCAGCCATTGCAAGGTGAGCTAATTCTCATCTTGCATGAGAGATGCTTTAATTTCTCTAGATCTTCAATATATGTTAACAAAAGATACTTTCCTCAGAGCAGATGTAGTAAATATGCCTTCCCACCCAACTTATCCATTCCCTTTTCCTGAAAGTTTTCATTATCACCCCCACATAATGCTTGGCTATCTCTGATACTGCAAGCTTTGTACCAGAGGAATGACTTTCTCAGTTAGATGGTAGAGACTGTTCTGGATCTTTAAAATCCCCCTCCCCCACTGAATAGTGCATATTTTCCTACTTTGGAAAAATGACAAAAATTATAGTAGTTTTGTCTGTCATTTAAAAAATAAACACACTTGAAACCTGTCTGGACTCATTGGCTTTACAGAGCCAGACAGAAAGTACATCATGCACCAAATTATGACAGAACAAAATCTTCTTTAGGACAGTTATAATGGGTTTGGTTTTTCTTTCTTTCCCCTGGTCTTTGTGTATCTCATTACTGACAGTGATTTCTGAAGCATTTAGATTTTTCCACCTTTGTATAAATTTAATCAAAGACACTCCCTTGGTGGCCCTGAGCTATTTTTCCTTCCTATATTGGACAATATCCTTGTTGAGATTGCTTTATAGTATCCTGCACTAGGTGTGTGTTCCTGAAGAACAATCCATGTGTTATGAAGAATACATTATGGATACCAATGGCCAGGTTCCTTTATAAGAACCTTTAACAAAGAATGAGTGAATGAATAAATTCAGAGACTGAGTGAGTGAATTAATGGATGCAGGGACTTACAGTGGGGGAGAGGTGTTAGTCTTCTGATTCTATGTTCTGTGAGTTCCCTACTGGATCAGGAAATTTGCATTTTGTCACACATGTCAGGAGACTGTTTTACAGGTATACTGGACCGCAATTTTAACAACCGCACTCTACATAGATGTTTACCATGAGTTTCAGCTTCCTTTTAGTTAAATATAATGTATAGGAAATATTCATTTTAAGGTCATCTATTTAACTTGAGAAGACAGAAATGATTTAAGCATTGTACCCAGAGTTCAAAATGATGCACATACAAGATTATTTGTTATAGTACTGCTGGTAATAGCTAAAGATAGTACTGCTTGTAATAGCTAAAGACTGGAAACCTTGCCAAGGGACGGAATAGGTAAATAATTAGATAGTATATTCCTACATTTACATGATAGAATGAGGAAAGTCTCTGTTTTTGCCATGGAATATTTATCATTAAGGAATTAAAAGTACAGTAAAAGTGTACATATACGTGCATCTACGTATGTATATACTTATGTAGTATGCTACTTCTAGCATAAGAAAGAAAAACACGAATATCTGTGTATGTGTATGTGTACACATATTTGCTTATGATCAAAAGAAAAGATGTGAAATACAAATAGAAAACCAATAAAAATGTCTAGCTGGCCATTCTGTGGGAATGAGGCAGTAGTTAGAATTGCTCTTGGATCCCTTGTTACTTCAGTTTTCCTAATGGCCTTCCTGACAGCAGTCTAGCAGAAAAGGAAAGATGTCTGAATATGTTCAGTAACAGAATGTGAGACTAATGAGCCAATTTAAGATCTATAAGGAGATGGTGTGACAACCAGGCATGGTAGGGAGTCCATGTGTATAATTCCAGTCTTCATTTACACAGAGGTAGGAAGATCACAAGTTCAAGGCCAGCTTGAGCTCAAAAGAGAGTTTCAGAACAACCTGGGTTTCATAGTGAAAGTGTCTCAACAAAACAAAAAAAAAATGCAATACTCGCCCAAAAAATCCCTAGAAAATGATGAAAGAATATTGCTGTCATGATTATAGCCAGTTTCAAGGAACAGGTGGGATATTCTCTAAGAATTAAGTGCCTTACTGTGCAAGAGCTGTTAGAACAGGGACTGTGCATGCCCACAATGCCGCCTGGGGACTCTGGTATATGTTGTCAGCTAGCCCAAAGATTAGACAGATGCTTCACCAGCAGCGCAGGTGAGAAGAACAGTGCAGAAAACATCTGACTTTCCCACAGAAACCAACTGCACAGGATCAAAAAGAGTATTTTAGTGCCTTTGGGGAAATTCTTACAATGCAGATCAAGGAAGATATCAAACTAGCTATTCAAAAGGGTTTGGCTTTCTTTGTTTTATAGAACTTGAAATTCAGGAGAAAGTAATGTCTCAGTGACATATGCTACATAAGTAGTGGTGTGACTAGAAACTTACAGGTGAGGCTTTGAGAAGCAGAATGGGTGCTCTGTGGGTATTGTACAGAGAACATGACAGCTGATGAGCTGTGGTTGTTCTCTTGTCAGTAAAGAAGTAGAAAAAGGCTTCGTTCCCAAACTGTCAAGGCTTTTGCTACCTTAACAAATGATCAGGCTGCTGGTCACTTCATGAAGAGAACTTGGATCATTAAAGGAATCAGCATATACATACTGAACCAAGGCACAATCATGACAGAAAGAAATGGAATATTGGATGGTAATCTAGATAGCTTTGGGGCCCATGGATTTGGTAATAGTAGAGCTGGCTTGTTGGGGGCTTGGGACCCCTTTCCCCCATTTCTCCTGGGGGGATGCCTGATCCCAAATTGTGAAAGACACTCAGCCCTACCCCTCCTGCTGGCAGAAGGAGTAAGGCATATCTTTGTGGACAGCGCTGAGCTGAGGAGAGATGCTGAAATCCCCTTCCCCATCTGTCCCCCTCACGTGTCTGGAGCCAGCACAGGAAAGAAATTCCGGAGAGCTGGTCTGGATGGTCCACCAGTCTCAAAAGAATCTTTACTCAGGGAGGGGGTTTACATAACGGTAATGGCGGGAACGAAGAGGAGGGACTTGGGTTGACTAGCTGATTGGCTGAGCTGGGCTGCCCATCAGGTGATGTCATGAAACTTCCTCTATGGGCGGAGACCACAGCCCTCCAAGAGCTGGGTCTCTGGGGGCTCTGCCGCCATGATGGCATGCACGTGCTTGCCCCCAGGGGTGGGGACTTCTCTTCTGGTTGAAGCCGGAAGATGGGAGTGGCTAGCTTTTACACTGCCCCAGGGCTGGGGGAAGGGCAGCATGAATCCTCAACACTGGCTTTGGGAACAATAAAGGTAATAATAAGGGTGGAAGGATGAGCTTGGATGTCCTCAGCATAACTTCAGCAGTGTTGGCCTTCTCCCAGGCAGGGCTGCAGAGCAGGTGGGGTATGGTAGGCATATGAGCTATTCAGCAGAACCAGCCAGACCCATTGGGGAATAACCAAAAGCCAAGGCAACATGCTGAAGGACCCAAATTAAGCCTTTGAGTCCAGAAATAACTCTATGATGATTCGAATTCCAGTGCAGCAGTTGCTTGGGGATCAGCATAAAATGCAGGGTCAGGCAGTGGTTGTAATGGATGCTTTGGCTCATGCAGGGATGCTAAATCCTCTCTCTGTCTGGGGTGGTGGAAATTTATGTATTCCTAAAATCATGATAAACATAAAATACATGTGCATTATGAATTTTCCAAATTGGTTGTTCAGTGTGGAGTATATTAGCAGTATTGCTGCCATCTTTCTTTAGAAAATAGGAAGAGTTAATGGAACTTTAAAAGTCTTGTTTCCTAAAGGGTTGAAATATTGAATTGTTAAAAGTGAATTATTGTAGAAAAATGAAGAGAAGTAGGAGGGAGAATACAGTAAAAAATCCAACAGGTATCCTACAAAATTAAGAAAAGTGAGGGGAGGGATAAGGGAGAGTGTTGAAAGGGTTGACATTAGTCAAGATACGCTGTATTCATCAACTGCTATATTGAATGGCAACTCCTTTGTACAACTACTTAAAGATAACAAAAATATATTAAAAGAAGAAAGTGAACAGAAAGTGCCTGATTTGTAAACCAACACAATAAAACTGACATAAAAAAGATCCTCCTGCATGAGGCCCTGGGTTCAATTCCCCAGCACCACATATACAGAAAACAGCCAGAAGTGGCGCTGTGGCTCAAGTGGCAGAGTGCTAGCCTTGAGCAAAAAGAAGCCAGGGACAGTGCTCAGGCCCTGAGTCCAAGGCCCAGGACTGGCCAAAAAAAAAAAACAAAAAACAAAAAAAACCATCTTTGGAAACTACTACATGTACCTGGAGCTTGCCAAGCATATTAGGCACACCGTCTAGTTACATTTGCCCCAACAAGATCACTTGGTAGACATAGTTGTTATTTAAATACAGTTTTAAATCTAGGTCTCAGTAATTGTACAGCCAGTATTCTCTCCATAAATCATACTGTATCTAATTTCATTACTAAGAACACAAGAAATTGACTTCAAAGGTAAGAGGTTTATCACTTATTCACCACATATACAGAAAACAGCCAGAAGTGGCGCTGTGGCTCAAGTGGCAGAGTGCTAGCCTTGAGCAAAAAGAAGCCAGGGACAGTGCTCAGGCCCTGAGTCCAAGCCCCAGGACTGGCAAAAATTAAAAAAAAAAAATCCTCCTGTTATATTTTATCCCTGAACTTGTCAAGAGAAATCTTTCTGTGTACAAAGTAAAAAAAATATTGAGAACTACATTCTCTCTCCTTCTCTTTAATTTTTGGGTGCCAGTCCTGGGGCTTGAACTCAGGGCCTAGGCATATCCCTGAGCTGCTTTTTGCTCAAGGCTAGCACTTGAGCCACAGTGCTACTTCTGTCCCTTTCTGTTTATGTGGTGCTGAGGAATCAAACCCAAGGTTTCATGCATGCAAGGCAAGCACTCTACCACTAAGCCACATTCCCAGCCCTACGTTCTCTTTCTTTTAATTTGAAACTTTCTTTTAATTATAAAACTCTGATGCATGGAGTTTTCTCCTTAGGAGGATCTCTTTTGGGGATATCACAAGGAGAAAAAGGTTATTGATAGGAAAGGAAAGAATGGTGAGTCAAGACAAAGTGGAGGTTAGACTTCTTTAGTGTCCATTGTTTTCTATTTTGGGTCTTTGATACATATAAATTTCTTTTATAATTAAATAAGAAAGTGAAAGGGACCACAGACCTCTAAACAGAAAGCCACATAAGCAAAGACACACACACTCACACATACACATACTGTATATCCTAGTGACTTTGAGATATTTTAATTGATTTTCTTTATCTTACTGTAGTTTTTATTTACATTTCCTGGTTGATTTGTGTTGAAATGGTTATGGTATCAATTGTGTTCTCATGCCTTTAAATATTTTGACTTTATATCCCTTATGGTATATAGCAAAAGGCAAAATGAAAATGAACAGAGAATTTTAAAACTATATTCATTAATCTTATCATTGATTTCTGTTAGTATTATTAATTGTAAGCAATCCCATTATTGCAGCTAGAGACCCACGTTTCTATGTAAGAAAGGAGGCTTAAGTATTATCTAAAAATGTTATAATCCAGTCATTTTTCATTTGAATAGCAGATAATCAGTATGAATTCATAATTTATAGTGCTAAATTTGTTCCTTGAAAACAGATAAAACTCAGAGGCAGTGATAGTAACTTACATTTAGTTCTTCTAGTGTCCAAGTGTGGCCTCTACATGACATTTCTAAGTAAAAGAAATCAGAGCTTTTTAAAGAAATGGCTCATTCTAGGCCTATAATGTAAAGCATACAGAATGACCTGAAACATCTCAAATCTGAAGATCATCAGAGAGAATTCTGAGATCATTCCAAAATAATTCAGAAGTCAACCTGAAGAGGCCCCAGGGTGTACAGATGGGACAGTTTGAGCACCAAAAAAAATTGAAGTGTGTGAAAAAAATCAGTGTTTATGACACTACTTTAAAAACATCACACAGTGGGACAACATGAAAACCAAACTCATCTGTAACTTTTGAAGTTGTGAGGGTGCGAGTCATTGTTCTGTAAATGAATTAAGAAAACAGAAATCTAAGATCATATAACCTCAACTCCAAGGTGAGTTCTTTCTAGAGAATTAGAGTTTGTCAAGGTAAAATGATTGTTAAAAAATTTTAAAAACTCTGTTTTGCAACATTTATTGCATATAAAATCACAAAGTGAAACTAGACCTTTATGATGGAGAATGTAGGCAATAGCACTTGAACCCATTGATCAATGACAGTACCATCAAAGTTGAGTCAAGCAAACATGTTCCTTTGAAGTGGTCTGATAGAAGAGAAACAGACCACCTGTAAAATGTTCTTGCCTTCACCCCAATGTTGAGCCAAAATCTCATCAAACATCCATGTGTAACTACTGTGGTCCCCTCTATCCAGGGGGTTATGCAAAGACTCAGTGGGCCCCTCAGTTGTGGAGTACTGAACCCTATATTTGTTTTTTTTTCTTTACCTATGACAAAGCTGAATTTATAAATTAGACAGCAATTACAAGATTAACAATGATGATTAAGGATCAACTATTACAGTTGTAATTATATACTAGTTATGTGAACATACTCGCTCTCAAAATATCTTGCTATACTACACTCATCTCTCTGGAATGAATACTTTTTAATGTAATGATGGGGATCGAACCCAGGGCCTCCCTGAGCAACACGCCCACCTCTGGCATGAATTTCCCTTCTTTCTTCACAATTTCAGAGCCAGGATATTCATTCTTATTGCAGAGCTTAGCAGTCTCAGAAAACTTACTAAGTTGAAATGTTCACTTTCTCACATCTGAATTGATAGCATCACTCCTCCTGCAGTGTGGGCCAGTATCAGATAGATAGGTTACTTGGACACAAGCTCTAAGATGCTATGACGGTCAGCCTTATAACTTAAGATGGCTGCTGTTAATGGGGAGGTGGCATTTATGTCAGTTATCTCAGGTAGAGAGGAGCCACATAAAATTTTATCTTGCTACTCAGAATGGTACACAAGTAAAAACTTATGAACTGTTTACTTGTAGATTTCCCATTTAGTATTTTCTGACTGTAGCTAACTATTGGTAATTGAAACTACAGAAAACAGAACAATTCCAGATTTGGAAAAAACAAAACAAAACCAACAGAGCTACAGTACCAGTGTATAGGAAATGCAGGAAACAGAAGAACATGTTCAACCACAGGATATGCATTAGGCAGTTCCAAAATAAATGAACCAATTTCTTCAGCAAACAGATGTCATAAAAACCAGGAGGGAGGAGAAGTGTCAGAAGTTAAAAATCGAAGAGACCTGTAAATGAAATTCCTTGTTTGGAACTTGCATTACACAAACTAACTATATAAGATCCCTTTTTAAAAAAAAATAGCAGAAGATAGAATATACTCTCTTCTTACATGTTAATAATAACTTTACTGAGTTTGTTAACATTGTAGTTTTTTTTAAAAAAACAATCCTTATCTATTCAAAATGTGCCCTAATAAATTGAAATGAAGCCTGGAAATTTTTTTAAGACAACATCCTGGCAGCTTGTGGAATGTTCAGCCCAAGGGCCATATAAAGCCCATAAAATAATTTGTTGTATGACAGGACGGACATGCATACTTCTTGTATGCCACGTGGGGTCATCTGCCTATGTTGATAATGTGGTATCCCTATTGAATGCTGTTATAAATATCCAAATAGCCCTTGGTAGAAAAATAAAAATAAAAGATAAAATGATACTAGGGAAATAGATAAAACCAGAAAGGCAACGTGTAACAATTGTTAAAAGTTTGGTGATTGGGTCATGGAGTTCCCTCTACTTTGTTGTGCATGAAAATTGTACATGATTAAACAAGTTTTGCTATGTGAGAGGCAGAGTCTTGGCGGAAGGCCTGGGTTATAACCACTACTTATTTACGTAGAGTGAGTCACTGCTGTTCTCTCCATTGTCCACCCCCCGCCCCCACCTTTTCACATTCCTCCATGTCTTCTATTTCCTTAAAAAAAATCAGGAACCGAGCTACTGTTCTGGTGCTTCTAGCCATCCATGGTATCTAGTCTATCATTTCTCCCATTTTACAGATGAGGGAAACAAGGTTCCAGTGTTAAGTTTCTTGCTCACAGTGTTTAAGTTGTTTCTTACAAAAGTAACTGAGCTAATCAACTTCTGAGAAGGAAAGATTTCTTTTGGCTCAGTTCAGAGGTCTGAGGTCAGTTGGCCTATCTCTTTGGACCTGTTATGGGAAAGTGGAGAAGGAGGCAGGGGAGAGAGGAGGGAAGGAAGGGAGGGAGGAAGGAAGGAGTGGCAGGGATACCAGTGTCCCCAGTGACCTAACTTCCTTCCATTAGGCCTTACCTCCTCAAGGTTCCATCCTCTTCCAATAGCACCACAGGCTGCAGACTAAGCCTATAACACTGAGCCTTTGGAGGGCATTTATGATTCAAACCATGACGCTTACAAACCATCTACCTAGCTCAAAAATCTGAACTCTTATGCATTATTTTATGGTTGTTTCAAGAGTAGTCACTTGATTTTATAGTTTAGAATTTCTTTTAATTTTGTTTGAGCATGAATTTTAAACACTGAGCAGATATGAATAAGTCAAATGGAACAACATCTGTACTTCTTGCTTTTAAGAAAGATGAAGGTAGCATTCTTATTGTAACAACTACAAAGACCTAACCAAATGTAAGCAGTGATAAAAGTGACATATGTATCAGGTTTCTTCACATCCATGAAAGAATAAAGCCCTGCAGATGATAACTTTGACCTTTTTTTTTTTTTTTTTGCCAGTCCTTAGCTTCTTTTTGCTCAAGGCTAGGACTCTACCACTGAGCTGCAGCACTACTTCTGGCTTTTTCTGTTTATGTGGTGCTGAGGAATCGAACCCAGGGCTTCATGCATGCAAGGCAAGCACTCTACCACTAAGCCATATTCCCAGCCAGATGATAACTTTGAAACCAAGAAAATAACATTTATTTATGCTTGCTCTCCAAAGATATAATCTTTTAATTAGAAATACAGGCCTAGGGGGAAAAATATAGCTGATTTCATTTCTCATGTGTTTGTAAAATAAATACTTTTAAGACCATCATTATGATGAAATTCTTTAAATTTATCAAAGCAAACAAAGAAATGAAATTTAGAACTTCCTGTGCCACTACTTGCTTCACCCCCTGCAAAGTTATTTGGCTTTTGTAAAACCTGGGTGCGCCTGTGGGCATGCGCAGACCTTGCATCATCTGTCGTGTGTCATGATCTAGATGTCAGAAGTCAGTCATCATTCTTACTGCAGGGTCTGTGAGACTATGCAACATACTCTCAGTGCAGTATTTCATGGCTGGTCTCCTCTTGTGACTTATGCCTTAGAGATGTTTGACTTTATCAGAAGAAATTATACTGATGAGTCTGATGTTTTCTTCAAGAATCAAAGTACTAAATATAGCTGAATGACAACATTGTACTCACATTCAAAATGAAATAATAATCGACGAGGGTATCAGAATGAAAGAAATGATCAGTCTCACTAATATTCATTTAGTCTATGTTAAGTGCTAAGTCCCATAAATAACCTGATCACATTTAGCACTCTCAGTAATCCCATTTTATAGCAAAGGTGGCTGGAGCACAGAGGTTATGTGACTTTCCCAGGTAGCACGGTTGGGAAGAGGCAGAGCTGGGCTCTACACGCATCCACAGCCTTTGCTCTCTATCCATGGTAGTTTCAGAGCCAGCAGGAGGCAAACACTCAGAATTTACCCCTGCCATGGTTTATCTCCTGATAGGCTTTCAGAGCACTTTCCAAATCTTTTTCTTTTTCTTTTTTCCTTATTTATTGTCAAAGTGATGTACACAGAGGTTACAGTTTCATACGTTAGGCATTGGATACATTTCTTGTACTGTTTGTTACCTCCTCCCTCATTCCCTCCCCTCCATGAGTTGTTCAGTTGGTTTACACCAAACAGTTTTGCAAGTATTGCTTTTGTAGTCATTTGTCTTTTTATCCTGTGTCTCTTGGTTTTGGTATTCCCTTTCACTTTCCTAGTTCTAGTGCCAGTATATACAGTTTCCAATGTACTCAGATAAGATAGAGTGATAGTGTGGGTACAACCACAGGAAGGGGATACAAGAGGATCATCAACAATAGAAGCTATGGTTTCACATGGCATATTGAAAGTAATTACAACAGTGATATATCACTTGTTTCCATAACATGGAGTTCATTTCACTTAGCATTATCTTATGCATTCATAGGGGCATAGCTATTAGGCTCTTGTGATCATCTGCTGTGACTAGCCTAAACCTGTGCTAATTATTCACTATGAGGGACACCATGGAGTCCATGTTTCTTTGGGTCTGGCTCACTTCACTTAGTATAATTTTTTCCAAGTCCTTCCATTTCCTTACAAATGGGGCAATGTCATTCTTTCTGATAGAGACATAAAATTCCATTGTGTATATGTACCACATTTTCCTGATCCATTCGTCTACTGAGGGCCATCTGGGTTGGTTCCATATTTTAGCTATGACAAATTGTGCTGTGATGAACATTGTTGTGCTGGTGGCTTTAGTATGTTCTTGTTTGTGGTCTTTTGGGTAGAGGCCCAAAAGTGGGGCTGCTGGGTCATAGGGGAGCTGTATGTTTAGCCTTCTGAGGAATCTCCATACCGCTTGCCAGAGTGGCTGAACCAGTTTACATTCCCACCAACAGTGAAGTAGGGTTCCCTTTTGGCCACATCCCCTCCAACATTTATTATTGTTAGTTTTCTTTTTTTTATTAATTAAAAAATTTTTTTGACACGGTGTTGTGCAAAATGGGTACAGTTACATAATAGGGCAGTGTATACATTTCTTGTGATATCTTATACCCTGCTTTTCTTTCCCTTCCCTAGATCAGGTAGACATATATACAATACACAGTGTACCAAAAACATATACAGTAGCCACGTGGCCTACGCCAAAGGAAATTCACCTAGGACTTTAAATGTATTATCAACAATAGAGTTTATCCTTGTCTTATATGAACATACATACATGGCTTTTGAGCTATTGTGATTCACTGAGAGGTCTATTTTTGGCCTTTTATATGTTGAGTAGTTGTTTGGTTTTAGTTACACAGTGTAGGATCGCTGACCCAAACCTTTGGGAAAAACCATTTGACAAGAAGTTTTTGGTTTCGCAGACCTGGTCTCTACTGTCTCCCCATTCTCCCACCTTAACAGTCATATATCAAGGAGATCATGCCCCTTTGTTTTCTGTGTTCTAGGCTTGTCTCGCTCAACATTATTTGTTCAAGTTCTGACCATTTCCCTGCGAATACCAATATTTCACCATTTCTAATCGCTATGTAGTATTCCATTGTGTATAGGTACCATATTTTTTGGATCTATTCATCTGTGGAGGGGCATCTGGGTTGTTTCTATATTTTGGCTATTGTGAATTGTGCTGCGATAAACATGGAAGTGCAGAAGTCTTTTTGATATCTTGAGGCCTATGGTTCAGGATAGATGCCTAGGAGTGGTATGGCTGGGTCATAGGGTATGTCTATGTTGAGCTTTTTGAGGAACCTCCATACTGTTCTCCAAAGTGGTTGTACTAATTTGCACTCCCACCAACAATGGAGAAGGGTTCCTCTTTCCCTGCACCCCTTCCAGCATTTGTTGTTGCCTGAGTTCAAAGTATAGGCCATTCTAACTGGAGTGAGGTGGTATCTCAGGGTTGTTTTTATTTGCATTTCCTTTACTGCCAGGGATGTTGAACATTTCCTCATATGTTTCTTTGCTATTTTTATCTCTTCTCTTGTGAAGTCTCTCTTTAGCTCCTTTGCACATTTCCTAATTGGTTTATTGGGCTTGGAGGGGCTTAGTTTTTTGAGTTCTCTGTAGATGACAGATATTAGGCCTTTGTCTGTTGCTGTGCTGATGAAGATCCTTTCCCATATGGTTGGCTGTCTTTCTAGTTTGGTGGCTATGTCTTTAGCTGTGCAGAAACTTTTTATTTTGTAGTAGTCCCATTTGTCAAGTCTCTCCCCTATCTGTTGTGCCCCTGGGACTCTATTCAGGAAGTTCCTTCCTGTGCCTATAAGTTCTAGCATCTTTCCTACTCTATCCTTCAGTAGTTTCAAGGATTCAGGCCTTATATTGAGGTCCTTGATCCATTTTGAGTTGATCTTGGTGCATGGTGATAGGCTTGGGTCTACTTTGAGTCTTCTGCATATGGCTGCCCATTTCTCCCAGCACCAGTAGTTGAAGAGGCTCTGTTTATTCCATTGTATGTCTTTAGCTCCTTTGTCGAATATCAGCTGACTGTAAGAATGCGGTTTTATTTCTGGGTCTTCAATTCTGATCCATTGGTCTTCAGGTCTATTTTTATACCAATGCCAGGCTGTTTTTGTTATGATGGCTCTGTAATAGAGCTTGAAGTCTGGTATTGTAATTCCTCCTGCACTGCTTTTTTTTTTTTTTGCCAAAATTGCTTTGGCTATTCTAGGTCTTTTGATGTTCCATATGAATTTATGGGCTGCTTTCTCTATTTCAGTGAAGAATGTAGCTGGGATCTTGATGGCGATTGCATTGAATTTGTATAACAATTTGGGCATTATGGCCATTTTCACTATATTGATTCTGCCTACCCATGAGCATGGGAGGTCTTTCCATCTCCTTGTGTCTTCTTTGATTTCCCTTTTCAGATTTTTATAGTTCTTATTAAATAGGTCCTTCACGTCTTTAGTTAGGTTGATCCCTAGGTAATTTATTCTTTCTTTAGCTATTGTAAATGGTATTATTTCCATAATTTCCTTTTCTGCTTGTACATTGCTGGTGTACAGAAAAGCTGCTGACTTTTGTGGATTGATTTTGTATCCTGCTACTTTGCCAAACTGGTTTATTAGGTGAAGGAGTTTGGGGACTGAGTTTTTTGGGTCCTTCAGATATAAGATCATGTCATCTGTGAATAGGGATAGTTTGATTTCTTCTTTGCCGATGTGGATCCCTTTGATGTCCTCCTCTTGCCTTATTGCTATGGCTAGGGATTCCAGCACTATGTTGAAAAGAAGTGGGGAGAGTGGGCATCCTTGTCTTGTTCCTGAGTTTAGGGGGAATGATTTTAGTTTCTCTCCATTTAATACGATATTAGCAGTTGGTCTCTTGTATATGGCTTTTATTGTTTTAAGGAATGTTCCATCTATTCCTGTTCTCTCCAGAGCTTTTAACAAGTATGGATGTTGTATTTTGTCATAGGCTTTTTGGGCATTGACTGAGATAACAATGTGATTCTTGGTTTTACTTCTGTTTATGTGGTGAATTACATTAATAGATATACGGATGTTGAACCATCCTTGTGACTGTGGATGAAGCCTACTTGGTCATGATGTATAATTTTCTTGATCAGTTTCTGGATCCTGTTAGCTAATATTTTATTGAGGAGCTTTGCGTCTGTGTTCATTAGTGATATTGGTCTGTAGTTCTCTTTTTTTGTTGGGTCTTTGCCTGGTTTGGGGATGAGTATAATATTAGCTTCATATTATAAGTTTGGGATTTCTCCCTCTGTTTCTATTTTGCGGAAGAGTTTGAGGAGTATTAGTATTAGCTCCTCCCTAAAGGTTTTATAGAATTCATTGGTGAATCCATCTGGGCCTGGGCTTTTCTTTGTTGGGAGGCTCTTGATTACCCCTTGTATCTCGCTGAAAGTTACTGGTTTATTTAGTTGATTTATTTCTTCTTGATTCAGTTTGGGCAGTTTGTACTTCTCTAAGAATTGATCCATTTCTGTAAAATTGTTTTTTAGTGAGTAGAGATTCTGGAAATAGTTCCTTATGATTGAATATCGTGTGTATTTGTTGTAATTTTTTTGGTGGAGTCCCTGATTTTACGTATTTGAGTTTCTTCTCTTCTTTTTTTTTGTAAGTCTTGCGAGGGGTCTGTCAATTCTATTTATTTTCTCAAAGAACCAGCTTTTAGTTTTATTTATTTGTTGAATGGTCTTTCTGTTTTCAATCAGATTTATCTCTTCTTTATTCTTTGTGATCTCTCTCCTCCTAGTCATTTTAGATTCGATTATTTCTTGTTTGTCCAGATGTTTTAGTTTCATCGTGAGGTTATTCACCTGCTCTGCTTCCATTCTTTTAATGTGAGTGCTGAGTGCAATGATCTTGCCCCTCAGCACTGCCTTAGCTGTATCCCATAGGTTTCTTTGTGATGTATTTTCATTGTCATTGTGGCTTATGAATTTGTTAATTTCATCCTTAATTTGGTCTGTGACCCAAGTGTGAGATAACAGTGAGGGGTTTAGCCTCCAAGTATTTGCATAGCCTCTGTGGTAACCGTTGTTATTGAGGGTTACCTTTATTCCACTGTGGTCAGATTTAATACATGGGATGACGTCAAGACTTTCGTATTTGCTGAGGTTCATTGTGTGGGCTATGACATGATCTAATTTGGAGTATGTTCCATGGGCTGCTGAGAAGAATGTGTATTGGGTCTCTGTAGGGTGAAAGACTCTGTACAGATCTATCAGATCCATTTGGGATATGGTGTTACTTAGGTCCTCAGCTCCCTTGCTAATCCTCTGGGTGTTTGATCTGTCTTTTGGAGAGAATGGAGTATTAAAGTCTCCCACTATGATTGTGTTTGGGTCTATCTTGTTCTGTAGTTCTGTGAGAATTTGCTTGATATATGTAGGGCCTCTTTTGTTCGGTGAGTATAAATTTATCACCATGATGTCTTGATTCTGGATTTTTCCTTGTATTAAAATGTAGTGCCCTTCTTTGTCTTTTTCAGTTGATTTTAATGAGAAGTCCAGCTTGTCTGAAATCAGGATGGCTACTCCTGCCGTTTTGGTAGGTGTGTTTGTTTGGAAGATCTTGCTCCATCCTTTCATTTAGAGCCTGTTTTTGTCCCTTGCTGTAAGATGGGTCTCTTGAAGACAACAGAGGGCAACTTTGTGTTTACAGATGACTCTGTCAGTCTGCTCCTCTTTATCGGAGAGTTTATGCCGTTTATATTCAAAGAGATCAAGGATATGAGTGTTTTTTTCCCATCCATTTTCCTGTTAGGATGTTTTTTCTCTCCTTTTTTTTTTTTTTTTCCTTGCTTTTATTGAGCTGGTCTTTCTGTTGGGCTCTGGCTATTGTAGTTTCTTTCTGTTTCTGTCTGGGTGTCCTGTGCATTTTCTGTTGGGTGGGGTTCCCCTCTTAGAATTCGCTGTAGGGCTGTTTTTTTTTTTTTTTTTTTTATTAACCTACTCCTTTAGATCCTCTTTGCTATGGAAAGATCTGGTTTTTCCCTCAAAGGTGAATTCTAGTTTTGCTGGATATCTACTTCTGGGTTGGCAATTGTTGGCCTGGAGGACTTGGATTGTGTTCTTCCACGCTCTTTGTGCGTTGTAGGTTTGTGTGGAGAGGTCTGCTGTGATTCTGATCCTTTTACCATTGTAATATAGATCTTTCTTCATTTTGGCTGCATTCAAAATTTGCTTTTTATTCTTGAGATCTGAAGTCTTGATTATTATGTGCCTGGGCAAGGATTTTCTAGGTTCTGGTCTGCTGGGCGTCCTATAGGCTTCCATTACTTGGGTGAGGTCCCTTGTGAGATTGGGGAAGTTTTTTGCAATAACTCTATTGAAAATATGTTGAAGCCCTCTGCTCTGGTATTCGGCTCCTTCATCTATTCCAATTATGCGCAGATTATGTCTCTTGTCTTTGTCCACTAGCTCCTGGATTAGTCTGCCCTGGAGTTTAACCGTTTCTTGGAGTGTGGTAATTTTCTGCTCCTTCTCAGCTGCATCGTCGTCCAAAAGAGAGATTCGGGATTTGATATGATCAGTTCTTTGTGCTGTGGCTTCCAGTGTGGAGTTTATGGATATCAGCGAGCTATTTATGGTTGCCAGATCAGCTTTCATGGTGGAAATTTCTTCCTTTAAAGAGTTGTATTTTAAATCTATTTTTTCATGCATTTCGCTTCTCAGGATGTTATAAGGTCTTCTTTAACGGCGGAGTGCAGTGTATCCATTTTTGCTTCCATTTCTTTCTTGACTTCCTGAAGGTCCTTCGAGACTTCCATTCTAAACTCCTGGAATTGTTTTCTGATTTCGTTCCTGAGGCTTTCCATCATTTCTGCTAACATAGCCTCAGTTGTTTTTTTATTCTCCATCTCCTCTTCAGTCGTACTACTTTTTGGAGCTGACAAGTTGGCTTGACCTTTCATGAAGTTTGTAATATTTCTTTGTGATTTGCGCATCTGGAGATCTGTATTTGGCGACCTAGGCTTGGCTTTGTGCTGGTTCCTGCTGGTCCGTCAGTGGAGACTTATTTGTGTCCTGGCTCTGGGTTTGAGTTTGGCTGTTGAACCTTACTGCCCTATAGGTGAACGTGACCGTCTCGGTTGTTGCCGAGGCGGTCACCTTCACTGCACTTTGGGGTGGGTAGGTTCTTTGTCTTTCTCTGCCGGACTGTGCCCTGCCACTGTGTTGTGCTGACCCTAGTGTGTCCCTGATGGGGGTTTGCGGGTCGCTGGTTCAGTGTGGCATGGAGACTTTTCTCTCTTTTGATTCTTTTCCCACTAGGTGCAGTGGTCAAAAGAGCTCACCTCTAAGCTTGAGAATTGTCACTGTTAGGCAGTTTGCCCACCTGTGCGAGTGCTCCTGTTGGAGCAGGTGTTGCTGTTGTGGGGTGGCCTGCCCACCTGTGCGATGTGTGCCTATCAGAGTGGGCGCTGCTGCTGGGGGGGCCCTGCACCTATCAGAGCGGGTGTTGCTGCTGAGGGGCAGCTTGCCCGCTTGTGCACTCCCACGGGGGGTTGGGCAGAAGATCCACCTGCTGGAGGGCTAGCACGCTGACCCACGCTGGCCCTCCGGGGGGCACGTGTGAGAGCGCTCTAGTGTTTCCTTTGGGGGTGTGCTGCCCTGAGTTGTTGGAGGGTGCTTGTGCCCTCTCGCGAGCCTGCTGTTGGCGGCGGTATGCGTGGATCCTAGCAGGTTCAAGTGTCTGGGCACGGGTTAGTGCCCTCAGGCTCTCTGTGCCTCCGCTGTGAGGGGGGCGTGTGTTCGGGCCCAGGTGTCCCTGCTGGGCTGGTATTGCACCCCAGCAAGCCTGTGACTGTTGTTCAAAAAGTCTGCATGGACCAGGGCACCTCAGGTGGTGTTTCAAAGCCTACCAGTCCCCGGGTCCCTGCTGGTGGGGGGGGGTACTGGTGCAGCCAGGTTCAGGCTCTGCAGCTGGGGCTTTGGGGGACACTGGCCTAAGACGTCTCCCGGTCACTTTGTTGAGTGCTGCTCCGCCTCTGCTAGCTCCCATGTCATCCCAGAGTCTGTAGGGTCCTAGAACCCTCAGATATGTGGCTCCTTTGTTCCCTCGGGGTAGGGAGGGGTAGGGAGGGAGCTCTAGCTTCTTTGTAGGGTTTGGGTCTCTGCTAGAGCTGGTCTCCCGTTGTGGGGGGGGATGGGGAACTTACTGGTCCTGGATTGTGTGTGTGTCCCGCGCTGCTGTGGGCTTTTCGGGACTGGGGTGCTGGGGTGTGGCAATCGGTCATTTGGTGGTGGCAGCTCTGGCTCTCCCCGTCCAGCTCTCCCCGTCTGCGCCGCCCAGTTCCCCAAATCTTTTTCAATTTTACAGATTCCTGGAGCCAAGTTGACTAATAGAGCATATATCTATATCTATATCTATATCTATATCTATATCTATATCTATATCTATATATCTATATATCACATAGAGCTAGATTAGAGCAGAGTGCAGTGACTTCTGTCCAGGCTGAAGCTACTTGGCCTAGCCACCTTGCGAGATGGTTAAAGGTCATCATAGTAGATGTTCAGTCAAGACTAGAAAGTGGGTCAGACATATAATGAAAACAAATGACAAAGAAATGCCTAAATAAAATGTGGCCTGCTTGATAAGGAGATATCTCCTCCTCCTCCTCCTCCTCCTCCTCCTCCTCCTCCTCCTCCTCCTCCTCCTCCTCCTCCTTTTCCTCCTCCTCTTCCCTCTTCCTCCTCCTCCTCTTCCCCCTCCTCCTCCTCCTCCTCCTCCTCCTCCTCCTTTTCCTCCTCCTCTTCCTCCTCCTCTTCCTCCTCCTCTTCCTTCTTCCTCCTCCTCCTCTCCCCCCCTCCTCCTCATTTACCAGTTTATTAGAAAAGCATAAAACCTGCCCAGTTTATAAAATCTTAAACATGTTCAGACACAAGTCCTTATTAATGTGATGTACTTTCTTCAAAAGAATATTTTGACAGATGCAGTTTCCAACCTCAGACAAAAAAACATTGGAATGAATACAGCATAGTATTTTACTTAAAAATGCATTTCATAATGCATATGCACAAATACTTGTACCAATGAAAAGAAATCAAGTCAAGTCCAGACAGTGTATGCTTGAGTCATCCAGTGGTAGGAATGACCCATGCGTCACTCCTCTGCCTCATCTTCGTGATCCTCAAACCTGTAGGTTAGAAGTCAAAAGGCTTCATTGGAGGGCCTTCAGAGCTCCTTTCCCCTCCAGTATTCAACCACAACTGCAGTTCATAGCTCCTGGAAGAACAGCAACAAGACATGGATACACAGAACAGTGATTTAGCCCTAAGAAACCTCTATTGGATGAAAGAATATAGAGGTGAAATCTTGACACTATTCACTGTGTTTATTAGAAATGCAAGTACACGTTAGTAATTCCAAAGGGAATTTTGAAGGAAATACTTCACAGTTCATTAATTCAAACCAGTAAGATTTGTATAGCAGAGCATACAAGAATGATAGCTAGTGGACCTTGAAGGCTTACATTCTAACATAGGGGTTTGTGTTTGATCTCAGTGCTTATATCCTACTTCTAAGTTTCTGTTGGATATATAGCTAAAAATGTCTGGTGGGTCATTTTTTTTTTTTTTATTTTGGCCTGAACGTTTTAGCAAGGTAACAGGATGTAGTTAGGGGTCATACACTAAGTGCATTGAGTGAACTACTTTAGTATAATGGAGGCACAAATCTCTTATTTTTTGTAAAACTACATCTTTTTTTCATTCTATCTCCTATCTCTCCTTTTCTCCTTCTCTTTCCTTCTCTCCTTCTCTCCTCTCTTCCTTCCCCTCTTCCTTCCTTCCTTCCTTCCTTCCTTCCTTCCTTCCTTCCTTCCTTCCTTCCTTCCTTCCTTCCTTCCTTCCTTTCTTTCTTTCTTTCTTTCTTTCTTTCTTTCTTTCTTTCTTTCTTTTCACACTCCTTCCTTAAAAGTCTGTTTAGAATTCCATGGATGGCTAGCCTATGGCATTTGAAATATGATTTACCTCTCCTGACCACTGGAATGTGTTTACATTACTGAGAAGACACATCTAACCTTTAGCACCTGTTCATAGTGCTCATCCCCAACACCCAAGAGTAGATCTCAGAGAACCTCCTTACCAAAGGAGCCCTTGTGAGACTGATGGCCTTGGTTTTAGATGGAGGATCCTGTCACATTCATCCGCTGGTCTAAGTGCTGCCTACTGGAATAGAAACAGCAATTGATTGGAATCAGAAGATGCACTTTCCAGGTCCAGCTCTCTGCCCCTGGCATTTACAACCTATACAGGACTCTTAATTTCTCACTTTCCAAGGAAAATAAACAGCACTCTTCCAGTCTCGGCATTCTCATGGGGAGTTGGAGGAAATAGAGTATGTGAGAGCCTTTTGTGAACTGTGGATGCTGTTCCTGGTTGTTTCTTTAGCCCTTTATAACAAAGCCTTGAGTGCTTTGAAATGGACATATCTCTCCTTCCTTTGTATTCCTGTAGCAGTTCATGTCGTAGCCCTTGGCTCTTCTTTCTGTGGGTTCTTTGTATGTTTTTCTTTGTATGTCTTAGGGAGTCAGCTATTTCAAGGTCAGGGAGAGCCTGTTTAATGTTTTTAAGACCCTTAAAAACCATCTTTTTTCTCATTTCATAGCTGGCCCAGAATTTAGAGAGGGATTCATATGTCTATTTCTGTTCTAAATAGTTCAGAGATCTAGAGTATAAGCTAGTACTTGGAATATATCACTGGTTTTGAGTTAAACAGGTTTTAGTAGAAATCTAGTTACTATTTATGTTATTGGATCTACTACCTAACTGCATTTCTACATAGTCATTTCATATAACTCTGGCATCATGAACTATAATCATTATAGCAGTCATTGTTGCAGTAGATATGGTGGAAATATTTCCTATAGTCTCAGTCACATTCCAGCGCATAGCTTATTTTATTTGAATTTATATAAGATTTGCTTGTGTTTATCTGTGTATTTACATTTGTCCCCTTAGTGTGTAAACTCCAGAAGAGCAGATTCTTTGTCTTGCTCTGTGCTTCTTTTCTAGTGCATTCAACAAAATGCAGGAAGTGAATGTTGATTACATATGCGAACAAATCAATGACTTTTGCTTGTGATTGAAGATGAGAGAACTTTGTTCCTAAGAACTAATCTATGCAGTTTTACCCCAGACTCCTTTTCCATCCCCAATATTCTAGCTCATTTGGACTCTGTATATATGTGTAAAGCTTGTTCAATTGTCTTCAATAAAGAAATACTGTACTTTGGGTTCTTTGTCATTTTCAGTACTCATAGTCTATGCTGGGCACTCTGCAGAGGAGTCTGTCATTTCTTTGAAATATTGTAATATTTCCATAGCTGTTGGCATGTTCTTTTCTCTAGCAACACTTGAACTTCACAGTATTCATGAGCAGAGCCAAGGCCTTCCCCCATAAACAAAGAGTAACAGATCCACTAGCTTGATTTGCTCTTTGATCTAAGACACATTTGTTTCTTCTAATCTTTCTCTGCCCATTTTCAATTGTCAGTATGTTTCTATTTCCCATTCTTTCTATTTTACTTTCTTTTAAAAAAGCAACCCATAAACTTCTAGTTTGGTATGCTCTACATCACTGGGCATAACAGAAATGCAAATCAAAACAACACTGAGATTCCACCTCACCCCAGTAAGAATGTCTATTATCAGGAAAACTAATAACAAATGCTGGAGGGGATGTGGCCAAAAGGGAACCCTACTACATTGTTGGTGGGTATGTAAACTTATTCAACCACTCTGGAAAGCAGTGTGGATATTCCTCAGAAGGCTAAACATAGAACTCCTCTACGACCCAGAAGCCCTGCTTTTGCTTCTACCCAAAAGATTACAAGCAAGACCACACTAAGGCCACCAGCACAACTGTGTTCATTGCAGCACAATTGTCATTGCTAAAATATGGAACCAACCCAGATGCCCTTCAGTAGACGAATGGATCAGGAAAATGTGGTACATATATACAATGGAATTCTATGCCTCTATCAGAAAGAATGATACTACCCGATTCATAAGGAAATGGAAGGACTTGGAAAAAATCATACTAAGTGAAGTGCGCCAGACCCAAAGAAACATGAACTGTATGGTTTCCCTCATAAGGAATAATTAGTACATCTCTAGGATAGTTATAGCAGAAGATCACAATAGCTCAGTAGCTATGCCCTTATGAACATATGGGATTATGCTAAGCAAAATGAACTCCAAGTTATGGAATCAAGTGGTATATCATTGTTATAGTTATTTTCAACATGCCATGTGAAACCGTACCCTTTTTTTCCTCTCATATTCCCTTCCTGTGGTTTTGCTCCTGCTATTACTGTAACCAGTCTTAGTACCCTGGATACTGTATATATGTATATTGGAACTAGGGAAGGGAAAGGGAATACCAAAATCAAGAGGCAAAGGATAAAAAGACAAACCATTGCAATAGCGACACTTAGAAAACCAATTGGTGTAAACCAACTGTACAACTCATGGGGGGGGGAGGAAGTTGGATAAGAAATGTACTTGCCTTATATATGAAACTGTAACCCCTCTGTATTTCACTTTGATAATAAAGAAGATGAAGAAAAAAATAAATTTCTAGTTTGGTAAGATCAACTGATAGCCCTTTCCTCATGCTTGTTTATACAAATAAAATGTGATAGTAGAGCAGCTTTTTGTAAACTAGCTAGGACAAGGATAGAAATTTGGCCATTAAATTGAAATGGGCTACGGATATCTGAGAGATATGAACAAATACTAGTATTCCCTCAGGAATGTTCCTGACAAGATGGACTCTTCTGTCACATCCTGGAGTAGATCGGCACTTCAAGAATCTTCTAGAGAGGGGATAGGTTGGATTCTCCAGAGGCTATCTACTTAGCCAGTGGTTATTAGAATAGCTATTTTTGTCTACTTGATAGAATGGCTAGAAGGATTTTTTTTTCTTTCCAAGGACTTCTGGACTTTTTCTCAAAGAAATATAGAATATAAATAGAATCTTTTCTCTTGTCAGGATTACCTGGGTAATACCTACTACTTATAATTATAAAGTATTTGCTTTTTAAGTCAGTGAAAACATTTCTGTGGGACTAGAACTTTCCTTCTCAAGGTTATAATTTTTCTTCTGTAATTTTACTTGAAGCCCTAATTTCCCAAGGCTCTAGGATTAGTGAGTCCTTTTGACATTGGTGATTTTCATTTTGCTGGGTGTTAGGCCCATCTGTTCTATTAGAGTTGTCACTCTTTGCAAATCTCTTTTACACCTTTGGCGGTCTGTTTCATGGTGCTCACGAGCAGCTTAAACTGACATCATGTGATATTCCCTTGTGTCACCAATGCTCCCTTTCCTGGCTGCTGTTGCGTGTGTTTGGCACAGCTGCTGCATCTTCTGGGGTCAGCCCCTCCACTTAGTATAAATGTTAGGAGGCAGGGAAGAGAAAAGTACTGTTGTTGGGACATCTGGCATCACAATTTGCTTGATGAAGGAAATGATCTTGGGAAAAACACCTTGATGAGGGCTTGAGGAAGGAAATGAGGCCCCAAAGGCCTGCACATTGGCAGAGTTGCTCTGCATGAGTGAGTCAAGGGAAAGATTTATTGGTTGCTCAGAGAGCAAGGGGATACATGTTAGAACAAAAGTGCAAAGAGGCTGGAGAAGAGCCAGGACATCCACTAAGCAGCAGAAGACTGCAGGAGGAGCCATGATGACACCAAGCCTTGTGGTCTGCAAGCTTTTCAGCGATGTGCTTGTTTGCTTGTGGATGCTGGCATGGGCTTCGTTCCAGGGGGTGAACTTGGAGGTTCATACATTCACATCATAATCTACACAATTGTATGTAGAGACAACATTCATGTGACTGGGATCTCGGGAACTGAAGAAGCCCCTGTGCATATAACCTCACCAAAACTGTGAGAAGGCTTTGGAGTACAGAAACTATAGGGTTAGTGGAAGTTAAGCCAATTTCTTAGGCAATGAGAGTCTCAGCTAACATCTTCTTGATAACATCTTCTTGTTAACATCTTCTTGATCTGCCGTATTTTGTCAACTATGGCTGTACTCCAGAATAAATATTTTGCATCAATTGAAAATGAAGAATTCTTTACAAAAGAATGTTAATATTAGTACAAGGAGTAACTCAACTGCTCATGATGTATTTTATGAGTACTTGCTGCATTTGTCTTTAATTCTACTGCTTTAATTCTTTATTTTACAAAGATTACCACAATAATGCATAACTAATATTTTAGTATTACTTTTGGGGGTAAATATTAAAAGCCAGGACAAGGGAACTTGGGCCAAATGTACCTGGAACTTCTGGCAGGCAGGTGTGTGACTAGGCAGACCAGCAGGAGGCAGGCAGGCCTTGTACTGAGGCAAGCTCAGGACAGTCTCCCTTGCATTCTCAATCAGTTCGTTGATTTTCATTTGTTAGGCCAGGTTTGAGTATTTTTCCCTCTTTTGGCAGTACTAGGATTTGAACTCAAGGTCTTATGTTGCGTGGGAAGGTTTTCTATCCCTGGAATGCCCACTAGCTGTTTTTGCTTTAGCTTCTTTTTCAGGTTGCATTCTTTGCTTGGGGCTTACAGCAGATCACAATCCTCCTATCTTAGCTCATTGTGCAAATTCGTCAACTCCAGTGTCTCTTCCTCACTTTTTCATAGTGAGGTTTGTGAGACCTAGGAAAGCAGTCTGGGAAATGCCAGAAACTCCGAGGCCTAGGGAATGCCATCTAGCCAGTGATCAGCTCCTTATTAGTGACCTTGCTCTTCAGCCACAAGAGCCCTGGGCCTTACTGCACCTGTATGAAAGAGGAAGAGACTCCCACATGAGCAGAATTCTAAGAAAAGAGATGTGGGAAGGAGAGATGAAGGCAGATGGCAGAGAGCCTCTGTTTCTAGTGGATGCATTTTGGTTTCCTTATATTAAAATGAGGGATTTGAACTGTATTATTGTTCCTCAGATTACCAAGCATCCATACAAATGATTCAATGCCCACTGATGATCACTGCTAAGTCCCAGTGCTTCACAACAGGAAACAAGATGGTATTTTTCTAACTTCTGCATTTCTTCTACACCTACTATTTCTGAAGAGTGTTTCCTCTTCAACTATTTGGTTACTCTGAGATGTAGTTGTTAGGCCTTGCTCTAAAACTAGGATGCTCTGAGCTGTATCTCATACCATTAATTATAGAGGTGCTATCAATAGCACTGTAGCTGGAGGACTGTTGGTCCAGGTTCTTACTGTTCTTGTCCAATGGCCAACTTGGCCATGGATGTTTTCTCTCCTCATCTGGAAAGACATGCTCTGTAACAAGTTGCAAGAAGTGTAGGTTGGAGGAATACTTGATATCCTTTGGGTAAATATATTCTTGTAACCCTCTGAATATCCTCTTTGCTCTTACAGTCTCACGAGAGGGTGGGAAAAGCACCATCCACACCATTTCTCAGGAGGACCATTTTTTCCCCCTGAAATATGCAGAACAAACCAAGATACTGTGGTCAGAATGGAGTCATCCTGAAGGCAGATCTTTATCCACATCCCTTCAGCTTCCACTTTGCTTCCTTTGGGAAATAATGGCCATTTCAGGAGAAGGGTGTGGCTCTCGAATCCTTATTAGTGACCCCCATAGCATCTCCTGTATTGAGGGACTTCGTAGTGGGAGCTAGGGATGCTACAGGATGTGTTTGGAAGTCATGGAGGTAGTTGATCTAGCAAGAGGCTAGAACTCTTCACAGTGTCAGTGCTTGAAAGTGAAGAAGGAAGAGAGAAGACCTGTGACTCTAAAATGGTACCTTGTAGCTTCAAGTGCCAGTTTTATGTCTGACATAAAACGTCATGCTTCAGAGCCACCGATTGTAATTAAGTCTGATGACTTCTGGAAGTTGTTAAAAATAATTATGCTCTGGAAAGAGATATGAGTAGATCAGGGTGATTTCCTGCTATAGGACCAGCTGTTTACCATCCCCCCCTTAGCCTCCTGATGCTCTGTGTTCCTTTTCTCTTTGGCCTTTTCTCTTTGGTTGGAGTATAATCAGTACCCTTACAACTTTAGAAATTGTCAGCCTCCATCTTCCTTTGTCCATGGCTGACCACATGGAGGAGCTTAGCCCTTCAACCAGATCACCTGCTCATAAATGTTTAATTAGTAAAGTTTCTTTAATTTATTTAGTTAATAGAGAGCCACTCCACATCCACCTTTTAACACTACACATCTAAAACTATCATACACACACACACAGACACACAAAGATAAATGCTCTGCCTTGCCAATAAACTGTTAGCAAGTCTTAACTTGGGAGATCTGTCTCATCTGGCGTTTTGAGAAGTCCCTTAATTACTTCCAGCTGAAATGGAAAATAAACAAAACAGAAACTCATCTGTGGTAGGCAGAATGATGCCTCCTCAATAAAGATGTCCATGTCTTAATCCTTAGAATCTGGAAATACATTTCTTTACATGGCAAAAGGGACTTTACACATGTGAGTAAGGCTACTGATTCTGGATTCTAGATGTGCCCAATCTAATCACAAGGGAAGAAGATTGGAAAAGGGAGGCAGAAGAATGGGTCAGAGAGATGTGACATCAGGAATTGACTCACTATTGCTGGTTTTGGAAATGGAGGGAGGGGCTACAAACGAAGAAATGGAGGCAGTTTCTAGAGGCTGGAAAATAGAAGACAACATAGTCCTCTCAGAGCCTCCAAAATGGAAGAGAGCCCCATTATGCCCTGATTTTAGCTCAGTGAGATACATATCAGGCTGACATATCTGATTTATAGAATAATAAGTTTGTACTATTTTAATTCATTATTTATGATAATTTTCCATGGCAGCCATAGCAAACTCATATATCAAACCACACAAAACACTTACATTTTGGGCTGGGAATATGGCCTAGTGGCAAGAGTGCTTGCCTCCTACACATGAAGCTCTCGGTTCGATTCCCCAGCACCACATATATGGAAAACGTCCAGAAGGGGCGCTGTGGCTCAGGTGGCAGAGTGCTAGCCTTGAGCGGGAAGAGGCCAGGGACAGTGCTCAGGCCCTGAGTCCAAGGCCCAGGACTGGCCAAAAACAAACAAACAAACAAAAACAACACTTACATTTTAAAAAGTAGCTATATCACCATGCACTGGTGGCTCTCACCTGTAATCCAAGCTATTTAGGAGACTGAGATCTGAGGATCGCAGTTCAAAGCCAGTCCAGGCAAGAAAGTATGTGACACTCTTATCTCCAATTAAGTACCAGAAAACCAAAAGTAGCACTATGGTTCAAAGTGATAGAGTGCTAGCCTTGTGTGCCAAAGCTCAGAGATAGCACCACTGGTCCTGAGTTCAAGCCCCACGATCACCAACAACAAAAAAAGTAGATATATCTGTATAGTAAACACATTTAAAGGTGCTTAATATATGAATCAAATATCTAAAGGATGGAATTACATAGTACAATGTTGACTGGCTACAACTGAGGGTAACTTTTCAGTTTTCACCTCAGTGCAGTGGCTAGTATTGATATCTAGAGTATGTGGGATTTGATTAGTCCTAAGGGAAGTCCCCATGTGTAGGAAAACAATGAAATGTGGTTCTGGGTGTCTTCTCATGTCTTAATCTACTCAATAGAGTGAGCTGCTAATATTGTGGTCAGGCCTTTGGGCAAGAAACACAATAAAGGTTTCTGTTTTCCTTCTAAATCTTCACCCCTCTTGCATTGTTGAAATGTGGCTAGCTTCATCACCCAATGAAGATCATCCTTCTAATTTACACTAAGCAAAACAGTTGGAAAGTAAAACCTCATGGTTCTGTGGAAGGAAGAGTGGAAGGAAATACAGAATTATTGACCAAATCTGAATGACAGACTTTGAGGCCCAGAGCCCATCTTAGTTTGCCCTTGGGTTAACCTCTCTGATCTGTAACTTCTCAGAACTCTGGGAAGGTGATTATTAGTACCTGCTGTACAAAGGTGCTGAGAATTAATAAAGGATAGTCAAGGATGATGAGTCAGCCAACTATAAATGCTGCTGTTCTAAGGTTTCTCAGAATATGTTCGTTTCTTTTTAAGGACTGTGATGAGTTCAATAAGTCATTTATGAATTGAGCACCAGATATCTTTGTGTGCTGAATATTCTTAATATCATAGTTTTCTTGCTGTGGTTACAATTCAGTTCTGTCAGTGTTATATTTGTACACAACCATTTAGGTTTCTTTCTCTTATCATACACATGAATTCTGTAATACAGAGTTCAGCCTAACACTGCGGTCACTTGGAATCCAAAACTTATTTCTAATTTTGTCTTAAGATATAGGTGATATAGTTTAAAGTAACAAGAAGCAGAAACTTACTCAAGTATAACAATCACTTTATAGGAGTATATATAATCTAAATTTTTAATTTTAACGTATGTGTGTGTGTAAGAGAAAGAGAGACAGAGAGAGAGCACAGTACCAGTCCTGGGGCTTGAACTCAGCCTGGCAAGGAAAGTTCTTAAGACTAATATCTTCAGTAAAGGACTTAAAAACAGCTGGAACTGGAGCAGTGGCTCAAGTGGCAGAGCACCAGCCTTGAGCAAAAAAGCTAAGGAACAGTGCTCAGGCCCCAAGTTCAAGCCCCAGTACCAGCAGAAAAACAAAATGAAACAAAACAAAAAACCAAAACAGCTAACCAGTGTAGACCTTTCCTTCAGATTTCCTCAAGAAATATGGATTAGCCTGAGCATTTGAAATCCACATTGATTTGTCATATGAAATTAGGACAATAAAATCATGTACTTCTTGCTGCTCCTATTATTATTTTTTTTTTTTACCCTGGGCAACAGCCTGCTTCTTAGTCATTGAATAGTGTGTCACAAATGCCTTGCTGATGATGTATCTGTTAGAGGAAAAGAGTAGGGCGGACGTGGATAATCATAATGCTCCCTGTACATCATCAGTTCCTTCATACGCTGACGAGAGCTGGACAAAAGTACAACAGATCCCTGAAGGATGCTGTGATTTCTCAGGCCTACAGAAGGGAAGAACAATGAGTGCATGAGTTGCTATGTCTTCCCACATTGTCCATGATGGTCACTGGTAATGAGCTAAGTATTTCAATATATTCTCTTGCCTTGGAAAAATTTGTTTCAGTGACTGAAAATGTCAGTGTTTTAAAGCCGGCTTTTTGAAGACTAGAACAAAATAAGTAGTAGACTGATGCATTGTCATTCATTGTTTTGCCAGTCGTTTGGAAATTAACCCACCCACAAACCATGTCTGTCTTTTCTGCTCTTCCAGATCAGCACTTTTAACATTTCCTTTGCTAGGTTAGCCTCTCAGTCTCATATGTTCTTGTGGATTTTCTCACTTGCCTCTACAGCTCCCTGCTTCCTAACTTTACAAATGTACAACTGTGTCTTGATTACTAGAATATTCCATGTGTCTACCAAATTTCATGCTCAGTGAATGTCTGAGGTCAAAAGCTAGAAGGCTTGTTATGTGGCTCAGGGTCCAGCTTAAAGGGACTGAAGGGCACTGAGGTTATGAATAAACTGGTGGCACATGCTTGTAGTTCCAGCTACTCAGAAGGCAAAGATAGTATAATCCTGTTTGAGGGATCCCGCCTGAGGCCAGACCAGACAAAGATAGCATGCCATCCTATTTTTAAAACAAACTGATAGGGGCTGGGGATATAGCCTATTGGCAAGAGTGCCTGCCTCGGATACACGAGGCCCTAGGTTCGATTCCCCAGCACCACATATACAGAAAACGGCCAGAAGCGGCGCTGTGGCTCAAGTGGCAGAGTGCTAGCCTTGAGCGGGAAGAAGCCAGGGACAGTGCTCAGGCCCTGAGTCCAAGGCCCAGGACTGGCCAAAAAAAAAACAAAAAACAAACTGATAGCAGAAGGTAGACTCAAGACACTGAGTTTAGTTCCTACCACTGAAAAAGAAAGAGAGAAGGACAGGAAAAGAGAGAGAGAGATAAATAAAAGAAACTATGATGGAAATTAAATTATGTTGATAAAGCTGGTAGCAGAAATATCTGTTACAGGATTTTGACTCATAAGTTTTCCTTTTGTTTGTAGAATTAGGGAGACTGGATAAAAGGAGACAGGATAAAAGCTATATCTATGTCCTAGATGAAATTATAAGGAAATTCTATTTTCTTAGCATAGCAACAAGACTAAAATTGAGGCTCAAGTTATATAAAGGTTTCCTGGCAAACACAGAAAACCATGAGATTAAGTTACCAATAACAAGTAGATGACCTGGAAAATGATTTTGTCCTTGGGAAAGCAGAAATTGCAACTAACATAGTGATCAAACTTCTTTTTCTCATCTGAGTTTGATATATCCCTTGAAGCAAAAGGTTCAAACTTAGAGTAGTATTGTTTTTCCCTCTCTTTTTCTGAAGTGTTTGTGTTGAAGTCATTGAAGTTGGGTTTTTAACTTCACTTTTAACTGCAACAATTTTTGGCATAGATTTAATGCTTCTCATCATCATAAAAATATAATTATTGACTATTGATAAAGGTAATAAATTATTTAATGAGGCGTTTTGTATCAGTATAGGAAGATATATAATTTCTGAGGCTTGAATTATTCCCTAGGAGAAATTGCATATGAGTATCATGGATTAAGTCCTATAGTCTACAGTTATATAACCTGTTCAAAGCAGCTCAGAGTAAAAAGCTCCAAGTATTTAACACAGGCCTTTAGAATGGCACCAGTGGGCCAAGATGGACAAACTAGACCATTCAAAGGAACAAAGAGCAGAAGCACAGAATGGAGATCTGGAAAAAAGCTGGAGCTCCATGGAAAAAGAAGACTCTGAGACCAAATGGACATTTGTCCTTTAGTGACCTTCAAACACAAATGCCTGAGCTGGTCAATTTGGGTCAACAGTACAGATGTGTTATGTAAGAGGTCTGGAACTGTGATATATAACCATAAGATAGATTTTGTACTGAATAGAAATAAGACCCTCTTCCTAGATGGTTTCAGTTTTATTAATAGAATAGGAATAGGACCCAGAAACATCTGTGGTCTGTAATTGTCTTTGGGAAAATAAAGATGAATGTAGTACATATTTATTAATTGGAAATATAATTTAATATAAGGTAGTATATGCATCTTTCAGAGCTGGGCATATTATTTATTTGGTGTCTATGTTCTGAACAAGTTAGAGCCCCACAATATGGAGACAGTTTTTAAAGCTCAGGGTTACCAATAGTACTTGAGTATTTTTCATATTCTATCATGAAAGTAAATTGGTTCACAAAACTCAGAAGGGAATGTGAAATATATCTAATAAAATGAAAATTATTTACAAATTTCTAAGTTTTGTCTTTTTTGTCAGTCATTCACCTTTTTTTGTCTCATCATGGGAAAGGGGAGAAACAAACAAGGAGGAGTGAATTTAGACATATTATTCAAAACAAACTTGAACAAGAGATGTACTCACTTCCTTACATATGAAACTGTAACCCCTCTGTAATTCACTTTGACAATAAAGGAAAAAAAAATAAAATTAAAAAAAAAGGTTTTGTTACACAGAGAAAAAAGAGGGAATGCGGATGGTTTCGGTAAGGAACACTATATCTTTTTTTGGGGGGGACTGGTTTTATTTTTTAAAATTTTTATTCCTATTTATTGTCAAAGTGATGTACAGAGAAGTTAGTTTCATACATTAGGCCTTGGGTACATTTCTTGTACTATTTGTTACCTCCTCCCTCGTTCCGCCCTCCCCCCTCCCCCTTTCCCTCTCCTCCCATGAGTTGTTCAGTTGGTTTATACCAAATGGTTTTGCAAGTATTGCTTTTGGAGTCATTTGTCTTTTTATCCTTTGTCTCTCGATTTTGATATTCCCTTTCACTTCCCTAGTTCTAATACCAGAATATACAGTATCCAGTGTATTCAGATAAGATACGGTGATAGTGCGGGTACAACCACAGGAAGGGGATACAAGAGGATCATCAACAATAGAAGCTACGGTTTCACATAGCATGTTGAAAGTAATTACAACAGTGATATAACAGTTGTTTCCATAACATGGAAACATGAACATGCGTTCATAAGGGCATAGCTGTTAGGCTCTTGTGATCCTCTGCTGTGACTAGCCTAAACTTGTGCTAATTATTCCCTATGAGGGAGACCATAGTACAGCACAATTTGTCATAGCTAAAATATGGAACCAACCCAGATGCCCATTAGTAGATGAATGGATCAGGAAAATATGGTACATATACACAATGGAATTTTATGCCTCTATCAGAAAGAATGACATTGCCCCATTTGTAAGGAAATGGAAGGACTTGGAAAAAATTATACTAAGTGAAGTGAGCCAGACCCAAAGAAACATGGAATATTATATCTTAGAAGTAGATTTATAGGATTTTTTTTTATTTCTTGAAAGTATCCTGGTCCCCTTTACCACTCTATTCCTTACTTTTGTCAAGGAAACCAGTGAAACTAGAAGGATTGGCCAGTGACACTATTTTGAACTACACACTGTAATTTTTAAGTCTAGCTCTTTGTGACTTAATATTTAGCTATCAATTTACATATAGCTCTTTGTGACTATATATAAAATAGAATACATTTTTAGTTCCTAATCTACTCCAAGTGAACTAGTACCGCTGAGTTAGCTGAACCTCATGGGACTAACATGCTCTCTAGGAACCTTAACTGCACATGGACCAGCAGTCCTAGAAGTGTCCAGAAAAGTGGCACAAAATCTTTTTATCAACATTTGGGGGAAATTTAAGCTTCTATCCCATAATAAATTCCTATATGCTTTAATGGAAATAAGTCACCATTTAATAAAATTGACTCTCCCAAGAACAAGGTACCTTGTTTATCCTACTGACTTGTGCTATAGTTTGGGTCAGAAGTGTCTTCCAGAGGTGCATGTATTAAAGGCATGGTCCTCAACCTATAGCACTATTGGTAGGTAGTGGGACCTTTATTGGTGGGACATAATGGGAGGAAGTAGGTCATTGGCTGTGCTTTTGAATGGAGATATCAGAACCCTGGCCCTTTCTTGTCTTTCACTCTGCTTCCTGGCTGCCATGAAGTAAAAAGGCCTTCTCTGCTTCAAGTTCCTGCCATGGTATATAGTGCTTTCTGCCCAAAATAACAGGGCCAAGTAACCCATGGACTGAAACCTCTGAAATGGTGAGCTAAAATAAACCATTCCTGATAGTTTAGCTGATTAGTTTAGGAATTTTAGCTGATTAGCTTAGGAATTTTGTCACACTGATAGAAGCTTGACTAATGTTACACATATCCTTGTACTCCAGGGGGCAGTTTACTTTCAGTTTGAGGAATATTGGTACACTAGGAACGATACTAGATTAGGGATGAATATGTGGAAGTCCTAGCTTCATCTTTTCCTAGATTAATTGGATATCCTGAAACACATGATTTAGCCTATTGGTCTCCATCTGCTTTATATAATTTGGTCAGTGGTCAAACTGGACACTGAGTCTGTTATCTCTATTATACTGTAATGACCCAGAATCTTGAATGCCAGTCCTATGGCTCCTTAGGGAGTACTTTATAGACCATAAAATCCAGCATGTATTGTAGCTGCCCATATCCTCTTTGCTATAACCAAATAATTACTTTTTTTTCACTCTGATTATTGTGATGCACACATGTAATCCCAGCACTTTGGAAACTAAAGCAAGAGAATCAGAAGTTTAGGCTAGCATGGGCTACATAGCAAGGCCCTATCTTAAAAAAAATGCTATTGAAAAATATTAAGAATGAAAAGGCATCTTGGCATAGCAGATTTACATATTCTGCCTCTTTTCCTTTTCTATATGGAAAAGGAAATTATTTATTTCTACATTTGAACTAAACTCATAGTCTCCCTTGGCAGGTAAAAATATAGATAAGACCTTCATTATATGTACTCTTATTCCTTACTCTCAACTTGTCTCCTCCCTGATCGAAATATAGCCATGTCTTCAAGTGGCAGCCAAAGAAATATTGTCATACAACTTTCTCAACCAACAGCTGAAAAATTGTGTAAACTTCTTAAAGAAATGACAGTCAGGCAAGGGCTTTGGTTCTAAGCTGTTGAAATTGTCAAAGTAAGTACATCCTCTAATTTAGCCTGGCTATGAGAATAAGCATCACTCCCAAGTATTAAGCTTCTTAAGCCCTGTTTCCAGGCTGTACCAGGCTGTGCTTCTTGAAGTAGAACACTCAGTACTGGTTTGAAAGCTTCTGTGACTAATGTAGCTGGAATTGCTGAGAGGAGAGAGAAAGGGAAAGAACGATTATGCTTTTAAAATAGGAAATTTCACTAGACTCTTTGCAGAATACATTTTGACTGATATACATATTTTTACATTGGTACGTATTACTCCTTGCCTTCCAAATGGTAGAGTGCCTATCATTCAAGGTCTCAAGGCTGGGTCTCAAATCCATTGCTAACTATGGTTGCAGTCTGGCTACCCCAACTCCTAGCCCCATCACTGCCTGTCTTTCCTCCTCAACACTCACACTATAGACTGTGATGATCAGTTAACTGAGGTACAAGTGTTTTTGTATTTCTGCCTGGTCTAGATTGTGTACTATCTCAGATCATACCTCAAAAATGAAATTCAGACTCATTTGCCATAATCTAAAAGTCTAAAAACATTTCAAAGTGACTAAGTCCTCTATATGAATTTACAGATACAAATCTGTGATTGTTTTCTTCATTTTATTCTTTGTCCCTGAATTCCCATGCATATTGGCAAGCACTCTACCACTGACAGTCCAATAACAGTCATATTTAATTAATTGTGGAATAAGGAGGAACCTATGTCTGCCTAGTTTCCCATTGGTCATAGAACTACCATTTTGTGCTATTTTAGTTCTTTGAAAGAACCTCTGAAATCAGAAACCTGGGGTTGGGCCTATTGGTCTGACAGATGATCCTGGTTCAACTTGTGCTTTTTGGACTTTATGATGGTACGAAAGTAATGTACACTTAGTAGAAGCTGTACTTTAATTCTGATTGTTTCCTGGGCTAGCAATATTGTAAGAATGCTTTTTTGCTATATTGGGCCCCAGCTGTGAGCTGCAGCTTCTAGTCAGCCACTCAATCATAAGGGGAAACAACTCATACTCAATAGTGCAGTGTGTTGCCAAGCTAAGCTGTTTAGTACGTTAGGTTTATTTTAAATGCATTTTTGGCTTATGTTATTTTAAATTCAAGACATACTTGTAACCCAAGTCGAGGAGTATCTGTTCTTGCATTGCTGAATGTGATTTATAGAGTGACAGTGCAAAGTTTAATGAGAGCAGGCTGTCTGCTTACAGCTTGAGTTGTACTGAGGTGCGTCTGCCCTAGCACTTGCCTTTTGCCAGACTCACAATGCCTTGCAACCCTTCCCCAGACCTGTAGCAGAGGACAACAAGGAGAGTGGCTAGAAAGGTCAGGAGACGAAGGAAAGTTATAAGGCTATGCTCTCTGGCTTTGGACTCAGGGCAGGGACTTTAATCCAGTTAGCAGAGATTGACTACATGCACTGTTGAAGGACCTGCCTTCACTGAGCATTGAGATCATTTGGGAGACAGCATTGTGTAGTAGAAAGATGACCAGCTTGAGTTTCAGAACCAGCCTTACTCTGAGTCCTCACTCTGCTCTCTTACTGGGCAAGTTATTTGACATCTTGGAATCTCAGTTTTGTCATCTGAGCAACAAGTATAAGCTATTCCACTGAAGGGCTGCTATGATATGGGCTAATGAAGGACAGCCAAAATGATATGGGATCTCTAGGAGACACTTTGGCAGTTTCTTACAAAACTAGCCCTAATCTTACCATATGATCTAGCAACTGTGCTCCTAGGTATTTATCCAAATGAGCTGGACACTGTGCACAAACACAAACACAAGAATATTTTTTAGTTTTATTTGTACTTGTCAAGACTTGAAAGACAATCAAGATTCTCCTTAGTGCTCGAATGGATAAACTGTACATCCATATGATGGACTGCTATTCACCAACAAAAGTAATGAGCTGTGAGTCATGAAAAGACATGGAGGAACTTTCAGTGCACATTGAGAAAGAAGACAATCTTAAAAGGCTATACACTACAATTCTAACTATGTGACTTGTTTGTGAGACTTTTATGTGGCTATGACACATACCTGAGAGAGAAAATTAAAAGGAGAAAAAATTCATTTGGACTCACAGTTGCACAGTTGTCAGCCCATGGTCAGCTGGCTCCATTGTGTGATCCTGAGGCAAGACAGAAACATAATGGTGTTGGAGTGCATGGCATTCAGGAAGGGGCATGTCCCTAATGACCCATTTCCTCCAACTAGGCTCTACCTCTTAAATTTTCTACCTTTTCTCAATTATGCCATCAGATTATGAATCTGTCAGTGGATTAATCCATTGATAAAGTCAGATCCTTAGGATGCAGTCACTTCTCCAAAAGCCCCACCACGGAGAATTCTGCTTCCTTGAGAACCAAGCATCCAGCACACAAGTCTTTCACAGGGACACCTCATATAAAACTACTATCAAGGACATTCTGGAAAAGGCAAGACTATAGAAACAGTGAAAAGGTCAGTGGTTTCCAGGTGCTCAGGCAGAGCAATAAGAGATGCATAGGTGAAGGACTGTTGTATGATTTGTATGATTCTGTAATTGACACATGACATTTCACACCTGTCAAAACCTGCATTCTACATTGTATACCACATGAAGAATAAACCCTATATAAACTACAGACTTTAGTAAGGAAATAAGTTTCCCCCAAAAAATTACTGAACAAGACCATGTACACAAACAACCTGCTTATTAGTACTTCTACATGTATGTTCTAATATATGCTAGATATTATTTTATTCCTTAAGCCTTAATAATGTTTTTGGGCACAATTTCTGATTGAGTTTGATATACCAATAAAATTAAAAGTGATATTGTTATTTCAAGATCTGGCAGTTCTTTAGTTGTTTTATGTTTGGTTTCCTGTCATCTATCTAGTACAAGCACTGCTAGGAGTCAACAGATGTCTAGTGGGAAATTGCATAATTTTGGGATTCCTTGCTATAGACCTCCCCTCTTCAGAATTCTGGCCCTTCTATTTTTGGCTGTGTTGTTAGTCCAGACTCCTAACATTCCTCTAGTGAGACTAAGCACTAGACCACTGCTGCACCTCAGCCTCTTTTTCCACACTGTGGAAGGAACAAACACCCTAGGGCAGGTCAGAGTACTAGCTACCCTTTATAACTGTAGATGTGTTCACTGACATGTAATATTCTCTTATTCTCTTATTGCTTATCTTATGCCAAGTGATGATAATTTGTTGCCAAATCCAGAGAAAGCAAACTGGCTCATGCACGAGTTTTATTTTAGTCACCATGATTTATGATTGGTGTAAAGTTTGTGTCTGGACTTGGTTAGTTATAATGCTGTTATACTGTATTGCATCTTGAGTTGATTTTGACCAGATCCTGTATTGTTATGTAAATTGCCAACTTTAATCAAGTATTGCTCCAATACAGTATCCTTATTTGTTCTGTATGAAGTTTCTTCCCTTTTGTATGTTTTTGTATGGTTTGAATTAATGTAGGAAATATAAATTTAATGCAATGCTAAACCATAAAAGAATTACATCATAAAGCATTTAGCTGGTGCACAGAAAACTTGGCATCACCTGATAGAGCAGAAGTGATTATGTAGTTAAATTAAAACTAAAGCCTTGTGACTTAAACTTATATGACTAGGACTCTCAGAAATCCTTGTTCAGTGGATGTTAAGAATTTAGCCATGCAAAACTTCCAAGGTGTCCAGACCCAACAACACTTGAGTCTGGTGCAACAATGCAGAAGTTGTCAAGAATAGACAATAAAAACTACATGTTACATTTATGTCTTTTATCTTCCATTTTCTTGTGTGGACATTTTTACTTGGTAGGAACTTTCTTTCTTTCCATGGCATTCCTTTTTCCTTTACACATCTGTGCCTATATACCTTCTCATACATCCACATTATACACGCCTGCTGGAAATCCTAATGTCTGGTTCAGTGTGTTCCTTGTTCTCTACCTCTGTCACTATTTTAGGTTGAGTTCTCTGGCTCATTCATGGGGAGGTTAGAGTGTATGCCAGCAACAAGGGGCACTTGCTGGCATGGCATGCTGTGGTTGGGGTTCTCTGGGCATTAGGAACCTCAGCCTTAGTAGCAGAAGTGGACAGCATGAGCTTAGAGCTACCCAGGTGACGAGTACAATATGTGTGACCAAAGGTATTTGTGGGGATTTTGAGAATGTATTGGAGTCCAGCAAGAACAAGCAAGAACCACCTTTCCCTCTGCTGTTAAGAGTATCACAGGAGATGACTGGACTTGTTACTAAGGATGTTGCTCCTAGCCAGAAAGCCCAAACTGAGGGAGGAGGCAGCAAAGGGCAAGTGAGGGCAGCGGAACTGGTTGTCAGTGCCTGGTGGCCGGCAGAAGTTTCTCAATTGCCTGCCCAGTCCCTCCTGGGTCAGTTCCAACCACAAAGTACAAGCCATACTTTGTTACCAACTGTAGACATACTGTTTTCCTCTCACTACTGTCATTCAGACAGGATCCAGTTTTGTGGCATGAGCAGATTATTCTGCCATGGACAAGGCAGGGTGAATCCTCCACAGAGCGACTGGATTTCCCCTTCTGAGACCAGCAGTGTTGGGCGGAGGGGAGATAGAGAAGAGTCAGCTTCTACTCATATTGGTTTGAAGTGAAATGTAGAGTCCACATTCCCCCAAAGTACAGAAGGTTCAAGTGGAGTTGCCCAGTGAGAATGCAGCTTGACTGTAATTTAACTTGTTTGTGGGATCTGAATACTGCCTCCATCCCCAGCCGGAATCCTAGACGCCTGTGTAGACAGCAAAGGCCAAACTCTGAAAGTAAACACTATAGTTGGAGACAGAAGTATTGCACTGAGTCCAACTTCAGCAGTGATGGCCTAGCAATTTTGGGGTATGCCATTAGAAGCAGCCCGAAAAGCATAAAGCAGGTAGCCAAGAGGCCCATCTCTGCCTTGCCTTCTACTAACTCCCTGAGCCTTGGGCTTCTATGACTACTGTCACTGGCAAGACCCCTTAGAAGACAAGTCTAATTTTCATGCAGGTTTCATTTTGATTCTTCCTGCCCATGACGATTTGGTTACCTTGCCTCATGCTGATGCCTCAGGAGACAATGAACAAAGCATTGCTAAACAAATCTATTTTCTCACATGTTCCCAGTGATCCATTTCTAGTAGTTTTTAAAGCCAGGATATTTGTGTAATGTGAAATGTGACAATCATTTGGGTAGATTAGGACTGAGAAATCAAATATTTAGGTTTGAAGATGACCTAATACAAAAGTGTTTTTTTTAAAAAAAAAAAAGTCAGTATCTCTTCTATGCCTCCCTATGATCCCTCCCTAGCTCGTTCTTTGGGCACTCTTTTTTAATTCTTTGTCAGCTCTGGAGTTTAAACTCAAGACTTTGTGCTTGCTCACCATATCACTTGAGCTTCACCACCGGCTTTTTTGTTCTTGTTTGAAGTGTTTGCCTGAGCTGGCCTGAACCATGATCCTCCTATTTATGCTTTCCATGTAGTTAGAATGAAGTTCTTATTAAGATGGGGGCTCATCTTTTTGCTCAATTTGAACCCTCAGCCTCCCAAGTAGCTAGGGGTGAGCTGCCCTGCCTGGCTTCCTTGGGGGCAATTCTTATTACTGATTTTATCTAGAGGTCAAGTTGCTTGAGGCCTCTGTTTCCTGATGGGAAGGTGCCTTTTATATAGGGCCAGGTGACCTAGGTCTTCCAGTTAGGCTCGCTCCACTTCCTAGGCCAATTTAGTGGGTGTAGAAATGAGAGAAGCCAGAGGAGGAGAAAGGCATGCTGGGTTTGCTGGGTTTGAATGACCAGTACTCTCTAGGGGAATGTGGGGGAGGAGCAGACTGGGCACTGCTTGCCAGGCCTCTAGCTGGGAGTGGAGAATGAGTATTCTCTGACCAATTTGCATAGCCGCTGGGGAACAGGACAGGAAGGAAAATCACAAGGTAAAAGACAAAGGAGCAGAATGGGGGTATGGGGGTGCTGGAGGGCTAGACTTCAGGATACTCCTAAAAGACAGAACAGGATCAAAATCTATGAGAGGTTGTCTGATCCCCAGCAGCCTTGCCATAAAACAAGGTCAGTCATATCATAGGATGCAGACAAGGAAGGGGCCTTTTGGATTTGGTGCTGTGATCTAGAGACCGAGCTGGCAAAGGTCTGCAGCAAGAGGGAACAATTAGCCAATTCATTATGTTGACATTTCTAGCCACAGGCCAATATTTTACAAAATACGGCCTTTTCCCTTAATTAGGGTTGTGACAGATAAAAGTATATTCCCAGCAGACTCATGTTATCCACATGGGCAGGCCTATTATCCCTACTTGGCCTGGCCTGACTGTCTATGAGGGCTAACTCTGTGCACACTCTTGGCAGCTTTGTAAAGGATTCAGAAGGAATAAACAGGCCTGCTTCCTGCCTTCATCCACAAGAGAAGACACATTCATCATATACAAGGTTCAAGCCAACAAACTGGTGGGTTCAAGAGCAGGGAAGTCAAGCTAATGGGGGCTAAGGGAGACACGTAAAAACCAGTTCATGTGAGGAAAACACTAATGAAGAGTCTGAAACCAACTCAAATGAGAAATGGGGGTGTTTATGTGGAAGGAGGAGACTAAAAGGAGCCATCACTTCTGGTTTGAAGAGGCAGCAGAAGGCAATGTGGTTATTAAAAGCATCCAGTCAAGAGCCACATTGCCTAGATTCAAATCTGGCTAGAGTACTCAGACCTAATGGCTTTAGGCAAATTATCTCAACTCTGTGCTTCAGTTTCCTATTTAAAAAAGTGAGGATAATGTGATTCTCATTTCATGGAAATATTAATAGATGATAAAATTGAATAGATAAAAACTAATGCTTAGTGGGGGTCAGTATGATATAATGTTTTCACAAAGAAGCACAAGAAGACAGGGAGCAGAGAGTAGATTATACTAGATAGCTGGTAAAGTTAGTGACGGAAAATTACCTCAACATATAGGCTAATGTCTGCTGAACTCAGTTACCCCATCCCTCAAAAAGGACTTTGAAGGGCTGTGAATATGACCTAGTGGCAAGAGTGCTTGCCTCATATACATGAAGCCCTAGGTTCAATTCCTCAGCACCACATATATAGAAAAGGCCAGAAGTGGCGCTGTGGCTCAAGTTGGCAGAGTGCTAGCCTTGAGCAAAAAAACCAACAACAACAACAACAACAAAAAACCTAGGGATAGTGCTCAGGCCCTGAGTTCAGCCCCAGAACTGGCCCCCCAAAATAAATAAATAAATAAAAGGACTTTGAAAATGAATAAGCAAAGAAAACTATAGGGGTCAAATAAAATTCTCTAACTGGAGTTGTGCAGGTTCTGCATCTCTAGTTATCTACTTTGCATTTTCATGGTGGTATTTCTCAGACATCTTTTGTGAATCTCACCTCCAACAGTTCGACCTCTGGTTTTTTTCCATTTCAATACCCACGATGGCAGTGCTAGCCACAGGTTACTCAAGATAGAAACTTGACAAACTGTCATCTTTCTTGTCATCTCTCCCTTGCCCCCATGTTTAACCAAGCACAGCAGATGCCCATTCCCTCTTCAGTATGGGTTAGAAAAGCTCACTTTTCTCCATAGCCAGTGCTGCCATTCTGCTTCAAGGACTATCCATAACCCTTTTGAGCAATAACTTCCTAATCATCATCCTTCTGTTATATCCTTGCCTTAGGCCAGAAAACCAAGAGAGTATCTTGGAGTAGAGAAAGTACACTCCTTCACCCTTGCGAAACCTGCAGTAGCAAAGTATATTCCTCCCTCATTTGCAGGCCTGTTTGTTACTTCTAAATTCTCTCTCAGTTGGTGAATCTGGAGTAGAAAAAGTATACTTCTACACCACACCCAGTCACTGAAAATCTATAGCCCTGTACCTGATGCTATTTAGTTGCCAGTGAACAGGCATCTTGGAATTCGCACAACTGCTTAACTATGTGTAGTGACCCTTCTTTTAGATCATCCAACAGTAGCCAGAATAATTTTGAATCTATAGTAATTTTAGAATTTTGGTCATACAACTTTGATCTCCAGTATCGACACTGTCCCTAGCTTTTTGTTTAGTTCCTGCAGCCCTTGACTTCAAGCCAAATCTCAACTCTCGAGGACACATGCTCTTAGACAGATAATAGGCCGTGAGCTCTTGAAGAGAACTTAGAGGCACTGTCCAGTGCAGAGGTCACAAACTGCCCACTTAGGGCTACAGCCAGACTGCCAGATACATTGTGGTTAGGTGACACAATATGTTTACTTTTTTTAATTGGTTGATGCTACTTAAAACTAAGAAATTTTTACCTAAAATATGAATTTGGGGCTTTTCAAAGTTTAGAAGATGTGGAGATGTTGGACTCTACTTCTAGGGTTCTCTTGGCCCCTGTTGCTCCATGCTTTACACTCATTTATATTCTTTTTTTTTTTTGCCAGTCCTGTGCCTTGGACTCAGGGCCTGAGCACCGTCCATGGCTTCTTCCCGCTCAAGGCTAGCACTTTGCCACTTGAGCCACAGCGCCGCTTCTGGCCGTTTTCTGTATATGTGGTGCTGGGGAATCGAACCTAGGGCCTCGTGTATCCGAGGCAGGCACTCTTGCCACTAAGCCATATCCCCAGCCCCCTCATTTATATTCTTCTTTTTTTTTTTTTTTTGCCAGTCCTGGGGCTTGGACTCAGGGCCTGAGCACTGTCCCTGGCTTCTTTTTGCTCAAGGATAGCACTCTGCCACTTGAGCCACAGCGCCACTTCTGGCCATTTTCTGTATATGTGGTGCTGGGGAATCGAACCCAGGGCCTCATGTATATGAGGCAGGCACTCTTGCCGCTAGGCCATATCCCCAGCCCCTCTCATTTATATTCTTAACCAGGCCTCTGTAGACATTTACAGTTACACTTCCAAAGCTGTATGATCCCCTTTATTTTACAAGTATGAAAGGTAGGGTTAAAAAGGTGACATGAATTTCTAGTCTGCGTAGTAGACCATGAGTCATTTCATGGCTTCAGATCCTGGGTCCCTGCTCTCTGTACTGGAAGCACATGAGGCAACACTGTTTTTCTTCCTGCTATGATTGCTAATCAACCTATTTTCTTTTACAGGTTCATTAAGCTTTAATGATAGAATATATATAAGACATAAGGAACAATTCTTGGTTCTTAACCAGTCAAAAATGTTAGCTAATGATAATAATAGCTTTTTTTTTTTTACCAAGCTTTAACATCTTCTAGAATCTACACATGATTCAAAAATCACATATATAATTTTGTATCAAACTAAGACATATTGGCCATCCCTTAGGAGGATTATAGACAGGTTTTCAGTGACCCAGTTTCACTGTTTTGTTTATTTCATATTCTGATGTCTGTTTTATTTTTTCAGTTTTCTTTCAATAGTTGTTTACATTAGTCTTTTTTGGAATTGAGTAAAATGGTCTTTCATCTTTCTGAAGCCACAAGTCCTGTATCTTTAAATCAAAGGTGAAATGCTGTATTCCATGGCAATAATCCAAAATTTGGAGGCCACATGGACTTTCTGGTTTAAACTCATTTTCTCTGAAGTCAAAACTCATCTTTGGGGCTGGGGAGATAGCCTAGTGGCAAGAGTGCCTGCCTCGGATACACGAGGCCCTAGGTTCGATTCCCCAGCACCACATATACAGAAAAACGGCCAGAAGCGGCGCCGTGGCTCAAGTGGCGGAGTGCTAGCCTTGAGCGGGAAGAAGCCAGGGACAGTGCTCAGGCCCTGAGTCCAAGGCCCAGGACTGGCCAAAAAAAAAAAAAAAAAAAAAACAACTCATCTTTGGCTTTTGAAAGCACTAAATGTGATTACCTGAGACATGAGCGAACAGGAATGAGGAGGAGGCCTCTGGTGGCCAAAATGAGGCTTTCCCCTCTTCGTCCTCTAATGGCATGTGAAAGGCATTAATCCACACGTTCATTTCCTATTAGGCAAATAGAAATGTCTTGAGGTAATAATGTGGATACTCCATGTTGTAAATGAGTTTCTTTTAATTTTTTTCTTATTGTCAAAGTGATATACAGAGAGGTTACAGTTTCATACGTTAGGCCTTGGGTACATTTCTTGTACTGTTACCTCCTCCCTCATTCCGCCCTCGCCCTTTCCCTCTCCCCCCAAGAGTTGTTCAGTTGGTTTACACCAAATGGTTTTGCAAGTATTGCTTTTGGAGTCGTTTGTCTTTTTATCCTTTGTCTCTCGATTTTGATATTCCCTTTCACTTCCTTAGTTCTAATACCAGTATGTACAGTATCCAGTGTACTCAGATGAGATACAGTGATAGTGTGGGTAAAACCACAGGAAGGGGATACAAGAGGATCATCAACAATAGAAGCTATGGTTTCACATGGCATGTTGAAAGTAATTGCAACAGTGATATAACAGTTGTTTCCATAACATTGAGTTCATTTCACTTTGCATCATCTTATGCGTTCATAAGGGCATAGCTATTAGGCTCTTGTGATCTTCTGCTGTGATTAGCCTAAACCTGTGCTAGTTATTCCCTTTGAGGGAGACCATAGAGTCCATGTTTCTTTGGGTCTGGCTCACTTCACTTAGTATAATTTTTTCCAAGTCCTTCCATTTCCTTATGAATGGGGCAATGTTATTATTTCTGATAGAGGTGTAGAATTCCATTGTGTGTATGTACCACATTTTCCTGATCCATTCGTCTACTGAGGGGCATCTGGGTTGGTTCCATATGTTAGCTATGACAAATTGTGCTGTGATGAACATTGTTGTGCTGGTGGCTTTAGTGTGTTCTTGTGTGTGGTCTTTTGGGTAGATGCCCAAAAGTGGGGCTTCTGGGTCATAGGGGAGCTCTTTGTTTAGCCTTCTGAGGAATCTCCCTACTGCTTTCCAGAGTGCTTAATCAGCCTATTTTTAAAAGTTGTTTTTGCTTTTGTATTTGACCACGTGAGGGTTAGAACCTATGGTTTGGAGGGCGAAGGTGGTATTCTAACTCTGCATAAGACAATAGCCCAAATAAGGAAGGGTGAGAAATAGGGAGGACTAAAAATGGCAGGGAAGAGAAAATCAAGACTCTACTCTTTTCCTTGTAGTGTTGCAGAAATATGTGGAGCCAGCTGGCTGCTACCATAGGAATGGCAATGTCGACAGCAATGAATCAGTCTGCAGGAAAAGGATGGAAAGGGAAATCTTTGGTCTTTGTGTCTCATACCACACCACTGCCACTCCCCAACAATTACTGTGGACAAGTCCATCACTGTAAAAATATCTGCAGTTTTGCTTTAGTGAGCAATGGCTTTGACTAATCAAGAGGAACTGGGGTAAACCACAGCCCTAGAGCCTTGAGTGGCATAGCAAAAGTCTTCTTGGATTCTTTTGAGAAGAAGCCTTAGGGAAATTAATCTTGACAGCTCCCGGATCCTGCTGGCTATCACGTCTTCCTTATGCTACAGTGAACCATTGCCACAAAGCCAAGGGATGAAGTCTACTCCAGGTCATGAGCAATTGGACCTTAGCCTTGTGGAAATCGTGGGCTTCTGTATAAGATCTAGAGGGTCAGGCTATTTGTGAGGAGGGAAAAGGACTACTGAAACAATTTCCCAAAGAGAAGCCATGGGCAGGAGCTCTAAGTCACTCATATTTATCTTCTGAGTTTTGTCTATGAGATTACTCTCTTTTTATGTTAACCATTGGAGTTCAGGAATGTTTAATAATGTTTCTTGTATCTGTGTTTAAGTACATCCAAGAACTCTGCATACATTATCAGAGTAGTTAGCAATGTAATTAAAATGTTCTATCAATATGAGAAATATTTTCCTTGGGACATAGATGTAGAAATCATATTCTTTCTTTCAAATTTCTGAGTCATTACTCAGAAATGGAAATCAGATTTCTGATTTTGTGGATTGTCATCTCCTTACAACAGCAGACTAATGAGCATGATGATTTATGCAAATGAAATGTACTCATTTAAGAATAGTCTCACATTGTTGATTTTATTTTTAGAATCCCAGGGATTCTTATCTGTTTTTTCCCCTTTAAAAAAAATCAGTAACTATCATGCTTGCCTTTTATTTCTTACCCTTGGGCAAAAATATGTTTTTTTAGTTCACTTCTTATGACGATAGTCTTCCATTAATTGGACGAATCAATAGGCATAGTTTTTCTTTTTCTTTCTTACTTTTTCTCTGTTTCTTTTAAGAATTTTCTGCCACTCGGTCCTTTCAGCCAAAGAATGTTGGCTGGTTATAATACCTCTTGGGTTGAGGCATTTACTCTGTTTATTTGGAGTGTGAATCATTGCTGTGCTCATCTCTGTGTGTCTGTTTTTAAAAGAGAGGCCCTCTACCTTGTAGGCCTGTGGCTCAGGCAGAAGTGCAGATAATGACTGCAGAAGAGGCTACAAGGAGATAATGGAGGGCATTGGGAAGGTGGGAATAGTCAGAGGAGAGAGAAGTGGAGCTATTAGAATAGAGAGGTCTAAAGAAATTTGTTCTAAGGAGCTCCCAACAGAAAACCCAGCTGTGCAGGCCTGGTACTTGTCACATAGCGGAGCAGTCTATAGTTGGAGCAGCTTGGGAGCAACTTCTATCTGCAGGGAAAATGCTGAGCTGTGGAGGACACTGTGACCCAAGCTGACACATTAATGAAATAGGTGGCATTTCCCCAGAGAGTGGAAAGTTGCTTTTCACCATGTTCCAAAACATTGGCTCCAATTGGGTGTGTGTCGTGTTTTTATTTGCAATACCCTGCACTGCTGTTTCCTGGAAGCTCTGTTTGGAGTTGATGGGGTACTCCTCACCCACCTTCATGTCACCTCTGGGCCCCTGTGAGGACGTACCTCCTTCTCATTTACAGTGTCTCAGCCTACTCTCCATTGGTTCCAGGAATCCATTGTGCAAAGCACAAAACCAAAAGCAGATGGGACATATGTAGATAAGCAGTTTTGTTTTTCATCCCTATAATTTCCTAAGTTTGATAGAACTTCAATTTTCTAACCATAAAAGCTTCTGCTGTCCTCTTTGGAACGTACTTACAGGAATGCCACCAGGAAGCAAGCTGAGAGAATATGGCATAGGGTTTTCTGGTTTGTTTCTTTCTTTTTAAAAGAAGTACCTTGCAGCTGCAGAAGGAAAATTTGAAAGTTCCTTTGAAGACTGCATTTTTCAGAATTCAGGTTAATTCCATAATGATGGATGATCCTCAAATTACAGTAAAATCTACATCCTAATGAATGCATCCTAAGTTAAAAATATCCTAAGTTGCAAGTGCATTTAATCCATTCAACTTATTGAGCATCACAGCTTAGCAGAAATGTTCGTCATAGAGCTTCAGGTGTTTCCCCTTGTGACCATGTGGCTGAGAGCTGCGGTTTCCTGCTACTGCCCCTCCTCTCAGGAGAGGACTGTATCACATATTACTAGCCTGGGAAAAGATCCAAATTCTAAATTTGAAACATAGTTTCTCCTGAATGCGTCTTACATTTGCCTTGACATAAAGTAAAAATGTACGAAGCTGAGGACTGACAAATAACCTCCTGCTGAGTGGTGTTCCTGAAGCTATTTATGAGCATTCGTTCATTTACCAGAATTTAGATGCTGTTGGTAGTAGCTGGGTCTTCTACATAGGGATGAATGTGCAAGGAATGTGATTGGCCTGCAGAAGGTGGAAGCTGCCATTGGACAAAGTGAAGCATGCTGGGGAGAATGGGAACCGATCACAAGGTGTTTCTTTTGTCAATCAATTGTTCACATGATCTTCACAAGCAATAAGACATTACTAGACAGGTGAAGGATATATTCTAAATCAACTATGAAAATCAGCTTTTGTTACTGGTATGATTGTTAAAGAGCATCTACTCCCTAAACCACTTAACTAGGGCACTTCCCTCCAAGGTCTTGGGGCTACAGAATGAATTCAAGAAGTGTTCAGAGTTCTCTGCAGCAACTCTTTTGCATGTGGGCTCTGCCTCTACCATTCCGCAGGTGTCTCTGGGTATCTGAGAATTATACTTGAACTAGTCTGAAATTGCTTTCCAGTAATCCTTTGTTTCCTCTTGGGGGATTTGTGGACATTCTGTAATCAGAACAGCCTGAGCTGAGCACAGGGACTCATCTGAAAGAACTCAGATTTTAGCCAGACAGACCTGGATTTGAAACCAGCCCTGCTTACTTACTGAGTGATTAGGGATAAATCATCTCTCCTTAAGCTGATGACCTGTTTATAAAAAGGATCATGACAGTACCTATCTTCTCAGTATGGCTTTAAGTGTACAATTGTTTCTTTGTCTCCATTTTCCCCTTTTTTACAATGATTCCAGGAGGGCATGCACGTCCATCAGCATTCTGAAACCAGAAGGGGCTTTGTTTAAACTATTTCTGAGCTTGGAATGGGGATTTATTTATGTATCTGCCATGGTGGAAAGGAAATGGCTTCCTACCTTGCTTATCTTTTCTGTTATCCATACAGCAGCTAGGAGAGAAGGCGTAGGGCTGGCTAAGCCTAGGTTAAAGAGCTGAAGGGTAATAGTATTGGGCCATGAGAGCTTGTTGTGCACATCTTTTTCTCACCTCCTTGCTAGTAGAAGAAAGAGCCAGGGCACCATGGAAAGGCAAACAAGATGCTCAGTACATCTCTCCCTGACTTTTCAGCCCCTGTGGTGGCAGGAACACCATGTGCAAGAGAGGGCAGGCCCCTTTCTCCTCTTCCAAATGCTTAATGGTTTTGTTTTTCCAGTAACGAGAGCATGGTTCCTTGGAAATGCACAAGTGAGACAAATACATCCTTCGACTCTGGCAAGTATTTAGAACTCTGTACTTTTGTGCATATAAAGTGCATGAACTATCTTCAGGAAAATCTAAAAGCCCAGAACTTATTAGCATACTTGACACCTGCTTCTAGGGGAAACTTGTGAAGCCAGCGATATTCCTTGTAACAGAGGTCCATCTGTTGCACAGGTTTTTAATTCAGATATTCTTCCTTCTCCAGCCAAGGCTGAGAGAGCAGCCAATTTTGTGGAAAGATCACTTTAATAAGAAACGAATAAAACTATCAATGCTAAATAAAATATACCACTGTGAAACTTGGGTTAAATCCCACAGGGAAGAGTATGTGAGATTAACTGCATTATATAACAAGACCGCCTTTAATAGCTGGCATGATAATTTTTGTTGTTTCAAGGAAAAAGCAGCCAAGGCTGGAGCCAGAGCACATGGTATTATTTGAAAGTGCTGCAGCCTTTGGGATTTTTCCTCTGAGAGATGTCAGGAATCAGTTTTGCTGTGATTTATGATTGTCTTAAATGTTTAATACTTTTTTACATTTTCAAAGTTATACTCTGTGCTTCCAGCAGCCTATGGATATGTTTCTGTTGCTTTGAAAGGTACTTTTTAGGTGGGAAGTTTTAAAATGATGCAGAAAAGGAGGTTTGTAGCACTGAGTGTTAAAAGGACTTCCAGTGTATGGAAGGATGAGCTTTGAGGCAGGGCCTACAGCCTTGTCCCCAGCTGCTTATGCAGACCTACCAAAGCCAGCCAGGGCTCCCTTCCCTCAGCCACAGCAGGGGCCAGACAGGCCCCAGACCTCCATCAGGTGTGGCTGGTGAAACCACCATTAAAATATATAAATTTCAGACATAATATATTGTTGGCAGTTTTATATGGCACACAATTTAATAACTAGATGAAAGCTCTACACATTGATAAAAACTGAACCCTTGAAGTGGGGTCAGGGACAAGAAGGGACCAGCACAACTGATTGCTTTTAATCAAACAAAACCCAGCTTTGTTGCGGTATAACTGACATACAGTATGCCGTGAATATTCTTAGGGTCCCATTTTGATGCATATATAGACCACTATCAGAATAATGAGCATGTCTGTCATCTAGAAAACTTTTCTCATAGCCCTTTGTAAGTCCTTCTCCTCATCACCCCCATCTTTTTGCAAACACTGGTCTGCTCTCTGTCATTCTGTTAGTTCATTTTCTAGAATTCACACAAATGGAGTCCTACAGTTCTCTTTTTGTCTGGCTTCTTTAACTCAGCATAATAATTTTCAGCTGCTTCCATGTAGAAATGAATCTCCACATTTCATCTGTTGTTATTGCACAAGTACTTCATCATACACTTTATTTACCTGTTAACACCTGATGAAGCTGCTGAGGACACCTGTATATCTTTGTATGGACATCGTTCCTTTTTTGTGTTAAACACAGCTGAACAGCAGGACTGATTGCTAGGTACATGGCCATCCTGTTAAGGGACTGCCAGACCTTGGCATCATTTCTTGTCTATTCTTTGTATTCTCGGTGTACATTTTCAAGAACCAGTTGATTATATTGATATAGATCTATTTCTGAACTTTAATCAGTTGCATGAACTCTATCAGTTACATGATCTCTATTGTTTTACAAGTACCCACTGTCATACTTTCTGTAGCTATAGCATAAAGTCTTGAAACTAAGTAATATAATTTGTCCAATGTGATTCTTTTTTTCAGTATTATTTTGGCCATTTAGGTTCTTTCCTTACAAAATTTAGAATCACCTTGTCAATTTCTATTTTAAGATATGCTACAATTTTGATAGGGAGTAATTGGGCTTTCAAGTGAATGTATCCATGAAAGAAACACATTTTTATATCTGAACAACTGGTGTTTTTTAGACTAATACAACCTTTAAAACATTTTCCAGTGTTACTCCCAAGTTATTAAAAATGCACCTATGCAAAATGGTATTACTTGATGCCAAAGGATACAAGGAAAAATAAAATGTTCTAATTCTGGTCTGAGTTCCTATGATTTCACCCTTTTTTCATCTACTCCCAGAAAGGGAGGGACAAATGCATCTGTCTCAGGCAGCCTTTCACCCTGAGGGGAGAAACCCATAGATACTTGGGAAGATCTGTGCTGCCTTGAGTAACAGTGAGCCAACTGCTGTTCCCCTTTCCTGCCTGGCTTGAGGTACATGTTCCAATCATTAGTCTGGTGTTCTACGGGATTGTCTCCCATTACTTTGGAGGCACAAATCAAATCCCTGTTGCACTACGTAGTCCTGGCTATAGGGAAGCTGCCTGGTAACTGGGATTTTAGAGGTAAGGGGCAAAAGGGAGGAGGTTAATGAATGAAGGAAGATTCTAATGAGCTGACAAGTAAGGCCACAAATCTAGAATTTTGTGAAAGCACTCAATTTTCAACTGCTGTCTCTGTAGTTTTTAACTGCCCAGGCCAAATAAAACACATTTATGGGCCAGATTCAGTCTATTGGCTACCAAAGTTCAGCCTCTGATGGATGGACTATTTTATTTGCTTTCAGGGTCAGCTCTTTCATCAGCTCCCTAAAAGATTTGTTTCAACAATTGCTTATTGAGCACTCACAATGTGCCAGGAACTTCTAGGTGCCCAGGCTATGGGGGAGCCTTCCTCTCGTGGGCTCTAGGGCCTCTTGCTTCCATGTGGGGCTTAGATGGCATGGGGAGGCATCCCAGTGCAACCTACTGTCTCCTGAATCTGACCCCTCATGTCAGACTCCCTAAGAAAAGCAAGACTGATTATGGTTGGAAAAGTCCCACAGGATTCTCTGAGAAGCTGCCATGAGAACTAATGATTGAACCTAGAATAGAAATCAGGCAGCCCAGTGTTCACCAGAATAGTACTAGTCAAACTTAGTGGAACATGAAATCTATGTAGTAATTGCTAATTAGGATTAAAATAAAGTAGGATATCATGTAGGAAAGGTAAACACTTTCTATTTTGTTAAACTTTCACTTTTTCACATGTATATATATGTATAGATAAACATATATGTACACACACATATAGAGTCTGGAAATAAACTTTAATTTTCCGAACAAAATTTTTGTTAACAAAGAGATTCAAAGAATACTTCTTTCTGTTTTATTTCTGAGATCCTTTTGTAAGCTAAACCACACTTTCTGACTGCAGCTGCTTCCTTGAAAGTGTGAGTAGGTACTGAGTACCAGCTAAGGGAAGACTCTGCAATCATACAGTCCTGACTGAGCGCCATCACCAACAGAGTAACCTCCATAGAAAGAAATTTCTGGTATCTTCCATATTGTCTGGGAAGAAGTGATGGTGTCTTTGATGCTGAGAACGATATTAGGTATCTATGCCTTCTCATCAAGTGACAAAGGATCCTGGAATTTTGAAGGTAGTAAAGTACACGAGACATGTTTCTACACACCAGATGATTTATTTTCCATTTGCCACTGAATTTGTGATTGTGAAATATTAAAAGTAGGGTCATAGGACTTGCATGGGCTAGAATGCACTTTTGTTTTTATATACTATTCCTCCTGAAAACAATACTCAAAATTACATTTTATGACAGTGTTGATGTACTTAACATTATCTATTCAAACTTTCACTTTTTTCTTTCTGATTATAAAAAGTACTTATGATTTTTTCATGGTCCCTCTCAAAAGTATTGTGAGCTCTCAGCCCTGTCCTCATAATGCCTAGTGGGTAAGCTGACACCGATTAGATTTTTTTCTTTATCATTTGTAAGTTGTACTTTTGTATTCTAATGTATATGTTTTTATAATAATGGAAATCAGCCTGTATTCATAAGAGCATCTCCATGAGAGTCAGTCAGCAGCTGGGTATTGGATAAGAGTGCATCATCAGTCCTGATTGCTATTAACAACTATCTTGAATAAGGTGTTTAAGATTTTTAAAACTTAGTAAGACAAAAATGAATGCCCTTTATGTCTCTCATTTAAGCCAATGATATGCACCAGAGTTTCTGTCACTCTTTATGATTTAGCAGATGTACAAGTGCTATAATTAACATTTACTTGTCTTATAGTTTCAAACAATATAAAGTGATCACTGAATATCAGTCTGTCTATTTTTAATCTCATTCTTTTTCTGTAATCATACAAAAAGTGGTTTATCTTTTTGTAACCCAGTGCCCTTAAGGCTTAAGGATAGAAAGCTGGCTATTATTTTCATTCATATGAGTTCTCATGACTTCATTGTGTTATAAAAACGATAATGTTCATTTAAAGAGATTTGAACAATGAAAAAATGTGCAAAGCAAAATATCACAAATTCTTTCATCCAGAAATAAGTCTTACTCACCTTAAGTGAACATGTGTTTAAGCATGTTTGCAGATGAGAAGATGGGTGGGTAGGATGATGGATTGATAAATAAACTCTAGATAGATAGATAGACAGACAGACAGACAGACAGAAATGCTTTCATGAAAGTGGGAAGTGGGATCAGGGGATGTGGCCATGGCCAAGTATTTAAAGTGATGACCTAGAGAATAGGATCACATGATATATTCTAATTCTTAATTTTTAAATCATTACATTTAAAAAGAAACTAAATAAAGAATTCTAAACTTTGGATAAATGTATTTTCACAGTTAGAAATGTTGCTCTAGCCCAGTTTTGCTTATACTGTTCACCTTTTAATCACTTGTTATAATAGCTTGTGGGCCACACTGTAATGTCTGTGCTTGGAACTTTCTCTCAGAACAATGTGAGATGTCTTTTCATTCTGCCAGAAATGGTCAGGACTCTTTGATCACACACCTGACCTCCCCCGCATCCCAAGTAGCAGTTACATCCCCAATATAATGATATAAAAAAGAACACCAACAAAAAAAAGACAAACAAAAGACCTTACTTAATTTTTTCCTCTCCAGATTTGGAGATATTAGAGTGAATCTCTTAGGATTGCTTTTGTTGAGGAATTGATACAGCTTTGGGGAGGTTAGGACTGGAAGGTGATTCTGCCATCTTCTCTGCTTCTTTGTTTTTATTTTTTGTTCACTCATAAAGTGTTAGGGGAGGATGGAGTTTTGGTGTGCCACATTTACTCAGAAGTCATCTTAAGATACTTCTTTTCTCTTTTCAAATTAAGCCTTAGATGTGGGGAGCGGTGGCGATCTCATTGTGGCCAAGTTTAGAATAGTGGTGGTTGCCTTCCTCTACCTTTGACAACATTTTTGCTATGTGGAGCTGTGTCTGAAATCCATTTTTAACTTTCTGTTTCCTCCTAGATGATATAATTTCTTTGAGTTTTAAAAGTAAGCTAAAAGTAGGAGCACTTGGTACACTGGAGCTGTTGATTGCTAAATGAGTAGGTTATAACTGAACTGGATCATTCCTGTCATTCATTCCTTTATTCAACAAATGTCTAGTGAATGAATGTGATGTACAAGGCACTATTCTGGCTGCACTGGAATGTATTACTGAGCAAAGGTGGACCAATCTCCTTTAGTAGTTAGGAGTTTACGTTCTGCATTATCTGTAAGTAGGGGTCAGTGTGTGGGACTGTGGTAGATAGCAGCAATAAATAAAGCATGTCTATAAAGTATGTATCAGAAGGTAGTTTGTGGCTGGGTGCTGGTGGCTCACGATTGTAATCCTAGCCACTCAGGAGGCTGAGATCAAATTGCAATTCAAAGCTAGCCAGAAACCAGAAGTGGTGCTGTGGCTCAAAGTGGTTGAGCCTTGAGCAAATAAGCTCAGGGACAGTGCCCATGACTGGCAGAAAATAGGTGGCTTGTGGACAAGGGGTGTCACAGAGTGGAATGGGAGTTGCAGTTGTGATTGTGGCTGTCAGGGTGGCTCTCAGAGCAGTCACACTTGAGGGAGAAAGCCAGAGGAGAGTGTCGCAGGGAGATGGAACAGCTAGGACAAGGATTTGCAGACCAAGCTGGTATGTTCAAAGAAAAAGATGAGTGACAAATTGCTGGAACTGTGTTGTGTCCCTGGTGGGAAAAATGACTCCCAAGCAAGCTGTCACATGGACCTCTAAAGTGTTTTAGACTGCTTTGAAAAGAAAATTACTGTGCCAAGAGTTCATTTTACTCTTGTCATTGTTGATTTTTTCCAGAAAGTTAAGTTTCTATGTATGGTCTTTACAAAGCAGAAATAGATAAGCGCCCCCCCCCAAAAAAAAAAAATGAAAGGAAGGAAAGAATCAAGCAAGCAAGTAAGCAGGCAGGCAAGCTATTGCTAAACACCCAGAAAGCTCGATTCTATCTTAGGAGACTTGAGAAGAAAAACAATGCACTAATAAATGATTCGTTGTTGACTTAATAAGAAGTCACAAAGCCTAAGATCTGTACAAAATAATAAAAGTGCTTGGAAAAGATAGCATAACATATTACACCTAAATGAAGCCTTAGATGTCATCTGGGTTTATCTTTCACAAATGAGAAAACAGTCTGAGAGAAGTGAATGACTTATCCCAAGCTCCAGGGCTAGCTAGTGACAGGTTTAAGTGTAGATAATGCCTAAGTCTGCTAGTCCCTGGCCCAGAGGGTGCCTTCCTTCCTGCTTGTTAATTTAGTTAAGGACTCAATTATTGCTATCAATTTTGCCATTGAACTTTCCAGACTTGACAGTCAAATCAAGTTTTCCATTATAGTAAGTAGGATTTATTTGTATTTTGCAACTTGGCTTTGTTCTTTGGAGTAGTCTGTCACTTCATCATTCTGGAAATCAGTTTCAGAAAGACCAGGTGACTTCTCTACTCTTGGAGAAAAACAGATTGTTCTGTATGATTACCTAGTAGAATAAAGACTGCAAATGCTTTTCTTTTCTGTTCTTTTTATTGATGTGTTGAACAATTGTAAATCTACAGTGTTTCACTGGCATGAAGTTTTTTCTTTTTCTTTTTAATTTTACTGTTATTATAAAGGTAATGTACAGAGGGGTTGCAGGCACATAAATTGGGTAGTGAGTACATTTCTTTTTAGACAGTTTCACCCCTTTCCTTGCTCTCTCCCAGTTTTCCCCTTTATTTCAAGGTTCTTTTCTTTCCTCTGCAGCTAGCCAGGAATGTCTTTTGTAGTCTCTTTCGTCCTCTAGGGAAAGGATTGACACTTGAGTCCTGAGAGATGGCCAGAGGTTAGCTTGCCCAGAGGAGCACATCCCTACACTTTTTACCCACCACAGATAAACTCCTTGTCTTGCCTTGGAGTACTAGGAGATTGCTGGGCTTATTGTACTTCTTGCCCTTTGTCCAATCCTTCCTTCCCCTTCCCTTTCTTCTTCTCTTCTCCTTTCTTTTCCTCTTATCCTCCTCCTCCTCCTCCTCCTCCTCCTCCTCCTCCTCCTCCTCCTCCTCCTCCTCCTCCTCCTCCTCCTCCTCCTCCTCCTCCTCCTCCTCCTCCTCCTCCTCCTCCTCCTCCTCCTCCTCCTCCTCCTCCTCCTCCTCCTCCTCCTCCTCCTCCTCCTCCTCCTCCTCCTCCTCCTCCTCCTCCTCCTCCTCCTCCTCCTCCTCCTCCTCCTCCTCCTCCTCCTCCTCCTCCTCCTCCTCCTCCTCCTCCTCCTCCTCCTCCTCCTCCTCCTCCTCCTCCTCCTCCTCCTCCTCCTCCTCCTCCTCCTCCTCCTCCTCCTCCTCCTCCTCCTCCTCCTCCTCCTCCTTCTCTTCCTTCTCTCTGTCTCTCTCTGTGTCTCTGTCTCTTTCTGTCTGTCTGTCTGTCTCTCTCTTTCATCGGTCGTGGACTAGTGCACTACCACTTTGAGCCACAGTGCCACTGCTGGTTTTCTGGTGGTTAGAGATAAGAGTCTCACAGACTTTCCTGCCCAGGCTGTTTTTGAACCACAATCCTCAGATCTCAGCCTCCTGAGTAGCTAGGATTACAGGCATGAGCCACTGGCGCCTGGCCCTTTCTTGTCGCTTCTCCCCACCCCCCCCATTCTTTGTGCTTCTCAACTTATGACATATTGTATTTCATTAATTTTTCTATGAAGAGCTTTTCTCCTTTTCACAGAAAATGCCTTGCTTGTACTTTAGTTTCTGAAAATTTGGCATTTCAGCATCACTTCATATGCTTGCTTTTATGATTCACCTGTTTGAGTCACCTGTTTGAAACTTTATCTTCTTCCTATGGAAGTTCTTATCTTCCTGTTTGTTTCCAGGAAGACCTTAGACAAATAGTATGCCCTTGTTTTTAAACCACAGCAAGTCTCATTTCCCATTTTGCTCTATCAGTGTGGATAATAGTCTGCTTTGTTGCACAGAAATCTTCCATTTTGATGTAAAAAATATCTTTAACTTTAAAAGATTTAAAAGGTTAACTTTAAAAATTATCTCCTGCCACAGGTCATGAAACTACTCCCACGTTAATTTCTACTAACTTTATGCTTTACCCTTTATGTTTGGGCCTTTATCCTCAAAGAATCTGTTTATGGTATGATGTCAAATTCCTTTTTTTTTCTATTATAAATAGCAAGTTTCTCCTAGTTTGGAGAAACCCCCGATCTTTCCCATTATGAAATTGTAATTGTCCTTAAAAGAATGATAGCTTTATGTTAAAACAGTAGCATTTGATTTAGCACATGAACGACTCCTTTTTATTCACATCTTGCTTTGTCTTTTAAATTTCTATTTGGTTTTCCCCAATGAGGTCTTATATAGCCTTCACTGATTGAATTTCTACATCCTTTATATTTCTCATTGCTTAGTTTATTTTATTTTGTATTTGATTATTGCTATAATGTTGAAACATGGTTTTATTGTTTTTGTTTTCATCTGAACTTTCACATCAGGCAATTTTGCTTAGTCCTCTTATTCAAATGGTTATATGTTAGTCATGGACTTTTTCTACATATTGGATCATATACCTGAAAATAGTGATAGCTTTATCTCTTCCCTTCAGATGGTCATACCTAATTGTCTTCTTTCTTTTTCCAGCTGGTCAGGATTTCTAATCCTTCTTCCCATGACAGTAATGACAGATATCATCTTCACCTTGTTCCCTGTAACAGAAATGCTTTGAAACATGCTCCATTAAAGAAAATGTTTATTGAAGGCTTTCACTGACTTAACCAACTTACCAGAGTTCTCCATATTCTAAGTTCTCAAAGAAATATATATATATATATATATATTTTTTTTTTGCCAGTCCTGGGGCTTGGACTCAGGGCCTGAGCACTGTCCCTGGCTTCTTTTTGCTCAAGGCTAGTGCTCTGCCACTTGAGCCACAGTGCCACTTCTGGCCATTTTCTGTATATGTGGTGCTGGGGAATTGAACCCAGGGCCTCATGTATATGAGGCAAGAACTCTTGCCACTAGGCCATATCCCCAGCCCCTCAAAGAAATATTTTTAAGTCATCAGTAGGTGTCAGTCTCCATTAAATGCTTTTTTCTTTTAACATCTATTAAGAGAATGAATTTCTTCCCCAGTCTATTGCTGTATCAAATCAAGGTTAGAGTTTTTGTGGAAAAATATTGCAAAAACAGGATTTTACATTTTATGACATATTTTCAGTGTAAATGCCTAATAAAGGCTCACTATCCTTATCCATAAAGAAAATACAAACCAAAGGTATGCTAGATTCCATCTCACTCCAATCAGAATGGCAATCATCAAAAAGCCAACAATGAATGCTGGTGAGGATCTGGGAGGGAAAAGAACCCTTTTACATAGTCGGTGGGAATTGTAACTTAGCGCAGCCACTATGGAAATGAGTATGTGGCTCCTCAAAAGCTAAAACTAGAACTACCATATGATTCTGTTGAGTCACTTCTTGGCATAATATCCAAAGGAATCTAAGTCAGCAAACAGTTGAGATAACTGCATACTCATGTTTATATCACTGCTACTCACAATAGTCAAAATATGGAATCAGCCTAAGAAAATATACTGTGTACATGTACACAAAGGAATATTATTATTTTTAATAATTATTGTCAAAGTGATGTACAGAGGGGTTACAGTTTCATATGTTAGGCCATGGGTACATTTCTTGTACTATTTGTTCTCCTCCCTCATTCCCCCCTCTCTCCTCCCCCTTTCCCTCTCCCCCGATGAGTTGTTCAGTTGGTTTACACCAAATGGTTTTACAAGTATTGCTTTTGGAGTAGTTTGTCTTTTTTAACAAAAGAATATTATTCAGCCTTAAATAATGAATATCAATTGCTAGGAAGTGTATCGAAGTAGAGTCATTGTATTAATAAGCAAAATAACCTAGACTAAGAGAGATAAGTGTCACATGTTCTCTCTCATAGATGGACTCTAGTCCTTAAAAATGAACAATAGAAAGGTAAAACATGTTCTGTTTGGAAGTAGATACCAGCAAGGAGGATGTGGGAGAAAGGAGAGGGTGAAGGTGGTGAACATGGTCAACCTACTTTATATGTACATATGTATGATAACATAACAATGGTACCTTAACCAACCTGGCACACGATCCTCCTCAGGTCACTTCTGCCTCAACTGCATGACAGACATATACCACTCTGCTGCTCAGCTTCTTCCTCTGGGATGGGGGGGGGGTCTCTCAAATGTTTTTGCCCATGTTCACCAGAAACTATGATTTTCCTAATCTCAGCCTTCTGCATAACCAGGACGGCAAGTGTGCCATTATACACAACTATTGGTTGAGTTAAGGTCTCAAGAAATTTTTGTTCACCTGGCCTCAAACTGGAATCCTCTTGATCTCAGTTTCTTGAGTAGCTATGATTGTAGGAATGTGCGACTGGCACCTTTTTAAGAGTTCTTCATGTGTGCTGAATAGTAAGCCACTCTCAGGTGAGTATCCAGCAAATATTTTGTCCCATTCTCTAGTTGTTACTTCACTCTAGTAAGTTTTTCATTTGCTGTACAAAAGGTTTTTCTTTTAATGCAAAGCACTTATGTTTGTCAGTTCTTGCTCTTATCTCTTGTTGAAATCCTGTTCAGAAAGTTGTTGCTTATGTAAGCAAGACTAGAAAGATATGTCTACTTTATGGAACAAACAAAATCAGTACTGGAATGTAGCGAGCACACATGTTGAGTCAGAATCGACTTGGAGGACCTTTTTGCTTTAAGATCATGATCAGCTACTATGAAAAATATACATTGAGTTCTCTTCTGTGTTGGCAAGAGGAGTTTGTAGATAGTGAAGATGGGATCTCTGCCCATGATGGGCTTGGACAACAGCAAAGCCGTGTATAAAACAGACTAGAGCTGACTCTAACTAAATGCCATAGGGGTTGGAAAAGACAGTTTTGAAGATGGGACAGCTATTGATAGGTATGAGGGAGGGAGGAGGGGATAGTAGAAGTAGGGGCTGCACTGTATTGTGCTCATTCATGTAATGAATGAGAAATGAGTGAGGGGCAAGAGAGTGTAGCAGAGGCACAGACACTCCCCTTGTTAAACAAAAGCAAACCTTGCCTCAAATTGGCTAGTACCAAGCAAACAATGCACAACTTTGTGCCAGGTCAGTCCGTCGAAAAGTGGCAGCCAGGGAAAGACCACCCCTGCTGATCCTTCAGAAGCAGTTCTAGGAAAAGGAGGTTCTCTAACAAAATCTTGAGGATCGATCCACATTCAGATCCATAAGCAAAAGAACCACTTGAAGGGGCGAGTGAACAGAGAGACACTCAGTTACTCTCATACTTAGCACATGGACGGCAGGCAGACTGAAAGCAAGTTTAGGAAATGCAAGGTCAGCTTCTGTCCTTGCCCCTGTGGGCTTGGCCTGGGTAGTAACTGTTCTCGTGGCCTCTGTTGCTAATGACCAACCCTGCTTAGTACTGGCCCTGCTCTCCACTCTTCCTACGGCCTTACAGCCACTGCAGATTGGTTTTTCTCAGCAGGGCTCTGGGCTTTGCTTCTTTAGCAGCCACATGTTTTCTTGGTAATGTTTCATGTTGAAGAAGCCAGCAGAGAGGAGGAGAAGGTTCCCTCCCTTGGAGAATCCAATTTTGTTCAGGCTCCCTGCAGGCCCAGAGGCCTGGGCCCAAATGAACCAATCCTTGCAGCCATTCAGAAATCCTCCAGAACTCCTGGCTGGACCTTTAGAAAAACAGTGGAAGCTGTTACAAAGCAGTAAACTCAATGTATCTTTTACATATTATATTCAATGTATATTAAAGAGAGGAAATAGACTAAAGTACTATCATCAGAGTTTTCTGGTGGAGAGTTTATCTTTTGTTTTCTTGCCTTCAAGTTGCCTGCAGCAAACATCTTAATAGATGCTAAGTGACATTTCTTTTTTATGTGTTTGTGTAGGAGGGGTGGTGGTGTTGGGGTTTGAAGAACTTAGGGCCTGGACACTGTCGCTGAGATTGTTTTCCTTATGTTAGCACTCCATCACTCAAGTACTCTACCACTTGAGCCACAGCTCCACTGCTGGCTTTTAATTGGGAATAAAAGCCCCTTGGAAGGATGGGTTTGAATCTGATCCTTGGATCTCAGTCTCCTGAGTAGCTAGGATTACAGATGTGAGGCACCTGTGCCTGGCTCTAAGTAACATTTCTGAATCCATAAAGCATGATGATGTACTGAGCAGCTTCCAAGATATCCAGTACTCTCCACGTGGAGGTGTCATGAGCTCCCCACCCTGCCCACAACTGTCCTGTCTGAGATGTTGGCCTGCTTGGTTCACCTGTGAATCTTTCTCCTCTGCAGGTGACCGGATGGCTGGGATTCCCACACACCTCCTCAACAGCTCCCCTTCAGACCAGCAAATTAACCAGCTGGCCCAGAGACTAGGTCCAGAGTGGGAGCCGGTGGTGCTATCGCTGGGACTGACTCAGACTGACATCTACCGCTGTAAGGCCAACAACCCCCACAACGTGCAGTCGCAGGTAGTGGAGGCCTTCGTCCGCTGGAGGCAGCGCTTCGGGAAGCAGGCCACCTTCCTGAGCTTGCACAAGGGTCTCGAAGCCATGGAGGTGGACCCCTCGGTGCTCCAACACATGCTTGAGTGATGCACCCAGCATCCACTGGGGAGTGGGCCCCTAAGTCACACATGCTCAGTCCCAACTTTCCTTCAAAGCATGTAGTTTCTTGTTTGTTTATTGCTTTCAATGATAATAGATGGAAAGAGAAAACAGGGTTTCTCTTGATAGTACACAGAAGGCTAGATTACTCAGTACAGTACATTGATGCCACCATTAATTGTTTTTAATTACTTAAAAAATTGAATTGTTGCTGTGTGCTGGTGGCTCACATCTGTAATCCTAGCTACTTAGGAGGCTGAGATCAGAGGATCAAAGTTCAAAGCCAGCCCGCGCAGGAAACTCTGTGAGACTCTTATCTCTAACTGCTGAGAAAAAGCTAGAAGTGATGCCATGGCTCAAGTGGTAGAATGCTAGCCTTGAGCAAAAGAAGCTCAGAGACAGCCCCTAGGCCCTGAGTTAAAGCCCCAGAACAAAAACAACAAATTACATTGTTGTAACTGTGCAGTTTAAAACTATATAGTGATTGTCTTTTAATAGATGGTAACGCATAGTGGGTCCCCTAGAAAAGTACCTTCTAACAAAAAGAAAAATTAAGCAAATAATCAAACAGAAACCCAACAACCACAGCACGTTACCACGGTGCATGCAAGTGTCCTATCTATAAAGACATCTCCTTTTACGTTGCCTGGAAACTGAACTATGGACTTTGTTATTCTTAATGATGATGATAATAAAATGTGAATTATTATAAAATGTGCCCCTTTCATGAAAAAGCACTGTTTTTTTGTCCCTCACTTTTGTATTGCTTAGATGTCAGGTGTAAAATTTCAGTAGACATTTAGGTGGAACAGAAGAGACAGAAAGAATGAAATTGCTAGTCCCCTCTCCCCCATCAAGGTAAGTGACTCAGGCGGGATATCTGTAAGCAGAGATAAGGAGCTCCTTGCAAGGGACCATCCTGGGTTCCCAGGACCTTCCTTTTTAAAACAGTTTAAGACAATACTGTGCTGTTAATTTCAAGCATGAACTTAGGAGACAAAGGGGGCGCCATCTTTCCCTTGATGCTTAAATGACCCAAAGTGGTCTACTGGCAGGGGTCCAGGCCTTTTATTCCTAGCATGCTCTCCCATATTCAAAGCCTGATGTGTGTGTGATCTCGTGTAAACTTCCCAACAACCCTGTGAACACATGGGCAAGGGCAGTGGCCTCCTTCTGCGGAGATGGAGTGATGGGTCTGGGGTGAACAAGTTAGAATGCAGGTCGTGGCAGGTCACACAGGTCGTGGCTGCCATTCCCAGCTGTGTTCCCCCTCTCCTACTCCTGCTTATCCAGGGAGCTCTAGTCCTGATCCACACCACTGCATTACGTTGCCTGCATTAAGCCTCAGTTTCCTCATTGGTGGATTGAACAACTAATTGTACCTACCTCCAAGATCGTCCTTATCATTATAGCAGTGATGTCCACCAGTAGCGCATCCTGGCCTGACATACATTCATCTCTTGGGAAATGGTAACTTTTAAACATGCTGCCACAGCTGAACATGCAGTGCATGGAGACGTGAACAGGCCTAAAGATGAAGGTGCTGAGGGAGGAACTGCAGTTGGCACATTTACTGCTAAGGTTTAAAATGCAATGTGATTTTATGAACTCTTCCAAGGGCACAATAAAGAGAGGGATAGGTGAGCAGTCTCAGCTGGTGATCCACCCTGGGCAGGGTGTGTTTTCT